>NW_017728949.1:36113285-36120922 GCF_001723895.1 Crocodylus porosus | reverse complement strand
AGCAGGGGCTGCTGCTTTGTTGCTCTCCTGTGGTCCCTTCCAACCCTAATTTTGTATGATTCTATGTTTCTATGATCTATTTAGCACAGTTAAAACTAGTTTTAGCAATAAACTAATACATATATAGGAGGGAATCCTGCATTGTTCAAGGGTTGAAGTAGATCTTTTCTGTCTGTTTTTTAGAGTTAGGGGTTTGCTATTTTTATTTATTTATTTTACTAATCTTTTTCAGAATGTTATTGTGACAGATTAGCTTTAATTTGTCAATAATTTGTGTGTGATATATAGCAGAAATAGTTCTAAGAATTCTCTCTCAATTCAGAGGGAAAACAGATACTGAGTTTTCTGCTAAATTAAAATCCTCAGTCAGAAACAGGAAACATTTGAAGAAAGATAGATGATACTATGACATGATTCTGAAGAGGTGAAGGCAAGTGGGGGCATCTTCCATTTTGTGGATCCTCAACCACAGAAATACTCTGCATGTTAATATGTACAGTAGAACAGGCATCTAGGAATGAAGGTTCTTCAGAACAAATTTGGGATGTGATCACAAGGTTGTCAGGTACTGCTATAAATCAGACCACAAAAAAAACACTATGAAATATGTCAGAAAGCTTTGAAAAATTTAAGACACAGGAAATCAAATTAGTCTAATTCTGTGTAGCTGAATGGGTCAGAGAGAAACAAAGAGAGAAAATACTGTGTTAGAAATGTAAGGTATTTTACTGCCCACTCTACCTAGACTTGGAAAAACTTTAGCACTTCTCTTTCAGGGAAGATCAAGTATGCAGATAGTTTTCTTTATTTTAACTTGTACTCTCTGGGTGCATCTACATGAGTTACTACTGCGCAGTAGCGTTGGCAGTCACTAACTGTGAAGTGATACTACTGTGTAGTAGTAATGAGCTACTGCGCAGTAGCATCTAAAATACTGTGTTGGGACACTATTGCACAGTAACATCGGTTACTGCGTAGTCATTTAGTATTTGCTTGTGCCAGTATTAAATGATTGCTCAGTAATAACTGCACAGTCCACCAGTCATGTAGACACAGCTGTGAGGGAGTGACAGGGAAGCCCCAACCAGCAGATGTGGAGATACAGTGGGGAAGCCAGGCAGCAGATGATGTGGAGGTCTGGTGTCCCACCACAGCCACACCGCAATGCTTTACAAGCCAGTGCTCCCTCTAGATTGCAGGAGGGAGCCCGCCTCTGAAGTTTTCAAGCCCCAGCATGAGACAACAAGGGGAGAATGCCAGAGGCCTGGAAGGTGGAGTGCTTCTAGAAGCAGCAGGAACCAGAAGCAGCAGCTCCCTGTGGACAGAGAAGCATGTCTTCAGCCAGGAGATGAGCGGAAGGTAGTCACGCCAACCCATGTAGTGCGGCAATGGCCTGTGGATGAGCAACGGATGTGGCAGCTTACGGAGAAGTGGTCAAAGCATTCTCAGGATTGGGAGTGGTAAGTGAAAGGAAGACAGACTGAGCAATTCTGGTGAATTTTCCTTTCCTTTTTTTTTGTTATTTTCACACCCCTCAGCAGAGGGCCTGATGGTGGCTGGGATCATGCCATGGCCATGGGAGCCATGCCCAGCGTAGGAAAGACTGGGCGCAGAAGGAGTTGAAGGCAAATATGAAATCCAAGCCAGTTGCAGGAGGCAGCAAATAGCAACACTAAATCCCTTGCTGATCTTGCAGGCACATGGAAACTTGCAGGGATGTAGATAAATGGAAGACTGTTTACACAGTAAGTGCTAAGAAATGTAGGACTGGGGAAAGGGACATGTTCCCATAGACTGCTCAACTATGGCAAACATTTCAGTGTAATTGCTCAGATGTTTATTTTTGTCAACATTGGACTTACTCCAACATATAATAAGTTTGTATCTTCTCTACCTAGTAACTTGTAGCCCTCAAGGAATGCTTACCATCATTTTAGTAATATATATATGCTCTTGTGTCTTGCTTTCAGATACATACATTATTCTCAGAAGAAGTTGGGACCTTCTTTTCTTACGCTAGGTTAGTGCACATTTTTGTACATGCAAATTTATTCCTGTTTCACATATGCAAATTTAGATGTGCTCATGCAAACCTGAGGCAGTATATTCAAAGGAACTAAGTGTGTACCCATGGAGCCACTGTTTCCTGTGGTGTTCTGCAAAGTAGGTACACATTTGTGCAGCTGAGTACTCTCAGAGTCCAAATTCAAGTGATTACATGGCTGGGTGGCATGCATCCAAACTCTGACACCTAGGCAACATAAAATCCTATTCAGTTCAACTATGCCAGTATCATACTCTTATGTTTTAATGAGAATTTTCAGCCTGCTTTTACAGACTCAAGTGGTTTGGGTATAGATAATTCTGAGAAGCTTTAGATACACATCTTAACTTTTAGTCTCTTATTCAGAAACTCCAGCTCTTCTGTGGTTTTCAGGTTACTGACACTGTATGATACATTTATTCATTACATCAAGTTATTGTGTTTGTGAGGTAATGCAAGATATGCTTGCATGTCATTTTTGAAAGACATTGGTTTTCTTGTATTTTTGTACAGGTTATTTACTTTGTGGTGTATTCAGGTGTCTTCACAACTTTGCTCTGTCTGGGACCATAGAATTGAGGCTTCAAGGTTCTTTATAAACAAAAGATTGAAAGAAACAATTCCTTCTCTAAATAACAATTAGAGCATTAGCTGAACAAAGAGCTTCATTTGCCAATTAGTATTCCTATGGTGATTGGAGATAATTTAGTCAGAATACAACAGAAGCACAAGCAGTAGTAGCTGAAATGGTAGGCTGTGGTGTGCAGGCTGTTTCTGGATGCTCATTTGGTCTTTTTCTTCTTTTGGGAGTCTTCTGCATTTATTTTTCACAATAGCTTTATGGTCTTGTGTCAAAAGGATATGTGATGACAAAAAATTAATCTGTACTTCAAAAGATATGCAACAGTGACTGGAAAATGCAGATCTCTCTGCTGTGTCCTAGGTATGAGGCTAATCAATAAACTATAGTGACACTAGAGAGGAAGGGGTAACTCATTCATACACTTTAGCCCCAGGATTATAGAAAGAATAAATACAGGTCTAAATGTTTCTTTAAGGAAACAGGAATATAGGTTGTAGCTGTGTTGGTCTAAGGGCAGAGGCAGACAGGTTCTATGGATAAATCTGATATCTTTTATTAGACCAACTGAAATAGTTGGAAAAATTCTTCTTTGCAAGCTTTTTGCGTTCAAACAGAAAGAGCACAGACCAACTACAGATTCTTCCTCAGCCTGACAAAGGGTGTTTGTGCCAGAAGCTTGCAAAGAAGAATTTTTTCAACTATTTGAGACTGTCTTTAAGAAATGAGACTCAAGCATGGGTGGCACCTGTACTCATGGAAGAATTCCACATGATGCACAAAAGCCTTGTGAGGCATCATAAAAAATAATGAAATCGTCTATATTGAAACTCTTAAACCTTATACTATTCTTAGTTACACTACTGTAAATTAGGGGTAAAGCAATTTAAGTTACTGTACCAGTGTGTGTCAAATTTGAATCCAGCTCACTATTTGTTTTGCCTTGTGGAGGTAGTGCAAAATAACTGCCCTATCGATACTCACCCAGGAAACTCACGGGCTGCAAATTTAGCTATAGTAGGCCAGGTCCCTGGTCATTCCAAGTCCATTTGCATGATTCTCATGGGGCAAAGAACCAAGGAAAGTAGCTTAATGCAGCTACTGGAGGTTCCATAGCTTTGGAGAATCTTTGATCAAAGCCATCTCTGTACCACCTTTTACCTTCTTTCCCTTCCTATAGGGAGAAGAAGATGGGGTGTGACTGTTAATGACCAGCTGCAGTAATATCCCTTTGTCATTAGATCCATGCTTCAGTTGCTGAAATGTACACTAGGGGCCCAAGACTTTTTGGATACCCACAGGATTGTGGTAATGCTAAGGTATTTAATTCCCCATCTCAGATCCTATGCTTGCATGTCACCTAGATTCATTCACTTGGGCTATTCAGCCAGGACAGTCCAAAAGATCCAATTCAGACACACAAGGGACAACCATTTATTTCAATTTAAATCAAAGATTAAGGTCTCATCTGTGACCTCAGGTTTGGGATGCGGTACCTTTAAAAAATGAACAGCTAGGCTTGTACTCGTGTACTTGTATACATTCTGCCCCAGAACAAGATCAAGCAAAAAAAAATCATGTTCCCCTTCAATTATAGCTACTTGGAAGTGTGTGGGTGAACACTTAGGCTCATACTAGAACTACAAAGAGAGTTGAGGGGTGAGTTAACATAATAAACTAAATGGGCTTGAATTGTACTAGAGTAGATGATGAAATAGTACCCAGAAACTGTACCTTCCTTAAAACCCCTCTAGTAAGTGTTACTGGTGTGATAATACACTTTCCCCCATAGTAAATGTATCAATGACTTCTATGCTACTACCGTACTCGCTAGTTGCTTGAAAGCAAACTAACATTCGAGGGTCTGGTATTGCAGGCTATAGGTGCTACTTCTCAGAAGAGAGTTTAACTAGTTGTAGAAGGTAAACATTTTTTTACCTATTTTGTCTGTGTATCCCAGAACTGTCAAACTTTTTGAAGGGGATAGGATAAACTCATAATGCCTTGTATTTCTGGGAAGGATTCTATAAACCTCTGGATTTACAGAATGGCGTGCGGCCTTCCCACTATTTATTTTTCATCTCCTGCTGCTTGGAAACATTTCAGTTGTCAATCAGCTCACAGGCTGTGCTTTTGCCACTAACAGGAACTTCCCAATCAGTAGATTCCCAAGGTACCCCCTCAGTTGTGATTTTAAGTACCTACCTGCTTAAGGGGCTGCCCTCTCACCATAAGCTGTTCAGAGGTAAGTTAGACCATGACAGGTGTTTAGGCTGGAGCTCCCCAGTATAAGTCAATGGGAATTGCTGGCAGGTTATTCTCTATGATGGCTCATTAACTTGGAAACTTACTCTTGGCCTTTGAATGAAAGCCCCAAATCTGGTGATATGCAGGACAGAATGCATAATTTTTCCTGAATGTTCAAAGGTGAGAAAGACTTGAGAGGCTGATAAAGATATTTTTAACCTTTAATTCCGTCTGATTTCTTTTTTTGGAGATTATTTATAGTGGAATACATTTTAATTTTCTTCATCAAAGGGACCCAAAGTAAATGGATAAGTATCCTTACTTCTGAGCAGATATAAAGAAACATTTTGATGTTAGAAAATTACCATCCTAAAATAAGGAGAAGTCTCTACAGCTTATGTGGACAACCGGCAGAATCCGTTTGTGTCAGTAATAGTGGTAGTTGGTTCAGTTGAATAGGAGCTTAAGTACTAGCCTTCAGTTTTCATCTATGTTTTCCTTCCCTAAACCAAAGTTTGTCTAGCTGGATGCTGTTTTATTCATCTGATGGAATCATGTCAATATAAGAAATGTGATCTTAAAAATATAGCTAAAGTACTCAGTCTAGTATAGTTGAGTATGAGTAGACTAGTAATGCTGAGTTTAGATACCCCGGACAGCTATTCTTGTGCAAACATAAATGCTTATTAGGCATTATGGAGCCAGCTCATAAACTAAGTTGAAATAATTAAATAACAGGAAGGCAAGAAGGTGAAAGAAAACACCATCTGCTAACTCTCGATCAGTCACTTATGAACAACCTGGAATATAATGAAGGCCATTGCATTCTGATCATGAATAGATCTTTCTGCTTGGCTTGTATTATTTTTTCCTCAATTAAAATAGCACATATGTTTTGCTGCAGTTCAGTAAACATGTGAATCAAGACAAAAACAAAAAAGATATAATAAAGTGTCTGCTAACTATATAGCACACACTGATTTGGGTGGATTAAAATACTTTCTTTAATATTTATTGTACAAACAATTTTAATACTACGTACAATATTAGCCACTCAATTTCAAACCTAAGAGCCTGATCCTCCACTCTCCCCAGTTTTACATCCCCAGACTCCATTAATTTTGACAAAGTTATACCAGGTTAACACCAATTCCATTCAATTGTTTATAGTAACACATTGATTTTATTTAACTTAATTGCACACAGGGTACATAGACTATTTGTTACATAAGAAATAACAATTGTTCATAGGTCTGTGTGTGTGTTCAAGCATGAGTGCTGAATATATTGCTGGTTATTGTAAATATACTGAATAGTGTACCTACAAATTATATAGTATTTGAATTTAAGGATTTGCTAAAATGAAACATCCAATAATATACATAAAAGCAAGTATACCCAAGGATAAATCAGAATGTATCATTTAAAAAAAGATAGGCAATTGTGTTTTTACTCCCAGTGATTAGATATATATAATTATATTTTAATAGAAAATATTGTTTGTTACAATCCTTTAGTAGCAGAAAATAAGAAATCTAATTCTATAAAATACTTAAAGTGGGAAAAACTGTATGTACAGGAGGCACCACTCTATGTACACTGGGACTGTACATGTGTAAGCTACCCATGGGAGCATCCACACATACAACCATGTGCGCTTGCAGCAGCTCAAATAGAAGGGGTGCAAATTTGAGCTGGGGCTTTTTGCCTCAGGGCACATGCTCAGACATGCACTTTGTTGTGGTGCAAATTGTGCCACTTGGAGCAAAATAACCCTGCCTGGGTCCTCTGGGATCTGCAGCCAGAGGAAGCTAAAGCCCAGGGCCAGCACCTTTGCTGTCCTCAGCGATATAAAAACCTGCCCTGGCAAGCAGCTCAGAGCTGCTAGCTCTCAGGAACTTCTGGGGCACCAACAATTGGTACCTGGGGACACTACCCCTTATGCCAGCTGGACTGCTGAAGCAACCCTAAGAGTTCCCTGCACCCTCTACCCACTGCAGTCTGGCAGTGGGGGCTGCTGCCTGGCTGCGACCTGTTGTGCACCTGCCAGACCCAAATGGGGACTGCACAGCCAGTAGAGGCATCTGGCTGTGGCTGGAGGGTTGGCCTCTGTGCAGCACTACTGTCACATGTGCCCCCTGCCTGGCCATCTGGGCAGCTATCACCCAAAAGATGTTCCGGGTGTGGTGGCCTGCTTTGAACTGTCAAAGCATGTTTTCCTGGCCCCATTTGGCCAGGAGGTCAGCCATAGCCAGCTGAGTCCAAGGTGCCAGCTCTGAGCAGGCAGGGCCCTGCCAGTGGCCTCTCTAGCAGGAATTCTAGTGTTCCCTATTGGAAAACTGAAAAATCCCTGATAAAAAAAATCCCAAAGTCACTCTGTAAAAGACCCCCAAATCCATGTTCCTCCACAAGTAAAACAATAGACCACTATAAAAAAAGAGTGAGACAGCGATCAGATGGACAATGTTTTATTGATATATCTACAGTCTTAAAGTATGTCTCTTGTCATAATAATAAAGTGAACTCTAAATACATGTTTCCTGAATTCATTAATACATGAATATATATTTTGCTGCCCTCCCACGGGGGGATTGGCCCCCACACAGGGGCTACAGCCCCCCAACAGAAGTTATGGAACCCCAACAGAGGGTTTGGCTCCCACACAAGGGCTATGGTCCCCCAACCAGGGCCAAATGGCCCCCACAGGGGCTACCACCACACCCTGCAAAGCCCACATGCCCCTCCCAGCCCCCCCAATGGCTGCCC
>NW_017728949.1:36110632-36112828 GCF_001723895.1 Crocodylus porosus | reverse complement strand
GCAGGGGTAGTATATGATTATCCAGACTGAATGTTTGAACAGGATTAAAGACTCAGTGTCACTAGTGATACATTTCTTAATTATTCTTCCTTGCCATTAGAATTCATCAGAAAAGAAACAACTTACATCATACAGAAAAGCTCAACTTGTATCACTGCATTCCCATATGAAAATAAATTAGACTGGCATTTATCATTATCAAGCAATTAAAAAAAGTAAAGGAACTGTGTTCTGCTATTTTCACTTTTACAGAAAAATTCTGCTGTCTACTTAACTTGGCTTTATACCTATGTAAATCTGTTGGCATGAATGCAGGCTGGTGTAAGGTCAACATCAGACTCTTATTCTCTGAATTATCTATTTTTGTGCTGGAAAAAACATATTCCTACATTAAAATACACCCCCCCCCCCGAGAGTTTCTTTGGTTTTAAAATAGTCTTTGTACTTAGATTACAGAAATTATGATGTCATATGCTAATTTTACTACAATGTAGGATACATGCCTGATTTATATAAAAGAAATAATTTTTTTTTTACATCTCCTACCCCCAAAACTATGGGAAGAGAGGAAAATAAATCTAGAAGGTGGTACATTTTGTTTGGAAACTGATTATTTGATGACAAGCCACTAATTTTCATTGATTTTGGTTATAGTGATGAAGCAACATATGGTTTAGATTTCAAAAGGAAATGTTAGGTATGAGGGTGCATTTGCACCAGGCATTAATTAGAAATTCAAGGTACTTGAAGCACTTGACTTGATTCTGCAAACAAATTTATTTAATAAGCTATACATATTGTAGATGCCATGCTCTCCTCCTTTGGTCTTATTTCAGTTACCATCCTTCATCTGTGAAAACCATAGCACAAGAGACCTATTTTTACTGTGGGATGTGTCACTGAAGTTCTGGAGAGGCTTGCTTTTCTCTCAGTATTTAGGATACTATTACAATTATACTAACAGACAGGGTTTGAATTATGGGGGAGCTCAGGGTGGGGGACTGACGCCCCCCCATAAGAGATGAGAGCTCCTGAACCTTTCTAAGCCACTTAGGTGAAGCGGTGGCAGTGGCTCTGTCCAGCTTCTGGCTGCCACCACCGCAGAGCCCCTCCTCCCCCAACCCCAAGAGTCAGAGCATAATTCAAACCCTGTTCACAGAGATTACAAAGTCTAGTTTTTTCATAAACTTCATTCTCAATGTCCTTGTCTTTATCAACTTGGACATTGACCAGGTGGATGTCACACCATCTTTCTCTTAATGTAGATGTGATAGTCTTAGATTTATAAACTGTACCTTCCTGATTGAAGTGAAGTATCTGTTCTCCACTATAAATCATGTACCCAATTCATGGGTATCTGTTCCACCACTGAACAGTGTATAGTTTCCTAGCCTAACATCTCCACATTCAGGCCATCTTACCTTTTGGGGTAGCCTTTTAAGTCTGGATAAAATAATGGCATCAAGGAAAATCTCAAGAAATCTTAAAATCCAGCTTTATAGTATAATTGTTTAACCTGTCCTTTCATATGGATGTGAATCCTGGATACTGGCAAAGGTGAACAGAAAAAGGCTGCAAGGGATTGAAAAAAAATAGCTGAGGAAAATATTTGGTACAGTACAAGAAAATGGAGTCTGGGGGAGAAGACTATCAAGATTTTGTGAACCTTTACAAAAGACCTGATGTCTTGAGCAAGATAATTACACAGAAAATAAAATAGCCAGACCATATTACAAGAACCGATGTGATAAGGCATGTGAGGTGGATTTTGGAAGCTGAGGTGGAGGGTATCAGACCTTAAAGTAGAGTAGACAAAGGCAACAATGGGAAGATAACATAACTGATCTGGAAGGGGTAGGTGAAAACTTAACAAGACAGAAGGAGATTGCATAAAGTAGTAGAAGATAGAAGGCCTTCCTTTAGACAATTATTGGCCCCCAAGTTCTTTGAGAACCAAGACAGAGATGATTAAAGTCATTTCAGTACATTTCAAACTTGGGTTAAGGCTGTTAATGGGTGTAAAAATCTTATTTCATTTCTGTATAACTGTCGCGCGGCACTCTCACATTTATGTAACCTTGAAGTCTTGGCTGTTAATCAAAATGAAAGCTTTGTAGTTTTCCACGCTTGTATCAAGCTACACATGCGCATTTTATAAGTTTATTTTCTTATCTGTAAGTGTCATACCTGCAGAAA
>NW_017728949.1:36094924-36110532 GCF_001723895.1 Crocodylus porosus | reverse complement strand
CCCGGTCCTCCGGTGTAAACTGTAACTCAAACTCAAGCCCTCTGGCTACAACATAAACAGAGGCTCCACACGCCTAACAATAACTCCAAGCCCTTCCAGGGCTCTCAGTCCTACCTCGAGTCAGGGTGATCTTGTTCCCTGCATCATCGCAGCCTGTTAGTGGAGTAAGGCTGCGACCACCAACTCAGGCCACTCAGCTTGAGCCGCAGAGCTCCTGCTCCTGCGGGCAGCCAGAAGGGAACTGTGTTTCCAGCTCTGGCCTAAGCTGGTTATAAAGGCCTGGCCCTGCCCTCTTCCGGCCATGTGGCCAGAGCTGCCTGGGTGATTGACAGCTCTGCCAATCACCCTCACACTCAAGGGGCACCCATGTGACTCCGTGACACTTATATTTACTGCAACTTCATTCCAGCCGGCCTCCCATCTTATTCATAAGAGGGTGAGGCCAGGTGAGTGGATAAGACAAATTTTTACTTCACTTTATATCTACTCCATAATAACTTCTACTACTAACATCCCATCTCAATGAGCTGTTGACCAGTTCTGGGACTTAAGGAGTCGGCAGCCACACCCATCATTGGACTAGTCCGAGTGGTGGAAAGCAAGGACCTGCTCCGGAACCCCATGAACCAACAGACATCCTATAGACTTATTACAGAAAACTAACAAGTTACTCTAAGTCGTCTACTTGCGCCAGCTCGGCGAACCTCAAAGGCGGTTATAAAGCTACCTCCAATCCCGCCCCACAAGCCATGCACTCGCACAGCTCCCTATAGCCCGCGGCTCCCCAAGTGGTGCCGGAATTGCTAGCCTGGCATTCCGCCACAATGGGGAAGATTAAAGCAAGGATCTCAGCCCAGCAGTCAAAGATGGCTTAGACTCCTTTGTGATTCAGAGATGTGGTAGCAACTGAGAGACAATCCCTATTAGGGTAGATGGGGCAAATTTGACCATCTAATTTGGGAGGAAGATTGAAAAGACAAGTTAAAAGAAGACAAATGTCCACCAGAGAAATTATGAGAGTAATTTTGTCTGGCAGCAGGAAGCTAACCTCAGTGGTAAATGCTTGCTGGAAATACCTCACAGATTTAGTAGATCCAGACTCCATTTAGACCTAATCTTCTCTTGGATGTTGACACAGACACATGACACTGAAGGAACATAACTTGTGCTGCCAAGTTTACAGTAACTTAGCTCCTATATCTTCAGTGTCAAATAGGTTTTATCTATATAAGGCGGCTCCATAGTGGCCAACCCTATAATGTCTGGACTTACTAGCTTTGCAACTGCCGCTTTAGTTAAAGCAAATACTGCAGCTAACTATCCACATAACACATTGAAAATATAGGTGTTAGGGCCAAAGTCTAATCTCAACTGCACAACAAAGTAACTGTCGCTGATAATGTACAAAGTGCATTTTACAGTAGAATCTGGTATTACTATCAAAGCAGCTTTCCCATTTGACTTGTATCAGGATGTTATCAGGGATAACAGCTATAACAACTCCAGTGTATGAACTCTTAAGCAGTGTAAAACTTAATGAGGAACTAAAGCACTGGTGAGTCCACTGACTGCAGTGGAATAAGGCAGTAGTATAATAAAGGCTGGCAAGTGGGTCACCATCCTAGAGGGGTGCTGGAATGCAGGTCTCCTCCCCGACCCCCCAAGGGAATTTTGTTGTGCTGGGCAGTAGCAGCCCCATGCCACACTGGGCAGCAGCATCTAAGTACATGGACAACACAGCAGTAGCAGCTGGGGTGGACAGACAACAACACAGGAAGTAGCAGCTGGGGTCTTTTACTCCAGAGCTGGTAAGACTGAGCCCCTGCCCTGATCTCTACTTGGCATCCCTCCATCCCTCAAGTACAGAGATGGTGAGGTGAGTAGGAAAGAGGGGATTTGCTGAGGGTGCAACACCTATTAGTTACACCTCTGGAGTACGGGAAGTATTGGAATTAGACCACTGCAGGCAAGTTACAATGAAATGCCCTATTGCAAAAGGAAATCCCTTCTTTCTCAGTTGCCAGAAATTTAAATGTTAGCTGCTATTTAAGGTCATAGTCAACTACTTTAAATATATATATATATTTACCAGTTGGCACCAGGATCAACTGTTTCAACAGAGAAGCCAGGTAACAAGTGAACATGGCTGCCATCTCCTGCTTAAGATGAGTTTTTCTAGGTCAGTGTCTGAAGCATATTAGTGGACGTGTATACTTGTGCTACACGTGTTAGGAAGATCAATAAAAGCTATTGTTTCCATTTCCAGAGCTGTTGGTTTGCTGCTTTCACCATTTTATTTATAAAAATCTATCAAATAAATGTGATGTTGACACTCATTATTGCACTCTTAAAGTCACACGAATATTCTCAATACTTCCTGTTTTTAACTTGATACATTTTTGAGCACTCGTTAAAAAATATAAAAGGAAGACGAATATCTTTGTATCCTGAGACACATCTGGTGCATATTAATACAACACAAACTTATCATAGACCTCACTGTTTGTTTAGCTCTTGTGCTATGGGTAGTATTTCACCTGGGTTACTATGATAAGAATAAAAGGCTCAATCCAACAGTGTCATGAGAGTTTGTTATTGAAACCAAAGAATGATATTATGAACACATTTTGTGTGGTTTTAACTGAAAGGGGAGGAGAGAATAACTGGCTTTTTCCTATAATGTGAGACTTTCTGATTAAACACTGCTTTTTCAGGGAAAGTAGGTATTCTGTGATATATACTATTCAGTTCTATATCAGGGATACACAAAGGATTACATAAATGTGCATTCTTGTTTGACATGCCATTGTGTAATACCCTTGTTGGTCTAAATACACTTTTGTGCAAAAAGCATGTGTTGCTTGTATTCTTCTACCAGATTCATATTCCATGCTATAGATATTCACTGGACATTTCTGTTTTCTGACAGAGAAATAAAGTACTGATAAGACTGGCAGAGACTCTTTGATAAAAGTCTGTTACCAAATTAAAAGGAAGGTTATAATGATTTCTTGCCCCAAGAGATATCCAGCCTCTCCCTGGTATAATGCTGTGTCAGGGCTAACTAATACGTTCCCAATATGTTCTTCACTTTAGTGTCTCATCACCATATATAAAAATAATTTCTTCCTGATGAAACTATTTCTAGCTTCTGTCAAAAAGGAGATCATATGATTGCTTATGAAGAATGACTGTTGCACCTTTGAAATATACCATACATAGCAGCAATTGCCTTATTTATCTAATTTACAAGAGAAGGCTGCTTCTGGACCCTAATACTGAATGTCCAAGAAGTGGGTTCTGAACAATGGGCTGCTTCTGAATTCTAAGGCTCCAATATTTTCTTAAGGGTTTCCACAATATTTAACTGACATAATAGCTAATTACAGGCACACCTACGAATCCTTTTGTAGGGCCTCACCCATTTTCCTTATCTCCATTTAGCAATGTTTTAAAGTTGGTGAAAATTTAGAGCTTAATGGGCCGCATCTGTTTAAATAAATGTATACATGTGCATTCGATTCTTTATATTACATTAAATATTGAATTTTAAGCCAAATGTTTTCCCTTCAAGTCAGTAGTAGTATAGAATAAAAAAAAAAAGGGACCCAATAAACAGTTCACAGAAATCAAAGCTATTGTTACTGAGATGGGGAATAAAAATTACCTGAAGATATTTAGGAGTAACGTACCCTGACATTTGACTTTTTTTGGTTTTGAACTGAAACAGGTATGTCAACACTACAGCTAGGGACAGAAATTACACATAAACCAGTATAAGTAATTGGAAACTGGTTCAAATCTATAACACAACAGAAGTTCAGTGCACATAAACTGCTTTCATAATGGCCAAAACCAGTTTAAGATAAAACTGGATGGATGTAGGATCAAATATAACTGATTTAGGTTAAATCAGTTTGTTGAACTTCTGTCTCAGATCCCCCCTAGATTCAAGTTAACTCACAGTCCCCCAGCATCCCAGGATGCTTTGTATAATGGGTGGGCTAGCCTTGGCCCAAGCTGTCTACTCCAGCTGAGCAGGAAAGGGTGCTCTAGCACCCCCGGGTTCTGGGTTGGGACACTGCAGGGATGTGGCTGCATTTCCAGAATCAAAAATGAATGTGGGTTCACTTGTTTATCATTGGTTCAATCTACAGAGTTTAGACTAACCTGTGAAGATTTAATCAATTCAGTCTCATGCTTTTTGACAGTCTGTACTTAGCCTGTAAGTCACAACTGGAACTCTTCCCGATTTATTAGAAGTAGTCATTCCTTTCCTTACTACAAAAAACCCTGATTTGACTTCTATTTATTTGTTCTGTCTCATTATAAATTATGGTTTCTTGTGCCGAGTAACTACATAATCCTATGGATGGGCTCTGCTTGTTCAGGCTCAATTTCTCTTTTTATCATGCAACACTTATGTTATTCTTCTGCACCTGAAGATGACTGGCAAGCTTTGGGGCACCTTTAAATCCTATTTTTTTCCAACATTTTAAATGTCCCTGCTCCACTTGGAATACAATTCCTTGGATTCAAGGAAAATAATGTAGCTATGTGAAACTGAAAGCTGTCACCACCTTACAGTATCATAGTGGATCAAGAATATATAAAAATCCTTTCAGTAGAAGCTTTTTTTTTTTTCCAGGTTGTATCCTGAAATAGAGAAAGACTTATGTTTAGCTGGAGGCAGAGCAGGTCTCCTGCAGAGTTGTTGATGGATAAAAGATTCTCCTTTCACAAAAGTTCTTCTAACACCTACAAGTTAGCTTCTTTTTATCAACCTCCAAATAAAGATTAAAAGAAAGCAAACCAAAACCTAGGGAATGAATATACAAAAACATATTAAAAAGATTATCACACATAGAATGTGAGAGACACACCCACCAAAAACCAAGCACGAGAAAAATGAAGGAACCTAACACTACCACACATTCTCACGGGAAGGGTGTACAGAGGGTAAAAAAAGAAACAGAAATAATGTTGTGGTTCATAGTGATATACACTAGTTGCAGTAATGATAAGGTGTGGCAGTAGGGACTGGTGAATTTAGAGGGTGTGAACTCCTGGCTTAAAATGTCATTACCTGTCTTTTCTGGGTTTGTGTCAAGCTATACAAGTGTTTACCCTAGCATTTTCACACATACATTTCTAGTGTCCTACATTTCACTATAACATTTGTTTGCTGAGGAAAACAAATATGCTGATTTGGAATAGCTAGAGGAAGAAAGAAAAACAGAAAGCTAGAACATGTCCTAGGTGAATATTTTCAGTTATAAAAATTGCTTCTGAGATTATAATATAAACCATGACCTGCAAGAAGGAACCTTGAAACTATTTGCCAGTATTAGCTTTTTCTGCTTCTGGGATGGTGTACACTAAATCTATAATAATCGGGAGGCTCCATTGACGCTCATGCAGGAACATAGCACAGTTTTAGGGTTTTAGTTGTTCTAAACATATATTTAAAATATCTTTTTAAATGCTTATGCTAATATTGAAACTGTCCTATATTGTTTGCCTGTGGACTGAGCAAAAATTCTGATGTTGAACTTCTTATATTCCAAAATGTCTTACAGCTCATTTGCATGGGGACACTCACAATAACTAACCCACATTAAGACTTTAAAGAAGAATTAATTATGTGTGGATAGAATTAAAGTGGTCTTTGATTTAGCTTCATTCATTTTATTAAGGCTACTTTAATTACAGACAAAAGAGCCGGATCCCACTCCACCTACTGAGCAAGTGCAATTTTATTTCACCCTGTTCACATCTCTGGGCAAAGTAAAGCCTTTAACCTACTTGTAAAGTTGTCTTTATATCATTTTTACTGTTGACTCTTCTCCCAAGTTTTAAACTGGCTAAATTAATGTTTAGAAATTGAGGAAAATATTATGGCTAGGGACAGACATTACACATAAACCAGTTTAAGTGATCAGGAGGCTTGTTGGTGAGGCCCTAAGGGACCACGACTTGAAGGGGAGGGGAGTTCAAGATGAGTGGTTACGCCTCAAGGGAGTGATCCTGAAGCAATATCTATCCCATCTCGGAGGAAAGGCATCAAAAAGGCACAGCAGCACCCCATGGCTCTGCAGGGAACTTGTGAACCTCCTGCATCTAAAAAGAAAGACCTATAAAGGATGGAGGACTGGAACCACCTCAAAAGAGGAGTATCCTGTAGGAGTCCAGACCTGTAGGGAGCAAACTAGAAAAGCCAAGGCTGTGACTGAACTCCAATTGGCTACACATATCAAAGACAATAAGAAATCCTGTTTTAGATACGTGGGGAGCCAGGGGAAAAGCAAAGGTAACATTGGCTAAACCAAATAGGGCAATTGACAACCGACACCCATAAAAAAGCAAACAGGGGCCAGCCGGGAGAAAAATAGTACCCTGCGGCTGAAGACCTAGGCACACAGAAGAAGAACGCACTGAAGGTGGTGTGAGGCCGGGGTATAGGGGTGGTGGAGCCCCATGATGTGACCGCCGAGGGATCCTGGGCCATGGAGCATACCACGAACCCACCTTGACACTGCACTAAACATCAAGTCACAGCGGGTGAGAACAAGGCCAGGGACTGGGCTGAAAGAGAGCTGCTTTGATCCCAAAGTGATCCTGAGAGGGGAGTGACATCTACCTGCAGAAGGGGAACCACCCGAGGGCGGGGAATTGAAACCCGGTGGTCACAGATGTCATAGATCTTGATTATAAAAATGCCTTCAATCTGGTGTCCCATGCTCTCCTCATGGAAAAATTGGCCAAGTGTGGCCTCGGCTACATCAGAATCCGATAGCTGGGGAATTGGCTCTGAGGTCGGACCCAGAGAGTGGTAATAGATGGAAGTGAATCATCATGGCACTCCATGACCAGTGGGGTCCCTGAAGGCTCCATCCTTGGGCCTGTAATCTTTAACATCTTTATTAATGATGCAGACATTGGTATCAGAAGTGGACTGGCCAAGTTTGCCAATGCCACCAAACTTTGGGGTACAGCATCCACACCTGAGGACAGGATGGTGATCCAGGTCAACCTAGACAGGCTCAGAAAATATGCAGCTGAAAACCCAATGGTGTTCAACAGTGAAAAATGCAAGGTACTCCACCTTGGGGAAAAAAACCTTGCAGCACGCTTAAAGGCTTGGCAGTGCTATGCTTCCTAGCACCACAGCCGAAAGGGACTTGGGGGTCATGATTGACCACAAGATGAATATGAGCCACCAATGCAATGTCACAGCTGGTAAAGTGAGCAAAACACTGGCTTGCATCCATAGATGCTTCTCAAGCAAATTCCAGGATGTCATCCTTCTGCTGTACTCGGCCTTGGTGAGGCCGCAGCTGGAGTACTGCATACAATTCTGGACTCCACAACTTAAAAAGAATATCGAGAAGCTTGACAGAGTCCAGAGGAGAGCCATATGCATGATCAGAGGGAAGGAGAACAGGCCTTTTGATGAGAGGCTGAGAGGCATGAGACTCTTCAGCCTGGAAAAGCTCAGGGGGCACCTGGTGGCTGCCTGTAAGTATATAAGGGGTGTAAATCAGGACCTGGGGGAATGCCTGTTCACCACAGCACCCCCAGGCATGACAAGGTCAAACATTCACAAACTCCTCCAAGACTGTTTCAGGCTGGACATAAGGAAGAACTTTTTTACTGTCTGAGCCCCAAAGGCCTGGAACAGGCTGCCATAAGACGTTGTGCAAGCACCTACTCTGGACTCCTTTAAGAGACATTTGAACGTTTAGCTTTCTGGGATCCTGTGACCACAGCTGACTTCCTGCCCCTGAGGCAGGGGGCTGGACTCAATGATCTTCCAAGGTTCCTTCAAGCCCTAATGTCTATGAAATCTATGAAACTGGTTTAAACCTGTAACAGAACAGATGTTCAGTGCACATAAACCAGTTTGAAAATTGCTAAAATAGTTTTGAGATAAGCCTGGTTGAATGTAGTATCAGACTTAACTGATTTGGGTCAAACTGGTTCATTCAAGGTCTGTCCCAGACCCCTTCATGGTTTAAGATAAACCAGACACCCTCAGCATCCTGGCATGCTCTTGGGGCTGGGCCGCTCCCCTTTGCTCCCTGGCCAGAGCTCCAGCACAGACTGCAGGCATCTGCCTGCTCCCCTGCTCCCCTCCCCATCCCCTCTGCCTTGCAGACACCTCAGCATTAGTTAGCAAACTACATGCTAGCTAAGGTCCATGCTGTGGCAGGACAAAGGGAGAATCAACAGGTAGCTGGTAATGTCCCTTTGTTTTCTTAATGGGGTCATAAACACTGTTATCAATCCTCTGCTGGGCTGCTGTGGGGTGGGAATGTCCCCTCCCTAATCTAAGCATCCTGCCAGGGCCTGGCCCAGCCCCCCTCAGCTCAGCACTGGCAGGAAAGGGAGGACTGCTTTAGCACCCCCCAACTTCTAGCCTGAGCCACTGCAGGCATGTGCCTGCATTTCCTCAGTCCAGAGAGAATGTCTGTTCAGCTGCAGATGGGTTCAACCTAGGCAGATTAGACTAACCTGCAAAGATTGAATCAATTCAGTTTCAGGCTTTTTGAATATCTGTCCCTAACCTATGAAAATACACCATTTTGGTAATGATTACCCCCCAGTCTTAGTTGCTCTTCTGACAGATGACTTCTACATTAATTAAAACCAGGACTGAAATATTTCACTCCGTGACTCTAGTGAAGCCAGGGGTTTACCCCATTTCTTGTGAATGTGACTTGTCTAAGGACAAAGGCCACAAAAATGGTATTGGTGTTCAAAAACAGTAGTGTCTCCTCAGACTCAGGAGAACTAAGGGCTTGGGGAGTTTTTTCTGTTGATCTGAGCTAAGGTAATTTTGTAAAAACTGGTCTTTAATGTAATAATGTATACTAAAATGACAAATAAGTAGAGGGAAAAAATAATTCTATTACTTCTCTCACTCTTCCAGAAGTGAAGGTATGATAAGGAGTTTGTTAGCACTTAAATATGCACAGAACTTTGCTAACACCATGCTAACAGGGAAGACTGCACCAGCATCATACAGAGGTTTATGTTACATATGTTCTGGTAACTCTGCAAAACTAAAACTCCAGTAAATAGTTAATTTGCTCTCTAATGTACATTAATATATCTACATATACTGTTCTAAAATAAGCTCTTTACCATACAAAAATAAAATAACTACATGATAATTTATTATAAGAAGTTCCCAGACTTACTGAGCTGTTAATTAAATACAGATCAAGATCTGGTTACATATCCTTTTAAGAATTAACTTCCCCCTGGGTTTGAAGATCACAGCAGGTCATCCTGTTCAATGCAATCTCCCATGCAACTTCATTAAACAGTGTTGTTATTCCCACCAAATTCTTCTACTTCCTTTCAGGCTTATGGAAGACTGGGATTGCCTGAGAGTAAGATTGTCACTTTATGCATTAGCAGTATCCTAAATGAATAATTAGAAGCTGTCCATAACTTCTTGTTCTATCATTCCTTATTATATATGTTCAACTGTATAAAATATTTTTAGACAGCCAGCCAAATTATTTTTTTGAAGTACATTATGTAAAAAAATATATAATAATACAAAAGTGAGGACGCAGATGGCATTAGAATCACGTTCAAATGGCTAATGCATACATGAGAATCTAAATAGCTGCAGTACTGACAAGTAAACCCCAGCTGTTTTTGTAAAAGGGTATGCATTCATTTTAACTGACTCAATTTCATTCTCCTCAAGCCTTACAGGCAAATATCAAAGTAAGTCAAAGGACGCTTATAAGTATTATCCAGTTATAGTTCTTTCTAACTAAATCAACTAACAGTAGAAATTTAAAGTAGGTTAAACTGCATTAAATCCATGTGGACAGTCTAGAGGACTAGATTCTATTCTACCTATTAGCCATGTAAGTATATTTAGATGCCTCAGTGCAATCCTATTCTACACTGCTCAAGTCCATGAAAATCTCTTAATACAAAAGAGCTAGGGACAGATATTCAAAAAGCCTGAGCCCGAACTGATTCAATCTTTGCTGATTAGTCTAACCTGGCTAGGCTAAACCAGTTTGTAACTTTAAAAACATCCCCTCTGGACTGAAGAAATGCTGGCACATGCCTGCAATGGCTCAGGCTAGAAGCCAGGGATCACTAGAAAAGCCCTCCCTTTCCATCCATAATGCTGAGCTAAGGGGCTGTGTGGCCAGGGCCTGACAGGATGCTCTGATTAGGGAGAGGTTTCCCCTACTCCCATCCTGAGCAGACCAGCAGGGAGTTAATAACACAGTGTCTATCATCCCTAACTCAGTGTTTATCAGCCTTTTAAGAAAACAACAGCCTCTCTCCGTTAGTTCAAGCTCTTCTAAACAGCTTTTCCAAGGACAGAATGGAGGGACATTACCAACTATCTGTTGATGAGCTCCAAAAAGCCCTAAGCCAACACAGTCCTGTTTGCCTTTGTCCTGTCTCCCACAGCACAGACCGTAGCCAGCATGTGATATGCTAGCTAATGCTGAGAGGTGTCTGTGTAAGGAAGGCATCTCTGCTTGAGCACAGAGTGATGAGGGAGTGGGGGAAAGCAGGAGGAAGACCCTGCTGTATGTGCAGTCTCTGCTGGAGCTACAGCCAGGGAGCAGAGAAGAGGGGCCAGACCAGCTCTCTGGAGCAGACAGCCCCATCCAGCCCTGTTAACATGCCAGAATGCTGGGAGCCTCTGGATTTAACTTAAACCAGGAATAGTTCTGAGACAGACATTGCATAAACCAGCTTGACCCAAATCAGTCAAGTCTGATACTACATTCAACCAGGCTTATCTCAAACTTGTTTGAGCCATTTTCAAACTGGTTTATGTGCACTGAACTCTGTTCTGCTACAGGTTTAAATCAGTTTCTGATCATTTAAACTGATTTATGTGTAATGTCTGTCCCTAGCCAAGGTGGATAAACTAAAAGGTGGGTAGGTCCTCTGTCTCCCTAATGCTTGCTGATGACTCATGTTTAAGAGTCAGATGAGCGTGTTATAAATCAGAGGTTGTTGGCTGTAGCTGTGTTGGTCTAAGGAAGGCAAGTTTCTTTGGGTAGATGTAATATATTTTATTAGACCAACTAAAAAGTTGGAAAAAAGTTCTTTGCAAGCACAAACACCCTTTGTCAGGCATAGGGAGACTCTGCTGGTGTTGTGTGTTCTCCAAGGTAGACAAGATTCTTGGAAAGAACTTTTTTCCAACCTATAAACCTTTCATGGATTTTCAGGGACTTGAACAGGGTGGAATAGAATTGCCTTTGTGTGCAATCCACTTAGATGCTCAGTAAGTAAAACTCATTCCATTGGAATGGCTTCAGAAATTTCGCAGTCTACTACTGGGCAGACACAAAAGCTACTAGCCAGATGCAAATAGATCTGAAAGGCTAGAACAGGAAGAACACACTACCTCAGCAGTGTGGTCAAGGGACTGGTTCCTGATGAGAAGCCAAGTAACCGTGCCATATTTAGAGAAAAGCAGAAGATACTAGTAGGTCAAACAGTTCTTGTTTGAAAACCACACTCAGAGAATTGCTATGAACCAATGCTTTCTCTGACAAAGGAAAGGCAGTTTGAAATGGAAAGAATCACCACTGAAAGCATATTTGTAGGAGTAGCTTATTTAAAGTATTTTAAAGTTTCTAAATTAATGGTATAGTTGAAAGAAAGTATAAATATTGGTAAAGCTATTTAATCTATTTACCAAATGTTCCAGAGCAATTTTTGTAGAGATTCTTGTTCTCAGTTTTAAATATTTTTGCTTTGAAATATTCATATAATGAAGGGGTCCCAAACATACAGTCCACAGACTGGATCCAGCCCACAGAGCTTCTCTTTCTGATCAGCTAGTGCACCATCAGGTCACTGGAAATTGGGGGATGTGGCCTTCTGTGGAATTTGGGACCTTTTGGCCAGACTGGCCATGGCCAGTCATGAGTTTGGCTTGCTGCTGCCAAACCTCCTCCTGTCAATGCTTTGCTGTTGCTGCCACCAGCACTGCCACCTCAAGACCCCCCCACTTGCCACCTCCACACCCACTGTTATCACCACTGCCTCTGGATTCTCACCACTTCTACACTGCTTTGGATTCCTTGCCCTTGTTCCAGGGGCTAGATCTAGCCTGTGAGGAACATCTCTCAGGCTAGAGAGATCTGTCCCTGGGCCTCAGGTGAGTTTGACACCCCTGATATAATGGATGAATATTTTCACTCTTTATTATTTGAACGTGTAATATTTTTCAGTCATAAGGATTATTTGCAACAGCAAAACTGTTAGGATCTTTGCAAGACTTGCCACTGCTTTCAACAGGCATTACGTTACACTTTTAGGGCATATATACCCTGCCCCTGGACTGCACCAGGGACTACGGCAGTGAAGCATGACATGATTGCAGAATGGGTGCTCAACCCAAAGGAAATGTAATGCAGCCACATTAGAGTGACACTGCGTGTGTGCCATTAAATGTACCAAGACAAAGAGCTTATTCGCATTTTCAAACACTTTGTCTTCAGCCAGTTTTAAGTGGCTCCCCTCTACAGTCAAATAGGTATTTTCTTCTGTGTTTTTCAAACAGCAGCAAGTGAGGTGATAGCACTTAGGGACACAAAAACACGTTGTTATAAAAAATACAGTAATTGGCAGAGGGATTTAGGGTGGGTAAAGTACACTTTTGAAGCTGACTAGATTTCAAATGGCCAGCATCACTTAAAATAAATATTTGAAGACATGGATTCTGCCATTGATAAGGGGATAAATCCTTGTTGACTACACTAGGTGTTTAACATGGATTTAAGCACACCAGTTGGTTCAAACTTTATATCCTTCTCAGACAGACAAGACAAATATCCTGCAACAGGCAGGTTTATTTCAATGTAGGTTAGAAAGAAGCTAAGGTACTTGCAGAGATGGGCAACAACAACAAAACACATCTGATTTGGGATTTCAAAATGTCAGAACCTAATGTCTGAGTTATGATATAAAGCTGCTGTTAGGGTAGGTTGCTGTCTTTGTTATGAATAGTGAAGTGGATGAAGTAAAATTACTAGTCAGAATGTTGAGTTTTCCCCATGTGTATCCAGATAAAGGTATTATAGTAGTTCACTTTTTAAGCAATAACAGATTAACTTAAAAATATCCTTTACATTGTACTCATTTAATCAGGGAAAGGATCAAGTTTTGATCACTGGAAATTTTCATGAATAAAAAATGCCTCATTTACATTCCTTGCTGTGCCTGTGTAGGAATTTGGTTGTTTGCCAACAACTTAATGTCGTGAAAAAGCTGTAGGTCATTTTACAGCCCAGCATTTAATGGCATCATGTCATCCAAATCTGATTTAATCTCTGTTTTGTCATAAGTTGTAGGTTCACACCATGTGAAAAATAATGTCCTGTTGATGGCAGGAACAAAATATTGAGTTTTGTCCTCAAGCATGTCCTTGTTATACACAAAATCCCTTCAAACCTGCCTTTGCTGTGTGCTTTTTGTGACAAAATTCACCTGCTTAAAAACAATAGATGTTTTGGATTGCAAACCTTGTCTTTATGTATGTGAAAGCTCATGCACTGTGGATCAAGAAGAATTACCTTTAGAGTAACCATTTCAGTTAAATAATACATAAAAAACAATAATTTGAAGTGAGTTTTATGAGCAACATCATTGGATAAATTGATTTGTAAGAGAATTTATACTCTGCTCACTGAAAGTATGAAAAAGTATCCTTTTACTTAATTATAAAATCTTGTTCACATTCATATTAATAGAACCATGGCTACTTGCATCAATAGGAAATGGAATAGACTTGGCATCTTTATTTCTTTTGAAAGCAGCATATAAAGAAGCCATTCACTACTAGCACACATATAATTATTCTAAGAACTGAACTTTGTTTTGAAAAAAGTAGAAGGTAGAAAAAACTAAATCCAAATCTCAGACCCAACAGAAATTCAAATAAATGGAAAAACTGCAGAAACTTCAAAGAAACTTTTTTGTTTGTTTTTCTCCCCTCCCCCCGATATTTCTTGTTTTTTGTGACTTCCATCATAAAAATATCTCACTCAACTGTAAAGCTAGTCCAGTACATTGTCAGACAAATATTGCTTCTCAGACGGTCTCTGGACTATCACAGCTGCAACAACACTACAACCCTATCAGGTCTGTTGGTGGTTGTTCCCTTATTTGAAGCTAATTGTTATTGTAGTGAAGACTTTGGAAAGCTTGCTGGGAACATAATTGAAGGCATTCTAGAAAAGGTCTTAACTAACTAATTTACAATCCTAGTATGTTTTCTTTTATGAAATAAGAAAGACACAGAGACTCCTGTGAATATAGCTTGAAAATAGGTGAACTGATAATGAAATGGTATTTAATCAAATAGGTTAGTACTCATTTTCTCTTTCGTGTATTTCTTTTATCTTTCCTTATTCCAGTAAATATCAATGGTAAGATAGGATTTTTTAGTAATATCTATTTAACTTCATATCCAGGGTTGCCAACCCAAGATTTTTTTAATATTATTGACAAGCCTTTAATTGTCAGCCAAACTTTTTTACTGACACATTTTTAAATTATATAAATATAGTTCTTCTGCCAGGCCCTGCCCTGCTGCCAAGCCACAGTTAGAAAGGCTGGGTTTAAATTTAGGTTTTTGACATGAACCACAGAGTCATGGGTAAGTGGTATTTGGCCTTGGCCTTCTCCTGCCTGACATCTTACCCGACATTTTACCGGACTGCATCATCAATGTGAAGATCAGCACTACCACAGCTGCTCTCCAGTGTTATCTTTCTTGTCTGCCTCATCTTTGATCTTTCTTTATGGTTAGGAGCTGATCCTGCTGGCTGATAGGTCCAGGCCTGTCCCTCGGAGGGTTTTCTTCATGCAGCCCTGCCTCCCCTTACACCCCTCCCCTTACACCCCCTTACTGCATCCTGGATGTTTCCCATCTTCTTCCTAGAGTGATTGCCCTGAGATGAGAGCTGAAATAAAATTCCTTTTTCTTGTGTCAAATGTTTCTCTTCTTTTCTACCTATCTACATAATTGCTTCAGTACAGTCCTAAGAGATGTGGTAGGGACTTTTAATGGCAGCTCACAGGTGGTCTGTAGCCTGCCTGGTAATGAGTAGAGCGATCATTCATATACCACTACAAATTCAGTCAGGCCTTTCTACCTAATTCACAAGGAGGTCATCAATAGCTCAACTTAACTCAGTTCCCTAAAGGGTCCCTCAAGTTCAGCTCTTGAGATCCCTGGACTAGTTCACTGAAATCCCTTCATTGAGGGTTACCACGTTGACTCAAGTTGAAATTAATTCCTCATAGCTGTACTCTAATGAATTTAGTGGAGTTCATGAATCTATATTCTTACATCAGTTCATTAGTTCTGTGTGCATCCCCCTCCATCAACTCATTAATGGTCTCAGAGACCAATCCACTTAAAATCAATTCCTTCATTCAGGGTTCATCCCCTTACATCAATTCATTAGGAGACTTAAATCACTTCATTCATTCAGGTGGCACTGTTGCACCATTGCCATATAATCAATAGTTCCAAGTTTATCAATTTGAAATTAAGTTGGCAGGATTCAGTGTTTTTCTCTTGCAAAATG
>NW_017728949.1:36088252-36093720 GCF_001723895.1 Crocodylus porosus | reverse complement strand
GCTGACTTCCTGCCCTTTGGGCAGGGGGCTGGACTCGATGATCTCCCGAGGTCCCTTCCAGCCCTAATGTCTATGAAATCTATGAAAAAGTGCCATGAAGTTCTTAATAACCATAAGTTTTTAAGGACTCAGTTTTATCTAAGAGTCAGAAAATTCAGCAGAACCACACCCTGCAGGTGTACCTCAATTCAACAGCATTGGTCAGCACTGATCAAGAGATCAGTACAAGTACTGCTCTACTCATTACAAGGCAGGTTACAGACCAGCTGTGAGCTGCCATTAAGAGTCCCTACCACATCTGCTAGGACCATACCATAGAAACTATCTGGATAGGTAGAAAAGAAAAGAAAAAATTGATGCAAGAAAAGAGGAATTTATTTCAGCTCTCATCTCAGGGCAATCACTAAGAAAAAGATGGGTAACATAATCTTTCACAGTGCTGGGTTCCCTGCACAGGTCTCCCCTTCACTGACCAGAACTGGACATTAAAGGGAATTTCCCTCATGTGGAAAAAGTTTTAATTTCTCCCATTTGGGGATGAAATGTTAAAAGTTCTAAATTCATGAGAAAATACTGAAAATATTCATGGTGAGAAAACTGAAAAAGAAGATTTCACCTGATGTCCCAGCTATCCAAAGATCTGAAGACAAGGAAAACATGTGTTTCTGGGGAATACCTGCCTTGGGAATTACAGAACTGGAAGAACCAGGCCATGTAGGACATAAAGCAGACAAGTTGGCCAATCTGCATGCCTGCCTGCTGGATTTCTGTTGAATGCTTGAATATAATCAACCCATTCCTGGTAAATAGGTTAATTCCTTTGAACTGGCATTTTCCAATGTATGGAGCCACTGTTAACACAGCTTGATGCTTTTTCTCTTGTAAGAAATATCTACACAGCAGACCATACAGCTTCATAGCACTTGAAATCTAGCCTGGTTATCTCTGTGCTACCTTTTAAATGTAGCCTGCACAAAGTTCTACAATGTCATGGTGAGACTACTTCTAACACCCAAGATAGTTCAAGAGTCTCTACACTGCAGTGTAGTCAGTGTCATATAAATACCCACAGATTAAATGTGATCAAAACCTAGAGAAGGAGGACATAATAGAATTTCAGGCTCTTTCAGACTGTTATAGTATCTTTTCTTTGACTTGGTCATGATTAGGCAGCCTGGAATAACATAAGCAGCCTGGACAAATGGCTGGAGGGAGATCACTGTCAGAAGGCTGGACCAAAATAAAAGCCTGAAAAGCTGAAAAGTAAGCCAAAGACCCCTGCTGGAGTCAGAGCTATTGAAGAAAAAACTGGACAGGACCCAGAGCAGGAACTAGAGTCAAGAACAAGGAAGAGTCAGGGAAGGAACTGAAGTAGAAGGTACCTGTTGCAGAGCACTCGGATGCCCTGCACCTAAAAAAAGAAATGGCTCAGGAGAGACCCCTCGTGGTGAGAAGGGGGAGGCTCAACTGCCAGTCACCAGGGCAGCACAGGTGCTGGTTGCTAGGGGAACCAAGGGGATCAGCTGACAGGAAGGGGAAGGGCTTGGCCCCTTCTTAAGCCCAAGCATAAGGCCAGGAGAGCAGTTCCCCTCCAGCTGCCAAGGATGGGGGAGCTCGGCCACTGTGGCGAGAAAGGGGAAGATAGACTGCAGGAGCATCCCCTGGTTGCAGCTGAGTTGGAGTATTTTCCCAGTAGGGACAGAACATGGTTTTGACCGGACGCTTTCATTTACATTATAGCCCAGGGGCTTTGTGTTTTGTGTTTACTATTTTACCGGAGGACCGGGTGAGGCTATTAGGGATGGAGGAGGCCTCACAGGGATGCCATGGTAGTGTGGGTTTTCCTGGCGCTGGAGAGGGTGCAACATTGTTTGGGGTCACGTTGGCCCCAGCCCCGGAGCCAGGTGGCAGTGAGAAGCCATGGAGCCCCAGAGCGAGAGGAGGCAGCGAGGAGCCCCAGAGCGAGAGGGGGCAGCGAGGAGCCCCAGAGTGAGAGGGGGCAGTGCGGGGGCCCCAGAAGTAAAGAAGAGGGCCAAGGCATAGGGCAAACCATGTCAAGTACCATCTGTGAGGCTTGGGCTGCAGTGTAGGGGAGGAAAAAGGAGCCGCAGATAGCGCCCCCTGACACTGGGCATATAAAGTGGGCAGCCTCCCACTAATTACATCACTCAATCAATTAAGATCAAGGCATGGCAGAAGAGTAAGCAGGCGGTTAGCCCAAGACAGGAAGGCAGAGCCACCAAGAGAAAGTCTCCAGTGAGTTATCCCTGTTACAGCACCTTATAGACTAACCAAAGTAGATTTTATATATAAATACCACAAGCTTTCATGGGCTAGAGCTCACTTCATCAGATGGTCTAAAAGAACTAATGGGATTGCTCAAGTTTTGAAGGAGTCACACGGAGAATGACACTCTTTGATCATCTCCTCAATCTTTTTATGTCTGGATGTGAGGAAGGAATAGGATTTGTGCCAGTCATGGTCTAACCTGGTTTACTCATGAGAGGGGTAGATGATGTAGATAACTGCTTTAACACCTGCTTGTTGCAATATTAGTTACAGTATTGCATTCATTTATCTAGTAAATTTAAAAAAAACCCAAGGTGTGAAATGGTGAATGAAAATTGAATAAATTAAAACAACATAGAAAAAAATAGGAATAACTAGTAATTAGACAGAAAACAATTAAATGATACAATGCAAATACTATTGTGTGAATTTCAGAAAACAGGTGGAGTATACTTCAGACACAATGGGTATGCCCACACCATGTTCCCAACAGACTTGGGAGGGAATGCTCCTGAACATTTCCTGTCCACCCACTCCTACGTACATGTGCCAAACTCAAAAATGTGGCTGTAAAGTCGCTCTGGGGAATCTCCCCTCAATCACTCTCAAGACTTCTGTCTCCAGAATGCGTGAGAGAAACCTCAGGGGCTATCCCTGGAGTGTCTCTACTCTTGCATTTCTCATTTTGGTGTGTTTAAGTGGAAGCAAGTAGCTATGCCATTCTCAGGAGCATCTCATCCCAAAAGCAGACATACCCAATGTACGGTAGGAAGCGCGAGTTTCTAACAAAGTAGCGTTGCTATTTTAAATGAATAACAGAGCAAATAGATACATAAAAATAGGTATGTTTGACATTGCAAACATAAATCCCACCTGCACTAGGGAATACAGTGACTGGCGAGCCTTTATTTCTCACAATTTTTGTCATGTGTCTTAATTTTCCTTCGAGGCTGTAGTTTACATATTAAATATGTAAATATATGGTCTATCCCTTTTTGTATCTTCATCTGTCCCCTGTTTTGCAGTGCATATTTAACTGCTATAAGTAGATGAGATAAAACCATTTATTCATTGGGGAAAAAGAGACTTGATGAGTTCATTCTGTGATATTCAATCAGTTGAAGGAAAATTGCATTCTGCGTCTTTTTATTCACATAGTCCCTACATAGTCCCTGCAATTCCTGTGCATACTCAGTGGAGTGTTTTGTTTCTGTTATATATAGTACCCTGTGGGAGGATCTATCCATCATCCAGAACCACATATAACACATACACTGAATAAATACAAGCTAGATTCACCAGGAAATTTGCCAACAATACAATAAAATATAATGACATTTCTTCATGTACAGTTGCCATGCCCTGTATGTCTTGCCCTTATAATTTACCTTTTGGGGAAAGTAATATGTAATATACTTTTTGCAGGTGGTAATAAATTTATAAATACAGAGTTGATTCAGTGCTTCCATGCCCACCCATCCTTAGTCCAGATGTTCTGCAAAAGATTTAGAGACTGTTTGGCAAGGCTTCAGCCTCTAAGGTGAATTAGCAGCATACTTGCACTGAAATATGGGAAAAGTCCTTTTCTGTTTATTCCCTTGATTATTTACCATTTCCTTCCTCTCTCTATCTCTCCCTCTGCTCCCACAAAGAACCCTACTGTGCAGGCTGACCAGTGCCACTGAAGTGTATGCTGAAATTACATTAGTTTTAAACTTAAGGAAGATTTTGCTGCTAATCCCAGTTATTTAGTGGTCTTTATAATGATGTTTCTTGAAAGCTTTTGAAAATCTAAGTAAATATATTAACGAAGTCATCAGTGTCTACTCTCTTGTTAACTTTTCCAAGTAGTTTTAACAGGTTAGAGAGGAATTATTTCCCTTCTAGGAAGGACTGGTTTGACTTATCAGGCTATACTTTTTTCATCATAATTAGAATCCAATTCACCCTCCCCAACCTCACATGAGCTCCATTGATCTATCATTACAAAGTTTCCCCATAGTTATTTTTACAAAATATAGGCTCTTGGCAAACTTTGAGAACAGTAGCTATTTGTGAGACTATATTGCATGGCCTTGTCAATCTCTCTGCTATTTACTATAATGTTCTCTTCCTCAACACAAGCCTTTAATCTCAGAAATCTCATTTGGAATTCTAGAAGACTGAAAAGGTCTGTCTGGGCTCTGGCATGACAGATGAAAAAGGTTATATGTAATGAACTCAGAATAGTTTCAGTGAAGCTATCCCTCTCTAAGTTCAAATAATTAATCTTTTCCAGATTGGCAGTAATTCAACAGCTTCAGTTCCTAGAAGCTCAAGCCTTGATATTCATGTGGCTCCTTAATGTTTCAGGATAATGTATTACTAGTTTAAAGAGCACTGAAGACAAATATCTCAGTCTTTGAACTACTGTTTCCCTTACATTGTCAGGTCTTTAAACCAAAATATAACAGGGATAGATAATGCCTGTAACATGATGACGGGTGTAGGTTGTAGCCATATTGGTGTAAGGGCATAGACTGACAAGGTTCTTTGGGTGAATCTGATATCTTTTATTAGACCAACTTAAATAGTTAGGAAAAATATTTCTTAGCAAACGTTTGGGTTTAAAAACCCTTTGTCAGACTGAGGAAGCCTCTGCAGTTAGTGTGTGTGACCCAGATCACACCAAAAGGATCCAGACCATGCCATGACAAGAAATGCAAAACCTGCCAACACATCTCTACCACACCCACAATTACTACACCCCACAAGAGAGCCATCAGCATTCCCAGATCTTACAACTGCACCTCCAGAAATATAATATATCTCATCCAGTGCACCAAATGCCCTGAGGGAAAATACATAGGAGAGACGAAACAACAACTGCACACCACAATGAATGCACACTGGAAATCTATCAAAGACAAAAGTACCCAATTACCTGTGGGGGCACATTTCTCACAAGAAAACCACTCTCTCTCCAATCTCTCCATTTTAATCCTCAAAGGGAATTTGCAAAACACTTTTCACAGATGAGCCTATGAACTTCACTTCGTCAACCTCCTGGATACAAAAAGTCATGGACTAAATATAGACATTGGATTTATGACACATTATAACCTGCCTGACATCTGACTCCCCAGGTACCTCTTCATTATTTACCTGCTACGTTCATCCCCCTTCTCTCCATCCCCTTC
>NW_017728949.1:36084651-36087952 GCF_001723895.1 Crocodylus porosus | reverse complement strand
AATGATGTAGTACTAATTCCTACAGCCAAGACTTTTGAACGACTATGACTTGATCATGCCTATCCTCAGACAGCACCTTGCTATGAAGAAGTGGTAGAATACAGAAAGCTTATAAAAAGGAAAGATCTGCTTCATAGGTAATAAGATTAGCCATCAACTCCACTGGGGGCAGAATGACATCTGAAATACCAACATGGATTCAGCTTCAAGTGTATTTATTAGGTAAGATTTGTAATGCTGCAACTAATGTTTGTGTTGATCTAACAATGCAATTAAAAACAAAGCAAAAGCACCAAAACAATGACAATACTTCCTGGTTTGATGATGTAAAATAATCACAGCTCATAAATTAATACATTTACAAATGGGCCAATAAAACTTGCAGCTATAAATTTTACACTTATAAGAACTCTCAATATATGCACACATCAGCAAACTGTGTATTCCACTGCCTGATTTGTGATTGTAAGTACTTCATTTTCACTCACAAATCAGGCATCTGGGTTCACAATGAAATTATTTGTGCATTTTTACCAAATTTAAGTGGGCTGAAAGTCTACAGGGGTATATCCAGCTATGGTAATGCAGCAAGGTTACATAAGACTAGTGTAAGGCAGGACAGAGATCTTTTATGCAAGCTTGGGTAGATATGTGATGTTAAATTTGGACTTCATTTAAGTGGGGTATTGCTGGGGTCTTCTCTGAGCTTGAATCTATGTAACATTTGTTTTACCAGCTTGATGACAGAATAGACATATGTTGTTTATGAATGGCATCAAGCTGGAAGGACTGTACTCACTGTGAAGGACAGGAACAAAACCTGAATAGGAAAAATAGTCCTCAGTCAGCAAGAAGAATTGCAATAAAGACAAATGCAAAGTACTGCACATAGGGAGGAGAAATCAAAGTTAACATAATAATGAAGATGCTATAAATTAAATAGGGAGAATCCCTCCCAGCAATCTTGTGATAAGACATCAAACGAAGGAGAGCAATGTTTCTTGAAATTCATAACTGAAGAGGTTTTTAGAATGGTTAATAGACAGACCAGAAAGGCTATCCCTGGGGCATTCACCTTTGCCACAACTAAAACAACAAGCGTTATAGCAGAGCTGACCTGAGCAGGGTGCGGGACCTGGGGCAAATCAGCCCATGCAGGGCCCCACTCCCACTCTGATCCCAGGGGCTCTGAACCTGAAGAAGCTGCTTCAGCAGCAGGGGTGGGGAGGGTAGTGAGCAGCTGGATGTGGAGCCACCGCTCTGCCCAGCTCCGTGCCACCGCTGCTCCATCCCACTGTGCAGGCCCCACCCCCGCCAAAGCACAGTGCCTGGAGTGGCCACCCCAATTCACGCCCCACTCCGGGAGGCCCTGCATTATAGACAATAGTCTAATAAACCACATATGTGGTATAAATGTAAATCATTCAAAATCCTATCATTTGTGAAGAGTGGCTACTTCTCCCTTTTTCTAAAAATTCCACTAGAATTTTATGAAGAGTCTTCTTCACAAACTACACAATTAACCACCAGATTATAAGTAATAAATATGAGAATCAAATAGAACAATGCACTAAAAGAGAAATATGTTCCTCTATTTAAAAATACTGGTCTCAAGCCACTCAGCTTACACTCTCAAAGGAGGTCCCCAAAATCTGCTTACTTAATATGAAGCATTTTTTCAAAAGCTGGAAAATACTCTCACAAAAGAGATTGTATTTGTAGGGAACAGGCAACATGGTTTGATGAGGACTGCTCTAAAGCTAAAGACACTTTAATAGAAACCTTAGAGGAATACAGAGCTGAAAATGACCATGATGACTGTTTGCTACAAGAAGACTGACTGTAAAAAATACCCTAACAGATAAGAGGAAGAAATAATATCAAACAAAGCTGTGGGAGTTACTGATAAATGAAGGGAAAAATAAAGGTGAGCAAGGTTTTTTGGCCAATTATAGCCAAAGACACACAAAAAAAATCAAGCTTAATCCCCAATGCATATATTTCTGAAGAAACACGCATTTTGTTTAAAAAAAAATAAGTTTCACAACATACTCACAGCTGGTGAGAGAAATGATGGCTGCTCACTGAAGGAAATGCTATCTGTTAAATCACAAGCAAATCAGTACCTCACCTCACCAGCCCAGCCTCTGGCTTCTTCACTTTTCATTCCATCCAGGAAGAGCTCTCTACCAACTGTAGAGACTTCCTCAGCCTGACAAAGGGTTTTAAACCCCAAAGCTTGCCTAAAATTCTTTTCCAACTATTTAAGTTGATCTAATAAAAGATACCAGATTTACCCAAAGAATCTTGTCTGCCTACCTCACCTCTGAATTTCAAGAAATAACATGTATATCTCCACTGAAAAATGGAAAAGCCCCTGGCCTTGATTTTATTCCTTCAGAAATCTTCAAGATATGCATCAACTGGTGGTGCCCAATTTTGACAATAAGAAAATGAATGTAATTATGTTAGAAGGCATTTATCCTAAGTATTGGAATGAAAATATAATACTGCTCATTTTTTAAAAAGGTGATAAGAGACATTGTGCAGCATATCATCCAATTAGTTTTATGCATACTCCAAGCAAAATATATGGGAGATACTTACTCTTTCATTTGTAAGTATGGTTTTCTGAAAATAACATTCTGGGAGAAGAGCAGACTGGTTTTAGTGAAGTTTATTCTGGCATGGACTATTGCAATAAGCTCTGCTGTTTATTCAGGCACCATAATAGCACATGTGATACTGTTGTGGAAGAGCTAAATATTTTTCTGAGATGTATTAAAAGGAATGTTATATATAAGACCCAGAAGGTAAGGAGTACGGGAGTACTGCGACCAAATGGGGACCTTATTTCATGAAAGATGTAGAAAAAAGTAGACGAATCCAGTGGAAAGCAAAAAGAATTATAAGAGATTTAAGAACCATGACCTATAAAGGAAAGGTTGAAGAAACTGGGTTAATTTAATGTAGGAAAGAAAAATATGATATGATACTAGTTATCCAAAATATCGAAGGTTGTTAGAAAGATGACAGCGCTTGCAGAAAGATGACTGGCAGCAGGTCATGAACAAATCTGTTAAATGATCAGCAATTGGATTGGATATCAGGAAAAAATGCTAAGCATATAGGATCTGCTTCACTGAAGTTTCTTTAAGAGCAGATTGGATGGATATCTGTAGGGATTGTTTATGTATACCTTCCTCAGTGCAGAAGGGTGAACTAGATGATCTGTTGAAGTTCCTGCCAGTCCCATAATTTCATAAATCTATAATTCTGTATAAAGCTGTTTTTAATTTCT
>NW_017728949.1:36051579-36084551 GCF_001723895.1 Crocodylus porosus | reverse complement strand
GCATACTACCATACAAATCATGGGGTGCTGTGGGAGCACTCCATCAACTCCTGCCTTGATAACTCTTGCATTCTTTAAAGAATAATATTCATACTGTTAGCCAATTAATTAAATATAAGGTAAAATAAAAATTATAGGATTCCTCCTCATTACAGAAATTCATAACATGCAAGCAAATACATAATTTTTAAAGAAAAAAATGTATAATACCTTAAAATATTATTGGTTATTGAATATACAAAATTCTGGTTAATCTATTATAAATTTCTACAATATTAAAAGTACTTATTAAATATCTGCTTGTCCTTTGACTGCTAGGAACAAAAATGCAATGATTCTAGCTTCCTTTAAAAAAATCTTCATTTGTCAAACTGCTAAAAGGACACAGGAAATATTGACTTGAGTCTCTTTTATACCCCGTGTTATGTTCATTTTGAGTTAAAGGAATCTGCTGATATAGAAAAAAGGAAATGTTAATAGATTCGACTCCTGCCTCATAATGTTGGCAACTTAGAGCTGCACAGCATCTCCAAATCTTTCAGAAGATCAAGAAGAGCTGATACGGAGAACTATTACTGCTAAGAATTGCCAGATCCTCAGCTTGTGTAAATTGATATAGCTCTATTGAAATTAAAGGAGCTCTGTCACTTTCAGCTAAGGGTACAGTGCATCTCAGGGGTTTGTATATCTCCTCTATCCATGGTGTGTTTTCATAGATTTTATAGCCATTAGGGCTGGAAGGAACCTCAGATGATCGAGTCCAGCCCCTACCCCCAGGGGCAGGAAGTCAGCTGGGGTCATAGGATCCCAGCAAAATAAACATCCAAATGTCTCTCGAAGGCAAAGTAGGTGCTCAAACCACCTCCAATGGCAGGCTGTTCCAGACCTTGGGAGCTCAGACAGTAAAGAAGTTCTTCCTTATGTCAAGCCTGAAATGGTCACAGAGGAGTTTGTGATCATCCGATCTTGTTATCCCTTGGGGAGCTCTGGTGAACACCCCTTATAGACTTATAGGTGGCCATCAGATCACCTCTGAGCCTGCGCTTTTCCAGGCTGAAGAGTCCCATAGCTCTCAGCCTCTCATCATAAGGTTTGTTTTCCTGACATCTGATCATGCGTGTGGCTCTTCTCTGGACTCCCTCAAGCTTCTCCACATCCTTTTTGAATTATGGAGCCCAAAACTGGACGTAGTACTCTAGCTGCGACCTCACCAAAGCTGAGTACAAAGGGAGAATGACGTCCTGGGGTTTGCTTGAGAAGCATCTACAGATGCAAGCCAGCTTTTTGCTTGCTTTACTAGCCACAGCATCACATTGAAGGCTCATGTTCATCTTGTGGTCAATCAGAACCCCCAAGCCCCTTTCATCCAAAGTACTAGCCAGCATAGCACTGCCGAGCCTATAAGCCTGCTGCAGGTTTATCATCCCAAGGTGGACAACCTTGCATTTTTTGGTGTTAAACACTATCAGGTTCTCATCCACCCATTTCCTGAGCCTGTCAAGGTCAGCCTGGATTGCCCTCCTGTCCTCAGGTGTGGGTACTTTACCCCAAAGTTTGGTATCATTGGCAAACTTGGCCAGTCCACTTCTGGCTCGAATGTTCACATCATTAATGAAGATGTTGAACAATATAGGTCCATGGACAGAGGCTTGAGGGACCCCACTGGTCATAGGGCACCCTGATAATTGACTTCCATCAACCACCACCTCCTGGGTCCGACCACGGAGTCAATTCCCCAACCAGCGGATCGTGGTGGACCCAAGGCCACAATTGGCCAGTTTTGCCAAGAAGTGATCATGCGATACCAGATTGAAGGCTTTTTAAAAGTCAAGCTATATGACATCAATCTCCTCTCCCTTGTCCAGGTGATAGGTCATAGAAGGAAATAAGATTGGTCAAGAAATATCTACTCACAACAAACCAGTGCTGGCTATCCCTCAGGATGTTGCCAACGGCCAGTCCATTAAGAATGGCCTCTTTGATAATCTTTTCTAAGACCTTCCCCGGCACAGAGGTCAGGCTGATGGGCCTGTCGTTTGCTGGATCCACTTTCCTCCCTTTCTTGAAGATAGGCACCACATTGGCTTTCTTCCAATCTTCAGGAACTTCACCAGAGTACCAAGAATTCTTGAATATCTGTGCCAGGGGCTGAGCTGTGATGCTAGCCAGCTCCTTGAGTACCCTGTGGTGTAGACTGCCAGGGCTGGCTGACTTGAATGTGTGCAGCCTCTCAAGGTGTTCCTTCATGAGATCAGCATTGATGGAGGGCAAGGAATCTCCCTCACCCGGGCCTCCCTGTCCCGTAATGGTCAGGGGCATCCTATGGGACTGGTGAAAGACTGATGCAAAGTATCCATTTAGGAAGTTGGCTTTTTCCTGGACGTTGGTTGTCAGTTGTCCCATCTGGTTTAGCACGGGTGCAAATTGCCCTTGCTTTTCCTCCAGCTCCCACATATCTAAAAAAGGACTTTTTATTATACTTGATACTTGTAGCCAGTTGGAGTTCCATCACAGCCTTGGCTTTCCTGGTTCACTCCCTACAGGTCTGGACCAGTGCAGATCCTTTGAGGTGGCTCTAGTCTTCCATCCTTTATAGGTCTTCCTTTTTAGACTCAGGACATCCAGTAGTTCCCTGCAGAGCCAAGGGGGCTGCTTTGCCCTTTTGCTGCCCTTCCTCTGAGATGGGATAGACATTGCTTGTGCTTCCAAGATTGCTCCCTTGGGGAGCAACCACTCATCCTGAACTCCCCTCCCCTTGGGGTCATGGTCACTTAGGGCCTCACTGACAAGCCTCCTGAGCTTGTCAAAGTCAGCGTTCCAGAGGTCAAGGACTTCTGCATTGCTGACTGACTTGCCAGATTTATGGCAGATGGTAAAGGTGATCAGCTCGTGGTCACTGTCACCCAGCTTCCCTTTGATCATTAGGTCACTGATTAGGTCATCCCCAGTAGCCAGTACCAGGTTGATCAGTGTTCTACCTTTCGTTGGCCCATAGACTTCTTGCATCAGATAGAGCTCATCCACACACGTGAGGAAGCTCTGCAACCACTCCGATTTGGCCGAGTACTCTTCCCACAAGATGTCTGGGTAGTTGAAGTATCCCATGACAACCATGGACTGGGAGCATGCAGCTTCAGCCAATTCCCTGGAGAACTCCTGGTCAAGCTCTTGATTCTGGGAGGGAGGTCTGTAGTAGACTCCCACCATTGTGTCCCCTGTGCCATGTTCCCCATGGATTTTAACCCAGAGGGTCTCCAGTTGTCCACCCTGGATGCCAGTGCTGGCTTGCAGGGATGTGTAGCTCTCCTTGACATAGAGAGCTACACCTCCACCCCTTTTGCCCACTCAATCTCTCCTGTACAGGGTATAGCCAGCTATACCCATGGTTCAGTCATGGATGGAGTCCCACCAGATCTCCCTTATCCCTATGACATCATAAGTATTTGTGCTAAGCAGGAGGACAAGTGCCTCCTGTTTATTCCCCAAGCTCCTGGCATTCGTGTACAGGCATACAAGTCTCCCCTTGGGGACCCTTGCCTTGCCTACAGGTTGTTCCAGTTCTGGGGCAGGGGTGGGCTCCCTTAAGTGCCTTGGCCTGCTGGCTTTGCAGGGGTTGCTCAGCAGGCCAACAGTGGTGGTAGTCCCCCAGACCCCCAACAGGCTTAGTTTAAAGTCCAGTGGACCAGGTCAGCCAATCTGGCTGACAAGAGCCTCCTTCTCAGTGGAGAGAGATGGAGGCCATGCCTTCCCAGCAGCTCACTGCCTCTCTCACCAAAGAGTGGACTGTGGTCATGGAAGCCAAAGCCTTCCCAATGACACCAGCACTGCAGTTTTTGGTTCGCTGGTTTTAAAGAGACATCTATGCATTTTCCAAGCAAAAATGGAATAGCCAGAAAAGCTTCTCAGTTGCAGAACCATCTTCGCACAACACACATTTCTCTTTATTTCAGTCTACCCACAAGTGCAATCGAAAAAATAAATGAAAACTTTCATCTACTATTTATTAGTTATGTATAAATGATAAGAGTACATGTAAATTTACTTTCCACAAAATTATTGCCTCCTTGTGAAAAGTTACATTTATCATTTTAAACATTGATATTTTTTGAGTTGAACATGAAAAAATGTAATATTTAGTAGGTATTTTGATTGAAATGATATTTACTTTGTTTCATATTTCTACAGAGGCAGTTTATGACCTATTCATGTTAATGGCTTTTTAGTTACAAATATAACCTTAATGTAATACTACCAACTGATATTTTGTCCACTGAACTTTCTACAGTTAGCACTTATCTACATGCGTGGTTTTTGTGGAATTATGACTTTGAGCACAAACTCTTGTTACATAAAGTGCTGCCTCACTTCAGCACTCCCTAGGACTGTTAAAGAGTGGTATAAACATTCCCCAATGTAACTTTTTCTTCTTAAACTTCAGAAAGCATAGCACAATCATGTGTATCTAGTGTCCTATTGCCCAAAGCTGGAAGTTACTGAGATCCAGGGGTTGGTCTCAGCCTATTCCTGGTCAGAACTATGTAAACGTAAAAGCCTGAATTGTACTTGGTTTTGATGCAAAGGGATAAAATTACAGATACCCAGGCTCGTGTGAAGAGTCATGTGACTCCTCAAAACCACACAGATGTCAAGAAATGGTGAATTTAGTCTGAACTGTGAATTTCAAAATCAGGAAAAGAACATGTGGTCTGGGGTTTAACTATCAGTATTTTTCACATTTCCTCACTCTGACTTTTGAAGAAACAGAATCACCACTCCTTTTTGTGCAGGCCTGGAATTAGTATTCATTTGTGGGATTTGTTAAGTTAAAAAAACAACAAACTTTCAATGGCTTCTGCAGTTTTACCTGTTATTTTAAAAAATTAGGTAATAAGACTACAGATGTGGAAGGTAAAACATGTGGAGAACAGACGTACCTCTTCTGATGCATGCCAAAATGAATTAAAAATCAGACCTTAATTTACTGTGGGATCTAAGACAGTGGACCAATTTGTATAGCTGTTTGTAAACTGAGAAAATGGATTCTATCTGGAAAGTTCCACATTTTGCAAACTATGGGAAACCATTTTTTTTGTCTAACTACAATGTAGACACAATTGCTTATATGGCAACAACTTCATTACTGAGGGTATATTTTGTAAATCCCACGTACAGTTAAAGACCCCTGAGAATCATCATTTTTACATTAGAGAGATAGAATGGGAAATCATGAACAGAAATTTTAATAAACCCCTTTGAGAATACACTTTATTGGGCTACTCAGTACTAGCCTTGTTGCCTTTCTTTTAAAATACAATGTAAGCATTAAATTTAACACAACATAACATTCCTTTTGTTCAAGAGTGATTAATGCAAAAAAATCTTTTAATATGTTTGAATTTATAAATGCAATTTCTTTAACTATACGTTGCCTGCAGATATTTTAGCAGATATGTTTGCTGGTACTACATGATACTGATAATATGCAAATATTGCTGTTTATGTAGACAGAAAGGAAATTTTAAATTTATATTGATACGTTTTCACATGGGAAATATCCTAAGAGTTATTCTTATCTAATTAAGAAACAGGAATATAGTCTAAAATCTATGCATCTTTTTGAAGCAACTCTATTTTGAGATATTGAACTCTTTCAAAATTTTCTCAAGAACAAGGTGTGGAACAGGATATAATTAAAAAAAATTTTTAGGAATAACGTCAAATTATAAATTAATTTGAATAATAGTTCTCTTTCCAAAGAACTTGCAAATAGAAAAAAAAGTATTATAGACTTTAGACTGCTAGTGTTTTAAGACCACAAACCAACATGCTGATTAATATTGTGTCATGGAATTTTATCAGATTCCTGTAACTCTAGAAACCTTGGCAAGATTTTTGACTGATATCATTAAGAATGTAGTAAATAGGGAAAATAGGAGATCATTTGGATGAGATTACACATTAGAATTAGCAAACACTAATTCTAAGGAATGTTAGTGTGCGTTAAGGTTAACTAGTGCTAGTGATCAGTCCCATGTTTGGGGTTAATACACACTCTAATATGCAATGCTCAGAACTTTGGTTAGAGACCTGGGGAACGGGGGTATGGCTTGGGGCAACAAGTCTGCTCCCTGCCTGCCTTTGCTTTCTAGCTACAGTATAAGCTTCCAAGGGGTGGGGAAGGGGTCACCTAGATCACCCCATCTGCCCCCAAATTGCCCCACTACCCTCCATTGTCCCTCAGATTGCATCTCCTCTCCCTGATTGGCTGCTTCACCTCAATCAGCCTAAGAGGAGCAGAGCAGGAACTCCCCCTTCCTGCCTGCTCCCAGGGTCCCAGCAACCTGTACTACCCCCATACACCTGGATCCCACCAGGTGCCTTCCTGGTAGCGCCTCCTCCCATCATGCAGCTCCCTCACCCCTGCCCCATGCCCCCATCTCATCCCTCCCCATTTACTCCATACCTACCCATCTATTGCCCAGCTGTAAGTCCAGGGCTGTAGAGTCCTGAATGATAGCTAGTCCACTTGGGAGCAGTGCCTCCTGGAATACTGGAGGACTATAAATTGGTGGTTTTCTCTCAGGTGAACACCCTTGAGTTATCTTGAGCTAGGTAGCACAGCTCAGAAATAATCCTTACCCAACACAGTGTAACTTCAAGATGCTTAGGGGGTACTTAGCACATGTTCACAAGCCATATAATGTTTGATCTTTCAAGTTAAGTGCTCTTAATAAGGCCTAATTGTAATGTGTAATCTAACACAAGATTTCACAGGAATCAGCATACACTATGATGGTTGGAGAGGTGTAAATAATAAAGCCCTTTGATTAATCTAAATCAGAGGTGGGCAAAATGCAGCCCATGGGCCGGATGTAGCCTGCCAGGTTATTCTATCTGGCCCGCGGGGCGCCTAAAAAATTTAGAAAATTAATATTTACCTGCCTTTGGCTGCCTGTCATGCAGCCCTCGATAGCTTACCAAAACCCAGTAAGCGGCCCTCCGCCTGAAATAATTGCCCACCCCTGATCTAAATGGTAGACAATTTACATTGTAACACCCTAAAAATGATGTGACTACATCTCCAGTATGATACCACATGTCTAATCCACTAACTGTTCTTTTCTTGGCACTATTCTATTAATATACTGTTCTTATTTTTTTTATTATAATTTTTAATGAAACTTTAAACAGAAAATTTAGTCTGTCCTGTGCCATTTTCCAGTGGATCATCTACCACCTAAACTCAAACTTTTCTTTTGAGTTCAGCACTAAGAAATAATTGCTTTTGCTGTCTGGTAACATGCGTCACAGACTTCATATAAAAGTCAAATCAAACAACGTTACAAGTTTAAAATGGCTTTCTATTAAAAACGAAATAAACAAACAAACAAAAACTTTCCCGCACAGTTGCCTGCATAGTGAAGAGCATATGAGAAGGATCAAAAGGTAGAAAACAGAATTCTCTGAGGCTATGCAGTCCCTTTACCTAATGCTAAATAATTTACTTTAAAGGAATATCATTGCTCATGTCTAATCATTGGCTAGATCAGGGGTGGCCAACCTGCAATACACATGCCACAAATGGCATGGTCAGCCTCCATGTATGGCACACAACAGATCAGGGAGGGGGTAGGCAGCACAGCAGCAGGTAGGGCAAGGGGCAGAAAGGAGACCAGCAGATTGGACAGGGGAAAGGGTTTGGAGTGGCAGTCGGGGAGAGTGTAGGCTAATTTCTGGCACACCTGCCCAAAAGGTTGATCATTTTTAATTCAAGTGTATGCCCAGAACACCAAGTTGTACTTCATGTTTCTGACTCTTGAAATAGCTCTTGTTTGATACTGGATGTGTTATATATTTATTTTTGTGTCACTATTCATGTATGTCAGTATCTATATAGGATCTTGAGAGCCTGAAAAATCTCAGCCTTAATATGAACTTCACATCCTTCAAGAATTGTGTGAAATCCTGGCACAACAGAAGTTTTGCCATTGACTTTAGTAACTTCAGATTTTACATCAGTGCGTGCCAGTGCATAAGCATGGAGGCTGCTCCAATGTGCTTTAGTTACAGCATGTCAGAGCAGACTCGAGTTTGCTGGAACATGGTAATTACTGCGCTTCAGCAGTCTCCTGAATCTCATGTATCAGTGTCCCCATGCTTAAAAATGGCAGCAGGGGCACTTGAACGAATGCTCATTGAACAAATTTTAGTTCAAGTGCCTCTGCTGCCATTTTTAAGCATGGAGATGCCGATATATGAGATGCTGTGGTGCTTTAATTAGAGAGCTGCTACAAGAGCTGCTCTAATTAAAGAACCCCACACTCACACACTCCTGATCACGTGTTAAAGTGCCCAATATGTTCAATTTATTATTTTCCAATTTAATCTCAGAAAAGTTCATTGTCAATTAAGAACACTTTTGAAGTGGGCTTTTAATTTATATATTTATGTAGGTTAGCATTTAAGAAAAACAGGTATACCAGACGGGCCTTCTTGTGTCATTCCTGGAAGCTCCGCCCTCCTGGTTGTTGGTTACTTCCCGTCCGGACCTGTTTGATACTGTGGGTGTTTGTTCTCCCTCATTGCCAACCCAGCTCTCACCTGCCACGACTTGCTGTTTTCCAAGTGGGCGGGGCTAGTTCACAGGTCCCTCGGTGGCCCGGGTTTGGCCCTCCAGTTGCACACAGGGCTCTGCCACCCCTATACCCCAGCCTTACACCACCTATAGGCTCCACGTTCCCGTGCCTGCTCTGTGCTACTTCTGCAAACTTCCAACACGTCGTTCGTACTTGATCCCACCTCAGTGTTTGCCCCTTCACCTTAACCTACACCGGTGCCTCAGTCACACTGTCTGAATACCCCGTGCCACAAGCCCTTCACCCTGTGAGACCCTCCACACTCGGAGTCACCGATATTCTCACTGCCTCGCTGACCCTCCACCAGATCCCACTTAACCCGAATGGGACGGGGAAAGGATTCTCCTTTAGCTGCTCTCAGGCTGCTCCACTCCTATTCCTTTAACAGGCGTCCGCTGGTCTTGGCAGCAATCCCGCCCCGATCTCCCTCCAGCCAGGTGATCCGCGATCCTTCGCCCCTCTTCAGCGTGTCTTGCACCCACTGTCCCGGCACTTACTTCAGGGTCCTCAGAATCCTCCTGGGTCATCCCGATCTCTACCAGCTCACCCGATCCACCGCTCCTGTGACCATCCACAGACATCCCTGTTGTCAAGCGTCTCTTAGGGGTTGCTGCTCCCTCCAGCACACCAGCTCGATGATATCCATCCCGGAGTTTCCCCGCCATCACTGGTTCTAACCGCGTCTGTATTCTTGAGCTCCCCACCGCCTCCAGAGTGGCAGCCACCATTTTTAAATCCCCCGGCCAGCATCTGACGCTGCCGTCAGCTGCTGGCCACAGCTGTACAAAGATGCGGCTAACGAGCTGCATGGATTCTCCCTCTGGTTCGGTGTTTCTCCTGCCCTGGGCTTCAGGTAAGTGTCTCCTGTTACCTTGTGCCCCGTGACAACAGGGTTTTAGTTAAAGGCAACATTGGAACAGCTTTTCTCTGGCAATCCAACATTATTCCTTTCTATTATATTTAACATGAGGTGCTTTTTATTTTATTGAACTGAGTAAGAAACTTAGATGAGGATGTTATGAGCACAGCAGGAATACACATGGACCGGCCCCAAAAGATGGTCTAGTGGCTACAGTCAGCCTCGTGTTAGCCATAAGGACTGTCACCTGTAGAGTAGGGTGCATGGCACCCCCCAAGGGGCTGTGGGAGATTGCCTACAGTGCAAGTAGGCAAGCCTGATGGCCCAACTAAGGCTGCTCAAAAGAGCAGGATGGGTTGAGAGTGGCCCAGTGAAGGGCAGAGTGAATGAGTAAACTGTGAGGGGTCTAGCAAGGGGCAGAGTTTGGCCTGGCTGCTGGCTGGAGCTACTGCAATTTTGGATGCCATCTGCGAGGCATGGGACATGGTAAGGAGAGGCTGGAGCAGTGTGTAAACCCTTGGCATTGGGACATTTGAAAAGAGCAGCCTCCTACTTATTACATCATGTATATCCCAACAAGTTGTGGGAATCCAGACAGGGCAGACTGCCCTAGATGGGGGACAGCCAGTTTGGTGACTGGCCATAAGTAGGCTCCTTTGTCAGTTTTACACTAGAAGATTCCCTTATGTCAAGATTTTAGGCACAGTGATATGGCAGTGGAGAAATTCAAAACACTATTAGACTGATGTTCATATTTAGATTAAATTCTGGTTTGTTTCAGAGTAGTACCTTTACTTTTTAAATAAGTAAATCCTAAGTAAATCTGTTCTGAGATACGAAAACCTAATCCCATATAAAATCTATGTATTACCTTCTATCACGGAGATTCAATTTATAAATATAATTTTGGGGTTTTTTTACTTTTCACTACAAACACCACAAATTACTTGTGATTCCCTGGTACATCATTTTTTTGCAAAGCATAATGTGGACTCTGCCAGTAGTAAAATGGGATACAGAATGAACTCTGCCAGTACTCATATTACACGTCAACCACACAACGGGAAAACTAGTAATGGAAGTTTCTCATTCTCTGCAAGCTGAGGTTTTGGGTGCATAAAAGAGATTTTTAATAGATTTGTAAAAGACTTAAATATCCAAACCTCTAGGCAACAACTTTAAATTATTAAATCACTAATTGATTCTACAGAAGCTGAACCAAGGAAGTGTATATTCAGAGCCAGAAAAGAAAGGTATCAAGCCAAACTCTACATACAGAGTGTGTGTGTGCGCATTTGTGTGTACACGTGCAAAAGGGGGGGATAGAAAGAACATGCAGCCTGTAGTCTATTAAAAGTAAAATATAAACAAGAACATCATCTGAGAAACTAGCAAGATTTCTTCCTAGTTTACTGCTACTTATAATTTTTACTGATAGTTGTAAACCATGTTATTTCTTAAACAATTCAGTGTTTAATAATAGCTCCACTGGGGAAGAAAAAGTATCTATTATTCAAGTATTGTGTACTCTTTCTTTGGCTGAGAGATATTTCTTTTCAAAAGAAATCTAAACTACTGGGAAAACTAGATTATACCCCTTTAAACATTCATTTTACAAAATTATAGCTGCAATTTACAGAAGAACTATAATAAGCAACAAAACTGGAACAAAACATTAAAAATAATATATGCCCCATTCACACAGTGAAATCTTATTACCACACGTCTTCCATAACTAATAACTAAGAACGTAGTTATTTTAGCTATGGGCCTGGCTGTTTGTGTGACCAACTTGTCAAAATCTTCATTCCAAACAACAGAATTTATTAACAAGCAATTAATTTCAAAGTATGTCAAAAATGTAATTTATGCAAATATTTGTCATGATGCCAACTCTGATATTTAGTCTTTTACATTTTTTGCTGTAGGTATACAGAATTATGACATAATAGACATCTCTTTGCCTTAATTGTATATCATTAGATATTAATTATGCACTGAGGTAAGGCAAATTAAGAATTTTTTTTAACCATATTTTCTCACATACAGCATAAAAGGGAGGGTGAGCTAGAAGAACATTAGGTTCTGCCCCTACTCTCTCCAGTCATAACTCTGGAAAAAAATCTTCATAATGCCTTTCAAATACGAAATGCATATTATATTTGGGAGTGTGTTATATATGAGAAGCTGTGGCATTTGTTAACAGAGTCACTTTATATTAAGACCTAGGTACATATGGCCAGCATTTATGTTGCAATGCAGTTGAAGTGGGGAAGGGAGAAAGGATGGCCATCACAGAAGCCATTCCAGAGGACAGTCCGGTTATCCTCTGTCCTCAATTGATATGAAACCAGATGTCTTTATATCCTCTATTTTTCTCTTGAATAAAAAAAATAAAGGGCATAAAGGCATCCTCGTTCATATCAATAAAGGACAGAGGACAGCGTAGCAGAAAACCGGAATGTCCTCTATGATGGTCACCATAGGAGAGGTTAAAGAGATGGCCCATCCCCTCTGGTCCACCATTACCTGGTCTGCCTAAGAGTCGTGAGAACTGCAGCTCTAGTGCTCAAGGGAGCATAAGGCTTGTAATGAAAATATAGGAACAACTTGAGCAAATATAGTAGCAGGGAGAGATGGGATGTAGGCAGAATCCAGATTTCACTTCTGAATTGTAGTCTTTTTCAGTGGCTATGGAATCATGCAGCTTTCACACAAATCTTCCTAAAGGAAGATTTTAATATTTTTGAATTGCACCTTTTTCCTATTTACTAGGTTATTAAATAGGGGTTTGAGAGCATAATAATTAAGGAGTTTGGTGGTTGCTCCATGGACTCGAGTTTAATCTTTCCTGCAGACATGTCCTGAAGGCTGCCTGCCAGTCAACTCAACTATAAATGGGTACCTGGTCAGGTAGGCAGGGGAATCAAAGGAAGCTGGATACAATGCTGGCCACTCGCTCACATGCTAATGGCAACAGGAAGTGGTCGGTCTTTATCATACTAATGAGATGAAACATTAGGCATTGGTAGAGCTTGATGTTATTATTTATTCAAAAATACTGAAAGACCTGTGATAAACTTTTAGTTTAAGGATTTTCCTATGCAATCATATTTTATAATGTTCCTTGCTTCCTGGCTTTGTTTGTCAAAACATGAATATATCATTAGTACAGCCTTCAACTTTCTATCCTATTACTCTTTCCTTAAAAGCAAGAATCTCCAATTTCTTATTACCCTATTAAAAGATGCCCTCCAACATCCTTCCTTGAGGATAGCACATGTTGACTGTCAAAGTAACTGTTCCAGTATAAGCAAACAGGGGAATTTCAGTAGCAACATCAAGTCCCAGCTGGTAGAAAAGTATTAAGGATATAATTTGCTACATGCTGGTAACTGGTGCCTAAATACAGATAAGGTAAAACAAATAGCCACGACATGCAAATTTGGTGGTAAAAATAGTTCTCCCTGGAATAGCAGATTCAGAAAAAAGGAGTATCTCATATTATAATGCCAGGTTATTGGTTTTCTATGAAGAATTTCAGTTGCATTGGTGATATGTGGAAAACCTGCAGATGAGCTGAATATTTTCAGAAGTGTAGAGAGCCCATTAAGTGTCTGGGGCAGAGGTGGGGACTTGGGGGAGGAGAGGAGGAAGCAAAGATATGCTGACCATAGCAGATGGGGGCGAGGGCAGCACGGGTGAAGGGAATGGAAATCTTACTTGCCCGGGCTGCTGCTCAGTAATCTTAGCCACAGTTTCAGTGGCAGCCCTGTGTCTGCCTTCCTAGGAGCAGATCCTGGTGCTCTGTTTGCTTCCCCACATACATACATATTGGGAGCGGGCTTGTGCTTGCTCTGACAAAGGGTCCTCATGGAGGTAGATGAGAACACCACTCTGTTTGACCCATTTGCCCCCCCACCCTCAGACACCATTTTTGGCATGCTGCTGCATTGCCCAGCTCCTGTGGCTAGATAGGGGCAGTGCAGGGTTCCCCAGACAGGGTAAAGACTCCCCAGTGGTGGGGGGGGTGGCAGATTCTGGAGCCTGCTCAGTGCCTGGGATGGGTTCCCCACTCACCCCACTGTAGATAGCCTACCAACTGTTTACACAAGAGCTCATATTTCTTTTCTTTATGAAAATTAAAGTTCATATCCAAAACTTCACACTGGGATTTCTAGTGCTGTTTATTTTTTTACATACATTTTATTAAAAAACCGTACGATATTTTGACTTTTTGTTTGAAAGCAAGAAAGCAGGTACTTTACCATGTACTTAGTTGGGCTTTCTACAAAGGGAAAAGATGTCTGATATGTTAACTAATTATGTAACATATATTGCTAGCTCACCCCCAATAATTATGTTCATTTTGCATTTCTCTAACAAAGTGCTCACTGGGTGACACTCTTAGCTGACAAGACCCTCAAGCGTTAATGTTAATTCAAGTCACTGGTCTTGTTGAGAGCACTTAAATATTCATTAATTTCAGCCCCTAGATACTAGTTGGTCCTTTAGGTTGTGGCTGCAGCAAAACCTTCTTTTGCCCATCTTTCCAAAGAATTTTAAACAGTATTCATCTTTGAAATACAGTGGTCTATGAAGCGTGATTTATATTTTACTGTTAATTTCACTTGAGAGTATTAGCCTTTATTTAGAGTAGAAGTTGAATGGGCTTCACATTCAAGGGGATCTTTAGGGAAAACTGAGGTGAACTACAGAATGACGGACTACTGAAAAAAAAATATTTTTGAGTACTTTCACAATTTATATTTTGCCTTTTGAATATTTTCCATTTTAATTGTACGACTGGTGCACCACACTCCATCAGTTAGGAGCAAGGAATTATCTACATGACCCATTCATAAATCCCAAACCATTCATAAGCCAAAAACTGTGTTTTGAAAAGTTAGGATTTGTTCATGAACCAGTTACAAACAGAAAGGGGGCTAAAAGCACAATAAATATTATATGATCAGCTACTAACCGCAGCTAATATATTAATCTTATTATTGAAAAAGGTGTTTAAAAAGCATACTCTGTTGTGAGAGTAAGCCCCAACAGAGTTGTGTCTGATTAACCTCTTTTTATTAATATGAACTTATGTAACAGCTAGTAGAGAAAAGCTGACATGAGAAGAAAGATCTGAAGTCTCCCCTACTGAAGTTAAGAGTTTGGACTAGATCTTTGCCACAAAGAGAAAGTGGCTGAAACAAAAATCTTTTATTTCAAATAATGAAAAATGTCATAAAATCTTTTAGTTCTTTCAACTTTCCAGATCCAACAGCTCTCCCAACTATGTAGTTAGTCCGATAAATGTTATCACTGAAAATCCTTGCCTCTTTCTCAAGCTAGGCATTTCTCTGTTTGCAAGATCTATCATAACCTTCATAGCTTATTCTACAGCATCCTTACAAGCAAGTCAGATGTTAAGAAATACTTTAAAAAAATACTGAACTTTAGTTACCAACATTTATTTGGAAGGAAGTGCTACTGAAGTTGTGAGCTATACTTAGCATTCAGAACCAATTTTCTCATGTCTTTCAGAGCTGCAAAGAACCACCTGTCTGAGTGTGGCAGTAGGCCAGAAAACAACTATATGATTTACGCCCACTACTTTCATACAAGCTGTGGGAGTGTAACCTTAACTACCATTTCTTGCACAAGAGACCCTGAGAACCATTTTTCAAAAGATAGTACTCTGAATGAAGTTTGTAATATACTTCCTTCCTCTTGCATTCTAAGGTCTGACAGAGATATGATGAGTTTAAGGAAGAACATGCATTTTTATGATAAGAACATACTTATAGTTAGTGTAGACAAGCAGTAACATTTAATTTAATATTCCACATATTATTTGTTTATTGTGTAGCAGACACTGAAGGGTTGCTTACCTGACTGGAGGGTATCCCACAACAAGGTTTGTCCCTTCGGGGACATGATACTAGGGCAAAGAATATTTTTCCACCATGGACCCTGTACTCAGGGGAAAATGAAGCTGCCCTGGACAGGGCCTTGTTAATGAAGGGAAAGAATGGAATAATCCCAGCCAAAGGAGGTTGAAATCAAAGAGGGATGGTCCATAAAAATCCTGGCCTCTGGATTAGCTAGGAGGGTTTCTTTTAAAAATGGGGAGTTTTCCCTGCCCAGGGGGAGAGAAGGGCACGCGCCGTGGGGAGAGGGCTGTATGAGCCCAGCCGCAGTGACTCATCCCCCAGAGCCCACTGGGGCTGGGGTGAGCTGCCCACAGGTCAGAGGAGCACTCACATCCCTAGGACTCAAAATGGGGCTTTGGAGGGAGCGGGCTGATGCCCTCGGGCAGCTGCCTGAGGAGCACATGAGTTTGCTTGTGGGGAAGCAAGCCCAGTTAGTGCAAGTGCATGTAGTTCAAGCAGAGGCCCAGCACAGCACATCCCAGTGCTCCGAGAAGGGAGGCGAGATTCAAGGAATTAGCCCCAGTTCATCGGTGCGTGTGTGACCTAAAGGGAGAATGCGGGTTGTGGGAGCCACATCCAGTGCACCCATGTGTTCACCCATGGGAGAAGTGCATCTGCTTTAGCCTGTAGCCTGAGCAACATGGCGCACTGTGCAGGGGCCGTGGGCCGTGGGCCGTGGGCTGGGGCAGTGTGTGTAGTATGTTGCAGGGACCCAGACATGGGAGCAGCTACCAGCAGTGCAGTGATGTTTGGGTCGACGTGGGAGAACCCCAGCCATGAAGGACCCACCTGTGGTGTGGGGGTGAGGGGAGAAAGGAGCTGAGGATTGTTTTTTACCTCCACTCCAATCCTTGACTCAGCATACAAGTATATGTGTATAAATTCATTATGCATAAAGGTCATTAGTAGTGTTTGTAAATAAGTATTAGGGTGAGACTCGATGACCTTCTGAGGTCCCTTCCAGCCCTAATGTCTATAATGTCTGTGAACAGTTTATGTTGTAAATATTTACCAATTTATTTATTAGTACTGTAATGTATAATTATTGCTTACGCTTCTCCTTTAACTTATATCACACCTGAGAGGTTATCAGTTTGTGAACCCCATAGGCACCTAAGTGACTATCCCCATACCATCACTGATCCTTTTGTGTACTGTATATAGAGTTATTTTGGCACCAATTTGCAATCTGTATCTGCTTTAATTATATCTTATTCTGTATGTAATTAAATTGTATACAATTAAATATTTGTAAATAATTATATTCATGGTTGCAAAGGATTTGTAAGTGTAAAAGGGACCTTTCCTGTCGGAAAGCCCTGTTTCAGCTCCTAGGAGAACCAAGTGAGGCTTCTGCCACTGGGAACCCCAGGATCCCAACACTCAGATGTGGCACACGGGTAGTGCCGTATGCCAGGATTACAATGGAGGAAGTGGTCCACGGGGCCAGGAGTAAGTCAGATGGTTCCCTTGCCTGCTGTCTCTGTCTTGCCATACTCATGCAGAGAGGTCCGTGCATCCCTCAAGGTGCTTCCCTTTTAAGGGACCACCCCCTCAGTTCTCCAAACACCCATCAGGGCTTCAGCCATCCCAGCCTTGGCTTTTTCTTTAGCTGAGTCCTCAGCCATGGCCCACTGCCTAAGACCTCAGCAGGTCCCAGGCCTTAGCCCTGACTTAGCTACAGCCCCTCCTGGGACTCCAGTTCCACTATACCTTCTCAGCTATGCTTTCTCTCCAACCACGGACAGAAGCAAATGCCTCCTGGACACTCCTCCCACAGATCGAGACTCACATGAAATTGTGACCTCACTGGTCCAAGCTCAAATGCAAGCCCCTCTGGGACTCTAGTGCTCAAGCCCTGCTTCTTAGGCTGTCTTGCTTTTGTCCCTCCAGCTCACCAGGTACTTCTTCTGGGCTGGCTTGATCCTTCTCTACAGTCAGCTCTCTCTTGGGAGCTCTATGTCTTGCAGCAGTTAGGGCCAGATTTCCTTTTCCTTGCCCCAACACAAGGCTTGTATGCCCCAGTCCCAGCCCCCTTCTAGTCATGTGACTCTGTTTCCTGCTCCCAGCCTGCGAGCACTGTTAATTCTGCCATCAGGGGCCTGTCCTTTTTTAGCCCCTCGCTCCATTCACCTGAGCACCTCACATCTGCTGCTTTACCCACACACTCTCTGCACCTTGCGTTCCATTATATTTCTCTGCTTCCTAGTAACAGGGGCAGGGGTTTCCTGTTATACACAGTAATGCACTGAAAAGCCTGCCTTGAACTGAAGTTCTTTTACTTGGGGAGCCAGAAGACATCTCTGCATTACTTAACTAGATCAATATTGTTACTCAGACCCAAGAAGTCTGACAGCAGACTGACTCTTGCAGATTCTATGTTCTAAGTGATCAGAAACATTTGCATAATATAACAACTAGTTCCTTCTACCTCATAAATAAGCCTCTTGAAGGTAGTTTTCCATACCATACTTTCCCAGTCATATTACATAATTAAAACAATTACTAAACCCGAATCACAAACATCTATAACCAGGAATTGGCAAAGTGGGATGCAGAAGCAGCAACCAGAATTGTAGGGGTAGCTGCAGTCCCTATTCTTTGGCTCTTCTCCTTTCCCACAGGTCCCAGTAAACTGTGCTGTGGGAACCTCTGGGTACTTTTTTAAGTCCCCAAAACAGGCAAGAACTCATCCTTTCCCTCTGTTCTCAGACATACATCCTCTCCTTCCTGCCCCCGCCTCCCCCCCGCTGCTGCTGCTGCTGCTGCTGCTTCCTGTGCTGTCTCAGAGGCGGGTGAAGCTTCAGAGTCACTCTTGCCAGCTTCAGCTGGGGACAGAGGTAGTGTAACGGTGTTGGACGGAGAAGTTCCCCCTCCCCACATCTGCTTTTGGGGCAACTGGGTAGGGATGAAGAATCCAGCCTCTCAGAGCCACTACCGCTGCTGTCCCCAGCTCAGCCAAGCTCCCAGGCAGCCTGATGGGCAATCACAGTTTACATTTAATTGGAAACCAGACCAGATGTTATTGTCAAACTGTCAGTTGCATAATCTAGGTGTACACTCATCCACTGTATGTTTCTTGAATGCCCTGGACAGTATGTCTGCAAGCACTGAATCTCTGTTTTATATTTAATTTGCAATGCTTACATTTATAGTTGAAACAATAATCTTCTAATCACCTCAGTTAGGCACAAGTTTCTCTTTACAGTTCACCATTTCAAAGACTCTCTGTACTAGTTCTTGTCCTTTGGGGTTGGTATGTGACGGTGGTCCCAAACTTATGCTGATATAAGCCACTGGAATTTATATTTCTTGTGATGCTTGCAATGAGATTTTCAGTTTCATGTGCTGTTTCTTATAGACTTCAACTCTGAGTCCCATTTGCCTTTCTTCAAGTCTCTTTTCTTGTAGTACTTTGGATTATCTACCTTACCTAGAGTGCCATTGTCCACTCTTCAGTCTGATTAGATGACTTCCTCTACTCCTGTTTTGCCAAGGTTAATGCTGGGTCTTCCTGTAGTCTCTGACTGGTAGTGGTAGTAGCGAGGTATTTTTGTCCCAGTTCCCAATATCTCTATCCTCTCTTGTCAGACTGGTTCTTCAGCCACAGTTTGTTCACAAAATTTTCTGTTTCCACCTTCTTTATGTACTCCCTATTGTTAGAGACATCTTTCTCATGTGGTTCTTTTTTATGTGGAATGTAATACTCACCAAGTAACTGTAATACTGTTTCATAGCCTCCTCTGCCTGAGTTAACAGAGATTTATTGCAAACACAAAGTGCTTCAGAGCTAGCTATTCTCAGAAAGACAACTATCTTCAGTCTCATTTTTTTTGCTGTCGGCTACTGATTCCAGATACAGAATGAGTGCCATCTAAACCCATTACGGTTGTCCTATCTATTTTAGAGCATTTTAATTCTGGCATTTTATGTCTTTCTATATGGTCCATTTTTCCCAATCAAGGTACTTTTCTGGCTTAGGTTAATCCTGAAGCTACATGTTGTTCAGTATTCACACAGAGCTGGTGCAAGGGACCAGTGCATAGGCAGTCTTGCGTAATGATTAGACCACTGAGGGAAAGCAGGGACCTGGGCCTGGGGTCAGAGGGTGGGAAACATACCAAAACCAGAAGAAAAATCTAGAATCAGAGTCCACAACACAGGGTCAGGATCTGGGGATCAGATGCTGAGGACCAATCCAAGGGGCAATCCACAGAGTGAAGTACAAAAACACAGCCAAACCAGGATCAGGAGCCAGGAAACAGATCTGCACGGAAATCCAAAGCTAAAATCCAGAAATAAGCCAAAAACCAGGGTCAGGACCCAGGAGGGTGGCCACAAAAGCACTGTTGACTGGCCTGCAGAGCCAGGGCCCCAGCTGGTGTTAAATGGATGCACAGCACTCCCTGCAGCCCTTCAGGATGCTAGCTGCTCCTAAATTAGTACAGGCTTCATTACCAGAGGTTTGAAGAATACCAGAGTGCCTGATGGGACTTGGCCCATGCTGGTCTGCTTGATCAGAGTCCCTGACAGGCAGGTCTGTGTTATAAATGATCAGTATTCCATAATATGAGACTTTGTATGACAACAACCAGTTCCACATAGTTCAAAGGCTGCTAAGGGTGCAGTTCCCCAAAATGGTGAATGGGGATTATGATACAACCCCTTGTATAGCAACATGTTCATTTCCACTGCGCAGCTGCATTAAGACATGCTGATACTAATTTTCAGAGGAAAAATATCTCGATACTTTCAGCAAACAAAATGGCATGACCTCCTCCCTAATATAGGGCTCTGTGGAAATAGTATAAGCAAGTATTAAAAGTTAATCCAGTTCTGTGGCAGCATATTTTATTTATTCTGTTCTATAAGTAAAGGAAAGCTTTTTCACACAGCACCAAGATTCATCCTCATAATTTACAAGGTCATTATTTGTTTCCTGACCCTTGCATACCACTCAGCTTCTTCCAGAAACATAAAGACTCAAGCCCCGGAGAAGTTCAGGGAGTTTGGAGGGAGGTCAGGGCTAGATTTTGTTGACTATTTATGTCAAGATAATACAAGGGTTGAGGATGGTGTTTGTATCATATTTACTCACTTTGACCTACTTCTTCTCTGTGCTTTTGGCATCCGTTCCAGCTTGGCCCATGCTGCCTCAACTGTTTGGATTTTTTCCCAATCACAGACACAGTTCCTTCTGCTCTGGTTCTCCAGCAGTTCTCTCATTGTCTATCATGATTCATACTGCTCTTAAACCTATATCTCTCTATGACCTCATTCAGTCTTCATAATCCCAGTAATTCCAAGAGAGGAGCTTTCCAAAAAAGATTTAGCAGGTGTCATTATTCTGTAGAAGTAGTTATGGACACTCAGTTTCACCCTTTATGCCTGAAAGTAGCACTTCCTGACTGGAGCAGTGGCATATTGTTATAGAGGCTAGGAAAGTTTGCACTTATTATATCAAAGAAACAACTGTTCTGCAGATGAACACAGTTCTTTTAAGGCTCCCAATCTGACAGTAATTACACAGTAATTAAATTAACTTAAAAGCATGAAATTCATTAAAAAATAAGAAAAATGATAAAGGTAAAGATCTTAATAGTGACATCACTGGATATCTATTTTTTAAAATTATCCCAGCCTTAAACTTTATTTGAAAGTTATATGGATTACAGTTATATGCTGTCATTACAAATGAGTTAAAGCAACTACTTACAAATAGGTTAGTATTTGTAACTAACCAATATACTTTAGCAGCAAGACATGCCAATGAAAATATAACTGCAATGTTTTCCCTGTACACTTACATTTCTGATGCTAGGAACTGATGCTGTACCTTAACTGCTAGTAAATCTTTGTCATTCCAAAGATCAAGAGGTTAATACTCACAAAGTACCTTTCAAAATATTAGTGTCATGAGTGAAGTAGATGGTTTTCTGCAATTCATGGAGTTTTATGTAAATCTCTAACTATACCCAGATTACCTTTTTTAATGTTCATTATCAATATTGTTTTGCATCTATTACTGAATTGAAGGCAATAAGCCAGCTCTTTCTGCTTCATTTGGGACACATGACAAAATATTCTATGACCGTAGCCATCTAATAACTGAAGATTAATTAATTTATCAGTTTTGGCTCATGGGACTCCATATTTCATGTTTCTGGTTTTTCAAATTTACCAGTTCCTTTTTTTGCCAAATTAGATGACTAAGGGATATTGTTAGAAAACTGTATTTAGGCATAGATACACACTGTTGTTTAGCCAGTGGGTCTCTTGGTTCATAGCAAGGTTACTGAGAAATTTTAGAACTAGTACCACATAAAAGCTTGATAGTTTGCTATAGGCAACAAATTCAGGGAATATACTCTTGACACATGCAGTATGTGATTTGAGAATAAAAGGTGTTTGGGAAATATATTTGTCTCAGAACAGTTTGGTTTTTTTTAATTTGCTTGCAGTTTGGTATACTTTTCTACTGTACATAATTATACTTTGTAGAACGTAGTTTCTACAGGCCATGAAACAGAATATGTATTCTACATGACTCCTATTCAGTGTCGTCGTAGTTTTTACACTATAATATATGACTAAATATATGAAATGTCCCAAGGGTATTAAATCCTTACTGCTCTGGTAATGGTCTCAGTATGGATGAATTTATTACAGCATCTTCAAGCCAAAGAAAAGCAAGGAAAATGAGTCACAAACATTTGCATAAATTCTAATTTTCTTTTCAATTCAAACAGTTTCACACCCCTTTTGGTGGCTAATCCATGAACAGTTGTGCTAATGGATCTCTACCCACACAAATGTTTGGGAATAGTTGTTCCTTGTGTGATTGCTTATATTTATTTGCAAAGGGGAGTATTTATACCCAAATATAGATATTCACCCTCATTTACTCATGGAGTAAATTGGATTTGACTTTGGTTAACCAATCACATATCGTAACCTAAACAGTAAGATCTACTTAACTGAATTAAGTAGATAATAAACACACTCTGGATTGAAATATGTTTTGGTTGGCAATTGCAAGTAAGTAATAATTTAATAAAAAATCAAAGACTCATCTGGAAAAGAAAAAATGGCTGCGTTCATGAGATTAACTACTTCTCCAGATAGTTCATCCAATTCTAGGTAGCCAGTCATGAAGCATAAAGTCTTTAATTTTCAGAAGGAAGCATGGAAGAATGCACACAGCTCCTGAAGAGCACTTGTACATGAAAGATAAGTAGTGTGGGGATAGACTGTGACAGAACTTGATAGTGAAGACAAGTTCATGTTTGATGTGATTGGGAATGGAAACCTAGTGGAAGGAAGCAAAGACAGGGGACAAATGTTGAAAACAACAAGTTAGGGGAAAAATGGCTTTCATGCACTATTACTTTATTGACTATAAATTGGGGGAAAGTCTAATGTAACCCATCATGTAATCAAATTAAGTTTATTAATAAAAGTAGTGAAAATTCTCTGAGTATGTTGAAGCAAGTGTGGATTTCACTGCACATAAGTAGCACTTCACTAAAACCAGATCCACTTTAAGTTGCATATGCTGAGATAAATATAAACCATAAATATATTTAGAAAAAAATAGCTCATATGACTATGACATTAACGTTACAACATACACAGCTTCTAAAAGACTGTAATATACATTCTGATTATCAAGAATAATTTAGAACTTTAGTCTGTGAGTTGAACAGATAGGAAACAGTTACCACATCCTACAAAATTTCAGTTTTTTAGAATCAGGGAGAGTAAATACTTGAACACGTGCACACACACACACACACACACACGCGCACACACAAGCACACACACACCCCTACCTTCCTTCTTTCTTAGACCTATCAAGATAAACCCTTCCTAGCAAAGCCATTTCATCGAAGAAGTCCCAATCAGCTCTTCAGACATCTTGCTTGAATATTCAGTAAGCACTTCACCCATATTATGTACTACCTTTCTAATATTATAAAAGCCTTAGTCTAACTGTAACACTTTAGTCGCACTCTGATTGGTTGTCTAAAACAAGAGTGCTCCAAGAGCCTTTGGGACAGGAGGCAGCACGGCGGAGCACTGCCATGATGGCAGGGATGGAGCAGCCAGAGTGAGGCTGCTGGCCTCGCCCCCCGCCCCGGCCCTGTTCCCTGCAGGCGGCAGCGGCATGAGGTGCTGGACGAGGGGAACAGAGGGGACAGCGGGGCAAGGTCCCCCCCGGCTAGGAAATGATGGCAGTGCAGGGTGATGGTGCTCTGTCCCTACTCCCCACATCATTCCTGATGGGCAATTGGCTAGTAAATTAATAATTATAAAACATTAAAATAACAATTCTTGAAACTTTTATAAATTTCATTTTTAATGCCTGAAACTTTTTAAGCCTATCAGAAAACTTTTATTATTGTTATTTATGTTTTATGTCTCAGAAAAGTGATTGGTTAAATGGCTCATACAGAATTAATATATGTGCTTCATAATACAAGAAAATCAAAGATTAATCTCTCTGTGTGGTAAATGGGAGAAGGCTTGGAAACTGTCACTGATATATAAATAATACTTTAGGGTCTTATGATTTTTGGGTACAATATGCAAGGAAAAATTCACCTTCTTCCTAAGGCAGACAAGGTTCTTTGGGTGAATCTGATATCTTTTATTAGACCAACTTAAATAGTTGGAAAACAATTATTAAGCAAGCTTTCGGGTTCAAAAACCCTTCATCAGGCTAAGGAAGTTTCAGCGGTTGGTGTATGCTCTTCCTGGATGGAATGAAAAGTAAAGAAGCATACAAGACAGGTAGCCAGTGAAGATGCAGATTGAGGAGTCAATGTGTGAGAGACGGGGGGGGCGGGGGAGAGTAGGGGGATGAATAATGGAGAGAAACCTGGGGAGTCAGATGTCGGCAGGTTATAATGTGTCATAAATCCAATGTTTATATTTAGTCCATGATTTTTAGTGTCCAGGGGGTTGATGAAGTGCAGTTCATAGGCTCATCTCTGGGAATCATTTTGTAAGTTTCCTTTGAGGATCAGGACTGAGAGATTGGAGAGAGAATGGTTTTCTTGTGAGAAATGTGCCCCCACCGGTAATTGGGTATTTCTGTCTTTGACAGATTTCCGGTGTGCATTCATTCTGGTGCGCAGTTGTTGTTTGGTCTCTCCTACGTATTTTCCATCAGGGCACCTTCTTCCTAATGGATTCCAGATTCCAGCATATTTGCAGGGCCCATTTAGAGGTTTTACTCTTGTGTAGTCTTACTGCAGACCATTCTTGTAAAATTGCATGCAACAGTAATTCAAACAGGCAGTCAGACCTAAATGATTGCTTGGAAAGGAAAACTTTTAAGAAATTACATACATTTTGGGATGCAGTGTTGGGAATACATAAATAATATTCATGACCTTGAATTAGCTCTAAAATAATGCTGGGCATTTGAGTAAATGGAATTACCAACTTCCTGTTCATTTATATAACTGAGATTCTGACTTATTGTGGTTTACTGTTCCCATGGCACTTTATAAAAGAATAAGGACTTTGGCTGTGGTGCTCTGATCAAGTTTCAGTGGGAAATTCCTCTCATATTAAAGTCAGTTGCACTGATTTCAGTGGGAATGTGAAAAAGCATATTTTGCGAATCCAATATTCCCCATTAGTTTGGATTAGATAAAACAATATTTATTTTGTCCCAAACCAGTGGGAAGCATTGTTATGTGCTGTTAAATATCTGCTTCCTGCTACTCAAGAGACAGATGTATTTCTATGGTGAATGGAGTATCCTTTTTGCCATATATATTACATAGAACATGTTGCAGTCATTGTACAAAACAGCACTGTGTCACCAGTAGTGTACTAGCATCACTAATATTACTCTAAGGATATTTGCATATATTGCCCCAAGGTCTCTGTGGCAATAGTGGCCCAATTTGGTGAGGGTCTTATTAGCAGGGATCCTGGCTTTCCCTGATTAAAAAAATAAATAAATCACAAATTCTCTGATAAAAGATAGCAAATTCTCTGAATAAAAATAACCCATGATTAAAATGAAAGGTCCGTCACTGCTTTCTGGTGCCCTGCAGCCCCGATATGCTGGTGCCCTTCCCCTCCTGTGCCTCTCACTCTCCACCTCACAGCTCCCTGGCCCTGTTGGTGCCCCTTGACCCCCATCCACAGCCCCTGCCGCACCAACCCTGTCACAGGGGGCCCCCAGCTGCCAGGACTCTAGGTCCACAGCCCCCTGCCCCTCACACAAGGCAGGTGCTGCAGTAGAGCAGAGCCCGGCTCCCCACCTGCTCCCTGCCTGCTGTGGGCTCCGGCAAAGGGTGGGCTGGCTCCCCGCTGTGGCACACAGTCCTGGCAGTGGGGGCACTTTCCTGTGTGGCTCCACTATTGCCTGCTGCAGCAAGAGGTTGCACCTGCCAGGCTGCAGAGGGTAGCAGGGCAGGGAGCTTGAACCACCCTTGCCCCCACCCTGCATAGTGATCTGGAGGGCATGGGTCCCCACTGTCCCCCCGGGGACCACATGCAGTGGCAGGGAGTTAGCCCCACCCCTCTTGCCAACAGACAAGCTGTCTATGGCCTTGTCCCACTGCCCACTGGGGCCCTGCAGCTGCACATTGCGGCCTTGGGCCCCAAGCCTCATGAACCACCAGGCTGGGCAGCAGCCCCAGCCCTCCCAACTCTCTCCTAATGGGGGCTCCAATTCCCCCCAACTTACCTGCATGATCTGCTGTCCAGGCTTCCTGGAGCCATGTGCATATACAGGCATGTGGTGCCTCCTGCTTAACCACCCTCCTCCCACTCTCTCCAGGCCTCTTTGCAGGCTGGAATTCTGCCAGCCAGCAGAGAGCTCTTCATGAATGTGCAAAATCTGTGGGTTTGCTCCAGTAAAAGGGAAATCTGTGTTTTTCTCTGTTTTTCCATGGGAAATGGAAAACCTGGGTCCCTGCTTATTATAAACTTACTGGCCATGTCCACACGAGTGTGGACATTTGTTTCCCTTGTGACTTGTGCCACTGCTTCTTGTTCCCAGGGAACGCTCATACCGTGTACCCTCTAGCATGCAGCAGGTTACCCTGGGTGGGGTAGGGGAAGGCTGGGGCCACAAGCCTTACCTGCGGTCCTGGGGTCTAGGCAGCTGCAGCTGCAAGAGTTCAGCAGCTGAGAGCCTGGTTGGCAGCCAAAGCATGGCTCCGGCTGGCCAGGCTCCAGTTTCGGGGTGCACACTGATGCCACATATGCTGCCCCATTCTTTTCTGCCCAGGTTCTAAAGGGCATCAGTGCAGGGAATTCCTGAATGCGCAGTGTGGTGCCACAGATGGGTCTGTAGTACCACATACTGCAGGGCCACATACTGGACAGGGCCATTATGGTCATTAGTTACAATTTTACAATCATGTCAATGATATTCACAATATTTCCTTTATTTAGTAAGAAATATTTATAGTTTAGCATCTGACATAACACAGCATTAAGTCCTCTGATGCTCCTTATATTAAACTTTCACACTGAGAGTTGGGTTGCTTTCATTTGCTTCAGCTCTCATTTTCAAAGTTTGTCTTTTTAACCCACTCTTCTTTCCTTTTTTGCATAAGTCATATCAGAATATCCTCAGTGTCAATAATTATATACAGAGCAAATTCCCTTTACATATGGCTCCTTCAGCTCCTTATTCTCTTGTTCATGAAAAGCTCCTATTGACTTCCAATCAGTTGCCCAGGGTTTGTGATGACAGAAATTGACCCAGAGAGAATTTGGCCAAATTTTGTTTTGAGACATCAAAGAATATTGGGTTTCTGCATGTGATTCAAACAGAATTATTGATGAAGTCAAAGAAGGATTAACAAAAGTGCTGGTAGAGCCATGGCTGTGAGTTCACAACTGGTAGAAGCCCCTGAACTCTGATGTGCCATTGAACACTGGATTTTATGTTGACTTTCACGGCTCCCTCAATCTTTGTGGATTTAAGACCTAATCCCCATTCATCTGGCTTTGTATCAAGAATATGAAAATATTTTCTCAGTTGGGAATTCACTTTCATCAGTTGCCTACCAGAGTCTGTTGGCCTCTAGGACATGGTGTAAAGCTCTTATTTTCCCTTGAAGCTTTAGCTTCCATGGTTAATTTTGATAGTGGTATCTAGGTTAGTGAGACCCTTCCAAAGTTATTATACATGTTATTTTATCACTGACCATGCCCCAAAGATTATTTAATAGAAATATATCAGTCGAAGAAAATTATGAAAAAACTCAGCATCTCTTTGTAAGATCTTTAATTTTATGAATGTGGATGTTTTTGAAAAGTCCTCCCTTTTGTGTTAGAGCAAATTAAAATTCAAAATGTTTGTTCTAAAAATAAATTGTGGTTATGAATCTGAGTGCTTAGGCTTACACACAGTTAAATCTTCAACTCATGTTTCTCTCAACCCACAGAAAGTAAAATTTGTATTTGACATAGGTTTCTTTATAGCAGAGGAAGTGGCTATAGATATTGAGCTCTACTGACATCCCTGCATAGAAAGGGACAGAAAGGGTCAAATCCCAGTCTATCTATTAATCATGGAAAGGAATTTAGGTGCCTAAATATGCTTCTATTCCACCCACCCCTTGTCTCTGAAAACCTGGCACTAGAAAAGGTAGGTTGAGCCAAGAAGGAGCTTTTTCCTCCTTGTTAATGCTTTGTTGTCTTTTGAATTTTCTTCACCTTCCTCAGTAGCAGTTAATATTGGTAGAATTTCTGGCTGGTGGTGTACTGGTGCTCCTGCTCGCACTTAAAAACTTCCTAGGGACCTAGCTAGTGGCCATTGTTCCACTCAGGGCCAAACCAAATATCACATTTGGGATCAGCAAAATAGTTTTATTCCAGGTCAGATTGACAAGGACATCTGAATTTAATGCAATTTCTGCTTGTAAGTAGGGCTAACTAGGAGACAATTTTCCTATCATTTGAATTCTTTTTTCTAGTTTTCAAAAGTCTACCTTTACTGATCTGGGATTAAAAAAACTCAAAACTTACAAATTTGGGAGAACTAAAATGAAAAAAATTTTAAGCTTGGGTCACCAAAATGTCTTGTTTTCAATTTTATCATTTTTACTATTAGTTTATTTCATAAAATGACTGGTTATTTCAAATTGAAAAATGGAAAGTTTTCATTTGAAATACGTTAAAATGAATTATTTCAACTATTTTTACACTTTCTTTTCAACGTTTTTTCCAGACATGAAATTCACAGAAACCAAGTGCTCCCTATGAAGAGTTTCAGTAAATCAGCATTTTCCAACCAAAACATCTCACTGAAAAAATCTCTTACAAGGGATGCCTAAGGCACTTTGGTACTTCTGAAAATTTCATCCATAGGTATTTAAATGTGGGTTTTGATGTCCTAAAGTTGGGCTTCTTTTTTGAAAATATTAGCCAGTATACTTAAAAAGTTCAGAATAAATGTACCAATGCAAAATCAAAATAACGTCATTGTTTTTGCTGAATAATTTTTTTATAATGAAAGAAATTGAATGTTGGGAAATGAAATGCTATTGATAAAATTTTATTTTTGATGATTCTGACACTTATGTACATCTTTAAATTTAAGCCTATAAACACTTTAATAAAGTCAGTGGAAATATACAAGTAAGAAAATGATGCATCTGTTGGAAGACATTGCAGAACTGAGGCCTTAATATCCTGGGTTTTTTTCCAATACCAATTTATAACATTAAAAAAATAGACTAACACCATAAAACCATCATTTATAAATTTAATTCAACATTTATTGTAATAAAAAAGTACCAGCACACATTTTCAAATGAATTTAAATCAATGAATTAAACAAAATTACAATTCATTTAAATCAGCAGCCCCAGCTGCTAGAACTCCTTGCCTGTACTTGTGTGGTGTGTGAGGGGAATAACTTTTTACAAACAGTTATACTTACCAGCTTACTCCCTGGTTTCATATCCAGCATGTACAATGAAGAGTCACTGTGTTCCCAGCCCTTCCACCCCACCCGCTATTACAGAAGTTTGCTCCGAAAGGAAACAATGTACTAGAAGCCCCTGTAGTCCCATAAGCAAGCTTTGTTCCGGGTGGGCTGGAGCAGGCTTACTTGAACGATGCAAATAGTGAGGTGCTTCTTCCCCTCCCTCGCACTACATGGTCACATACTGAGCCGGGGGCATTATCTAGCCTCAAGTATTTTTAGCCACATTAATTGAAACAAGCAAAAGAATTTCCATGCCTCTGATTTATATGTTAATCAGGCTTCCCAGTAAATGACAATAGCCTTTTGTTCTTTCCTCTAGATAGTTCGCCCTTTCATATTAATGCATGTGTGTCATTTGATTTTGTGCATGCACTTCTAGCCCCCTGTATAGAATTACCATAAAGATCATCTTAAGCTCTCTTTTCATCAGGATAATGCTGTTATTAAAAATTTTGTGTAACCTCTGTGGTATCAGGAAATTCTGTGAATATATGTCATCATTAGTAAGTAGCTAAAAAGGCTTTTTGTAGCTGGTAATGGATGTCAAAGTCCTTTATCTTCAGGATTTAAAAAAAAAAACCTGTTTCTCCTCCAAGTCTATCAATTCATGTGGAAATAACATTTAAACATGTACTTTTCAAAGCTGATTCAGAGAGAAATGCAAGGCTTATACCTATAGGATCATTTTTAGCACAGGAGTTCTCATTTTTCCAGCTAGTCTATCCACTATATGGTTAAAAAGAGGAATAATCATGAGCACACAGTGTCAAAAGGTTGCTTCCTCTGCAACTTAGACTGCAAGCTTAGAATTCCTGCAGCCATGGCCTCAAATGTGTCAGTTTTCTACTCCCCACCCCCCAGCCCAAAAGCAGCATGGCCACATCTGAGCAATGTCAAAGGCAGTGTTGGCACTAGATTTATGACCCAGAGGCCTTGTTCCAGGGGGTCGGGGGGTCCCTCAGACTGACCACAACCTTTCCATTCAATAATAGGCAAATGTACAAATGGATGAAAGAGGCTGGTGGTATGCCCTCTGTCCATGGTGCCTCAGGAACCCTTTTCAGGGACCCCTGCACCATGGACAGAGGGCATGCCACCAGCCTCTTTCGTCCACCCCACTGGTGGGGAGGGGGTGGGCCTTGGCCTCTTACCTCCAGGATGCTTACATCTGACATTCAAGAGAGAATTTCAGAGTGAAGCTTATGTCCTGGCCAGATATATCCTGACTATGATGACAACCCTAGGATTGGTAGCTATAGAATTGCTTGTATTACTCTTTTCTGCTATTACTGTGTATTAATACATTTGCCTATTATTGACTGACCACAACCTTTCCATTCAATAATTGTTTTTCTAAAGTCTCTGTTTTTGTATTCTTTTTCCCTCCTGATGACTCACCATCCACAGATATCACTGATTGGTCTCTTTGTGGTTGCCATACTGTTCACATTCAGGCTATGTGTATATCCATTGGCCTTGTTGTGTTAGAGATCCTGTCTGCCTTAAAAGCTGTGAGAATTGTGTGACTATGTGACCAGGCCTTTAGAAATCAATTAACCCTTGCTGCTGCCCTAGACATTTGTTCTAATGCATATATACCTATAAGCCAATTCTCAAAAGCAGCCCTCTAAATACCCTTATCTAGCTATCACTTAGCACTTCTGACTGTTCATACCAGATAGCCCATCAGTGACCCACAGGCATGGATACACTTCTTCTGGACCAGGGGATGAGAAACTTTATGGCACACTGGAGGGCATGCTGTTCAGCACAGTAAGTTTGTGATCTAGGCATGGCTGGCATTTTCCTCATCAGGTACATTAGCTTCAGATCAGCACATCCTAAGGAGACTGTTTCCCCATTATTTCTTTGAATGGTATAATATACGGGTCTAGTCCTCGAGGCCTTGAGTTTCAAAGGTCCACAGGGGCCTGGCAGGATCTTTAAACATCTAAATACATGATGTAGGCACCACTGACAATATTGAAACCACCATTTAACTGCTGTCCAACCCTGCAGGCACCTACATTTTTACTCACAGACATGCACAAAGCCATATAAGCACTTATACCACAGCGTGGCTACAAAGTTTTTCAGAGCTGTAGCCTAAGCCAAAGTCCTGGAGGCCCCTTGAGAAGCAGCATCCTCAAATTAGGAATTCTTCCACCTGTTTTGCCAGTGCAGCCTGGTGCTATAGGCATCCTTCAAAGTACACTTAAGCTGGTTCAGCATGAACAAAAGAGACAGAGATGTAGGCACTCATCTGTTCTAGTGATTATGGCACTCAACTAGGATATGTGAGTTTAAGTCCCTGATCTAAATCATGCACAGCAAGACTTTAAATTTGGGTCTCCAATCTCTCTGTTGGAGTTACTCCATTTTTTATACATAATTCAATATCTATCAAAGTAACTTGCATTTCAGTTGGCACATCTATATATTCATTCATGCACTTTAGGTAATCTAGTACCTCTATTTTGAGGTACTATAAAAATGTGCATTAGCCTATTTTAATGCACATTAGATAAAGAGAATGGATTTCTGTAATGCTTTAATGTGTATTAAAATAGGATAATGCACATTAAAGCATACATGTAGATGGGCCCAGTTTCTCAATACTAAAGACAAGTGTCTCCCAACAGTCTGGCATCATTTTGAAGAGTCATTTTGAGTAACTAGGCTCACACTTTCAAGAAGTTTTCCTGGCAATCAGCAAACAGAGCACAATTGACTGAATCAGAGAAGTATTAAATAGACAGATATGTGGCGTTACCATGTACTCGGTGATGTTACTTATATAGTATACATCCAGGGATTCCAATTAGAGATTGGTTCTTGTAAATGTGTTGTGAGCAATCTGCTTGGTCTCTGTCTACCCTGTACACTGGGTGAGTGTTATCATCCCCTGGACCTGGAGCCATGTTATAGGGAGCACAAGAGGCATATGGCCACATAACTGAGCCACAATTCTGTCTTTGTAAATTTTGCCCCAAAGTCTGTTCCTTTAATGGCAAAATCATTTGAGACATCTCTCAAACTTGCTCAACTGGGCACACTAAGAACCCTCATTGGGGTTCCCATTAATGTCACTGCAGTCTTGGGTCCTTAATACAGCAACGTTCTGTTTCTCTTTAGTAATCCTAATTAAAGAGCTGATCTTTAAAGCTTCATTGTAAGTCTGCAGGGTTTACTTCTCCCTGAACAGCTTCTACATGACCAGGCAAACAGTTTGCAAGTATTAGCCACTTTGCAGCATGTCAGCAGATTTTCCATGTTTCCCACAGCTGCCATTTAAATATAACACCTCACAGTCAGCATCTGTCGTAACTAGCCTAGAACAGTTGGCTGCTTATAGACGTTTAAAAAACAAAATAAAACATGTTTTACCGGAAGCAGCAGTGCATTACTTTGACTTGGCTCCATAGCACCTTTATAGATATTTCATAGATATTAGGGCTGGAAGGGACCTCAGAAGATCATCGAGTCCAGCCCCCCGCCCAAAGGGCAGGAAGTCAGCTGGGGTCATAGGATCCCAGCAAGATAAGCATTCAATTTGCTCTTGAAGGTGTTCA
>NW_017728949.1:36049601-36051064 GCF_001723895.1 Crocodylus porosus | reverse complement strand
ACTTTTATCTAAGAGTTGATTCATCCATTACCAGCTACAAAAAGCCTTTTTAGCTACTTACTAACGGTGACATAGTGCAAAAGTGCAAAAAAAAAAGGCCCACTGATCTATACAAACATCTGGCAAGCTGGGTCCAACTAACATGATACCTCTTCTGGGCATGTGCAGGGCTCTGTGTGGGAGCATGCCGAGTTCAAAGTAATTTTTTGTTAACACCTGTCATCAGCCCGACATAATTTTTATCCCTCTGTAGCCATACCTGAAATCTAGGCAGGTCTAAAAAGCAGCCTGACACGCCATTTAAACTCTTCACAATCATTTGAAGAGGCAAGTTTGGTTTGGCCAAACACTGTAACTCTTGAAGTCAAAAAGGGTTTTGTCTCAGTAAAAACTATGGGAAAGATTTTTTTCAAAGTATTTTATGGCCTCAATTACCAATGGGTTCTAAATACCATTAAAAAGCTTGCCCAGAGGTCATAACTTTGAACCCCTCATTTCCATGGCAAGCAGGAACTCAAAAACTTATCATCACTGAATTCAAAGATAATTCTTAGTAGACTAAATTTGCACGAGGGCAATGAAGTACAATGTGGCCCTCTGAATCATGCAATATGATCCTCTGATGGAGGTAGTGTAGGTGGTATTCAAGGTACACCAATCTTACAACAGAGAAACATCCTACAACATATAGATGCTATGTATCATATAGTTCTATATAGCTTACCTTCTCTCAGTAATGTAACTGGGGAGAGGCAACTGGGGCAGCATCCTCAGGTACTGCCTTTACAGAGGGGTGCTTCCCTATGTACTGTGGCTGCCCTGTTATACCTTGGCAGCAATGTAACTGTGCAGAGGGGATGGAGCGGGAGTGGGGGGGTAGTAGGGCAGCAGTCCTGGGCACTGCCTTTGTAGCAGGGTGCAAAAATAGTCATCACCATACAGCAGCTGGCTGTGTTTCCATTATTGGTACTGTGGCATCTGGTATGCCCCCACGTGTCAAAACTCTCCCAGTCACCGAACTTCCCTGCTACACCTCTGCCTCCTCTTTTGTATTTAAACAAACACAAAACCCAAAAAACAACACTTCCTACTTCCCTCCCTCTCCCATACAACTGAAACTAACATCAAACTAGAAGTGGATCAGACGTCACGTAAGTGGCTGAAATCCTAACCTTGGTGTCTGCATTTGGTGACATTTTTCCATAGATTCCAAAATAGCACGGTAGTTGGCCTAAACAGAATATATTATTAATTTTGTGTGTAGGAACAGTGAAAAAGGCAAAAAAAAATCTGTAATTTTAGTTCTCAGTAGGTTCATTGGAAAGAATGTTTTCTAGATTTCCTGAGTCTGTAGTCCTTGAACTAGATTCCCCCAGGTCAGCAGTGGTGGATGCCTCCTGACAGGTCAGGGTGAATCCAGCAAACCTGTCTGTGTGAACAATCACCTACATCTCAAATAAACA
>NW_017728949.1:36048287-36049266 GCF_001723895.1 Crocodylus porosus | reverse complement strand
GGAAATATATCACAAGCCATGGAAATATAATCACAAGCAATGAAACTGGAGTCAAAAGATCTGAAATTTATTCCAAGCCTAATGGCCGAGGGGTGATGTGGGTAGCATCACATTTTTGTCTACTTTTGGTTATGTGGCTCAAAGGACTAGGTATTCATTCTATGGTTGACTCAGCTGAGAACACTCAACAGAGCCCAAACCATGACCAAGTCTTGAACTTCAATCTCTTGACTTCATAGCAAGACACAGTGATCCTTTTACCCTGAAAACTGAATAAAAAATAACGAAACAGTTGCACACCAGGAAAAGCTCACCTATTTTTCAAGAATTATTAATAGCAAATAAACAAATACCATTCCAAGTCTGTTTGTAAACAGCTTTTTAGTTGCAAACTTTGAACTTTATTCATTTGCTGCTTCAAAAGTGTGTCCAGGATAGATGTCCTATAGCTAACCAGGGAGAGGGGCCATAGGTAGGACAGTAGAGGATGTTGCTGACACAACACATTCCCCATGAGACTAAAGTTCCTTTTCTTTACATGTGAATTCTTTATGGGACTCAGCAGACCATGTTGCAGTATTCTGAAACATCATGCTCTATCATAGGGGAACAAGAGTTTTTGCATTTAAGCCAATTTAAGAATTGGAAATAAATCAATTGAAATGGTCCTGGTTTCAAGGACCAGCTGAAAAGCATATGAAGTCAAATTTGCCTCCATTGGAAATACATCCTTCTGTACTCGAAGGTTCATCTAACAGTTCTCTTGTAATATGTCAGGTATTGTTTTGCATGGTTAGTGGCTCATGCAGAAGAAGTGTGCATTGCTCCTCAGCTCCTGAGTGCATCTTGTCAAAGTTGGCTTTTCTGAAGTCAAGGACTTCTGTGTTGCTGACTGACTTGCCAGCTTTATGGCGGATGGTGAAGGTGATCAGCTCATGGTCGCTGTCACCCAGCTTCCCATCGATCACTAGGTCGCCAA
>NW_017728949.1:36042001-36046797 GCF_001723895.1 Crocodylus porosus | reverse complement strand
GCAGGGGCAGTAGCTGTGGTTGAGCCTGGGTTGCCTGCGGGAATAAATGTGAAGTTTGTTTTTATTTGTCCTCTGGGTTTTGAAAATTTAGGATTCATTGAGGATCCCGATTTCAAGTTCTCTTTCACAACCACAAAGGCTAGAAAATAATTTTGTGTCATAAATAAAAGCTGAGATTATCACATAGCTATATGAGTTTATCAGCCAAGGCTTTAAGAAAAATTCTAATTAACGTAAGACTGTTATTAAAATTTAAAAAAATAAGAAACATTGCTGCTTTGATTTTAGAATAAACTTCTCAATATGAGGAAGGCAGAATCTAGACCTTAAAATTTTACTATTTAAAAAAACAGTTTTCAAAGTGCTCAGTTCTTCTAAAATGTGCTTTAAGAAACTATCTGCAGGGTACAATGTTATAAAATAGCTCAAGTAACAACAATTAATATACATCTCTGTTCCAAATATTTTGAAAAAAGATATGGGTCTCCAAAGACATTTTAAGGTATTCTGCTAAAAAATAAGGGCTTTTCCTATTATAGTTATTAAATAAGATCTGTTTCAAAATGTAACTCCTCAGATGAAGAACAATTAAGTTGTTTTATATACATGAATAACTCTACCATGCCTATTCTCTTATGCCCTAGCAGCAGTATAGGTATATATAAATATATATATATATATATATATATAAATAACCATGCAACTCTTTGAGAGGTTGAGATCAGCTGGTTTCATTTTTTGCCACAAGTATGTGGTGCAAAGCTATTTCCTTATAACCACATTCCCAGTGATTGGTATGCATACTAGAAAGCTGGCACTGATGTTATGATTAAAATATAGTAAGTTTAATTTCCATCTTCATGTTCCTAATATGAACAAACAAAAAATGAACTAATTCCCAAATGATGTCAAGGTTATTTGCCAAGGTTTAAATATAGAGTGCTTCCTCAGGGCCCCGAGAGAGAAAATCTACAATGAAAACGGTCCAGCAGGACAAAAAGGCGCCTTGAAAGTGAATGTGCATAACTTACAGAGTGCAAAGCAAAGCTAGTCCCACCTCTATGCATCCCCCTTATCACTGCTCTCTAGGATGAGAAGAATACAGTGGATGCCACTTTGTTGCCTGAATAGGAAATAATTCCAGCACAGCTAGTCAACCTTGGTGAGAGGAAGCTAAGGAGGTGACAGAAGATGCCAAACTTTTTGTCAACATTTCAGAGTATACATTCCACACTTATGAGAAAGAATATAGATGCCCTCAGTATCCCTACAGTCAAATGTTGATTCATGGAGGACAGGCTAGCCTGATACCAGTATATACCCCTTACTATCATAAGGGCTGCACAATTGGGCCTTTAATAGGTGTGGGTGCTTAGCCACAGACTGTAACTTCATTTTCTTTCCTCTGGCCCCAAGAACTATACATCTCCACCTTAACAGAGAAGTAATTTATTACCATAGTAGCTAGATTTTTGTCAATTCCAGGAATAAAGATCAGAGGCTGACTGAGTACAGGTGCAAATCTCTTTGTAAATCTTTCTTGGTGAGAAAATAGATTACCTCCAGTTTTATATTTTGATTATTAGAATATTTTCTCCTACATTCTGCATCTAAAAAATCCCCAAACTCTACAGCTGACACCTTTCTCCACCACCAGTTCCAATGGCAACATTCAGGCTGGGTGCAGACATTCAGGGAGGTTATGAGGAGGTTAGATTAAGTTAAAAATAGCCACCTGATCCAAAGTAAGTTGGGATAGGGAGGGGCTAGTAGGGGCAGCTGGAGGAATTGGGGGGCAAGCAAGCTCGGGGGGATCAGGGGAGCAGGGAAGGCCTGTGGGGGCAATTAAGAGGCAGGCAGGGTCCGCAGGGGTGATGGAAAGATCAGTGGGGCAGACAGGATCTGCAGGAGGATCAGGGGGATTAGGGGAGCAGGTGACATTTGCAGGAAGGATTGAATGGCAGGCAGGGTCTGAGGCAGGTTGCTGGGGTCCAGGAGGGTTTGGCAGGATCGGAGGCCTTGCAGGGTCCACAGGGGGCTTGAGGGGGCTCTCTCCTCCCCAAACTAGGGACTTTTTTAGCTGCCCAACCCCATCCCCACCTCCCGGTGAAAACCATCCCTCCTGGCTCACCATGACTTATTTGCTTGGCTTCTGCCATTGGCAAATGCTGATAAAACCGGCACCAGGAGTAGCTTGCAGGTTGTGGGGTTTGGTGGGTTTAGAGAGGGGGTGGGGGGGCTGGCTGGTCTGTGGTGGGTGGGGCTTGTCTGTCTGGAGCTGGGGGGCTAAAAATAGCCCAGTGCCAGAGGTTAGGGTAGGAAAAATACAGCCCCAAGCCTGGGGCTGTCAGCGGGGCTTTCCCAGCCCTGGAGCTAGCTGTACAGAGAACTATACAGAAGTTCAAGAAAGTTAGATATGTCTAAAAATGGCCAAACCAATCTAAGTTAGACTGCCTCAGAGATAGGATTACCTTAGATCAGGCTGGCCATTTTTAGATCAATCTAACCTTCCTGGATTTTTTATATAGTTCATGGTTAGATTGACCTAACTAAGTATCTAAGTGTAAATAAGTTAGATTGGGTGGCCATTTTTAACCTCCCACTAACTTCCCCAAATGTCTGTACACACCCTCAAAAGGTGGAATATCTTACTGCAGGCTTCATATAATGCTAGTAGGATTTACTTATGTTCACTGGTGACAGACTTCACCCCCAAAGTAACAAATAGCAGCAATAGGATTTTTTTTAACTGAAATGCAAAATATTTGAAGCATCTAGAGCCAAGAGATTTTGCATTGTCATTTCAAAGGATTGGGAGTTTGGGGTGTAGAAGAGAAGGGTAAATTGAGCTTTAATAGAGAAGGAAGATATTGGTAAATTTGAAGAAACAGATTCTTTGAAGGGTAACTTTTAAAAGTGGCTTCTAAGGTGTAGGAGATCAACTTTGACTTTATCTGTCACACTTTTTCTTTTTAATTTTGAAATAAAAAAATTGCCCAAGAAATCATGTAAACTGAAGCCCTTTCCATGCTTTTATGGGTCACCTTCTGGGCCATACACTGGTACAAAGAAGCACCTTAATAATATCAGGGAAGCTACAATGAGCACACAGTCTCCTTAAAAAGGACAGAACTAATTATATTTCATTCTAAAAACAAGTCAAGGTTAGCAGTGAATTGCATGAGTGTCACTTCACATTGACACTGCACTATGAAGAATGAGAGTGAACTTTGGATGCCTTATCACAATCACACCCTCTACAGGTGAGTGGTGGGTAAAGCCGAGCCCATCCTCATCAACAGCCACAAAATTATAGTGAAAGGCAGATCTTTCATTTTTAGCATTGTAGCTTTGGTTTATTCAACTGAACATATTTTATGGAAGTTTATGCCCCTGAGTCTGAGCTCAGTTACACCTATTTCTGATACTTTTTTCCCCTATCCTATATTATACTTAATACTATCACCTTGGCTTAAACAGACTTTTTTCTGTTGATCAGATTGCCATATAGATGTCAATAAAACTTATTTGACCAGATATGAAAAACTTAATTTCAATAAGCTTATGCAAGAAACAAAGTCAATAATTTTCAATTAGCAATTTATTTGATTATCCTAGCCTCTTTTTCTGCTTGTGGAAGAACCATGCCTGTGTTGTGATTTACTCAAACATGTTTATTAATAGTGCTAACAGAGCTTTATATTTTTTACTGTACAGAATGGGGAAACTAATATCATATTCCAATGTATATAGGTCCTTATTCTATGTTCATTGCCATACCGAGAGCCTTCCTGTGGTACTTGAAGTGATTTGAATAATAACTGCTCAGTATTATTTCTCCTCTTTCACTAAAGGACGTGTATATACTGGAAAGTGTCTGGGTTTAGTGGGATTTGTTCAGCTGTGGTTTGCATTTTGTTTTTTGTTTGGGAGAGGTTTTTTTTTATATTATTGTTGTTGTTGTTAATATGTATGGTGTTACGTATTCATGTTAGAGAAGGTAAGTCAGAGAAATGCATCTTACACTTGAAAGAGAGGGTAAGGAGTTTGGTGGCAGTTCTTAAATCTGAAAGAATTTCATTCCATAGCTTCACACTAGCCCTGAGTAAGTTATTTTGCTTATGTAGATGAGATTATCCTTATTGTAAAGCCTTCTCTGGTGCCAAAGGAGTGAAGCTGTCAACCACACTATTTATCCCAGAGGCTTACAGCATTCCTTTAAATACACTGTTCCCAGGTCTTGGAGTCTCTTCAAGATAAAGATGAAGTCATTTAACTTGATCTGATATTATATAGGAGATCACGGGGAAAAGTGAACCACAGGTCTGATATGCTTGCACTAATAGCCTGTGTTGCTGAGGAACTATGTTCACTAAATGTGGAAGCCTTCATGCACAGAAACAATCCAGCTGAGAGGCAAATGAAGCTGTGAAAAAATGTTGCTTAAATTGAATTGTTCTAAGACATCACAGGGCTGAAACTCTGCACAAGCTACTTGAATATGTACAGTGAAATTCACTTTGAAGTTAACTGTCTCTTGACATTTGTAAAACTCAAAGTAAAACTCATACACTTGAACACATACAGAAATAAATATAGCTAGTTCATGTAACATTTGGTAGGTATTTGCAGAAAACATTTTCCATCACCCAGGTCTTGTTTGACCAATCTCATTTCCTTCTATGACCAGGTGACCTATCACCTGGATGAGGGAGAAGAGACTGATGTCATATATCTTGACTTCAAAAAAGCTTTTGATCTGGTATCCCATGATCACCTCTTGGCCAAACTGCCCA
>NW_017728949.1:36032021-36041990 GCF_001723895.1 Crocodylus porosus | reverse complement strand
GCAGTTGGAGTACTGCATCCAGTTCTGGGCGCCACACTTCAAGAGGGATGTGGACAGCATAGAGAGGGTCCAGAGAAGGGCCACTCGCATGATCAGGGGACAGAAACTATGAAACTATGAAACTATAATGGCTTGATGTCTAGTTGGCACACTTTATCAAGTGGAGTTCCCCAGGTGTCAGTCCTGGGGCCAGTTTTGTTCAATATCTTCATCAAGGACCTGGAAGATAGGATGGAGTACACCCTCAGCAAGTTTGCAGATGGCACCAAACTGGGTGGAGTAGAAGATATGCTGAAGAGTAGGGCTAGGATTCAGTTACCTAGACAAATTGGAGAACTGGACCAAAAGAAATCTCATGAAGTTCAGTAAAGACAAGTGCAAAGTCTTGCAGTTAGGCTGGAACAATCTCATGTACCAGTACAGGCTGGAGACTGACTAGCTAAGCAGCAGCTCTGCAGAAAAGGACCTGGGCAGTACAGCGGACAATAAGCTGAATATGATCCAACAGTGTGCCCTTGTTGTGAAGAAGGCTAACCGTATACTGGGCTGCAATAGAATGAGTATTATCAGCAAATTGAAGGAAGTGATTATTCCCCTCCATTTGACCACATCTGGAATAATATGTCCAGTTTCGGGCCCCACACTACAGAAAAGACGTGAGCAAATTGGAGAGAGTCCAGCAGAGAGCAACAAAAATGGTTAGGGGATGAGGTACATGGCTTATAAGGAGAGGCTGAGGGAACTAGGTTTATTTAGTCTGGAGAAGAGAATAATAATGGGGTATTTAATAACAGCCTTCAACAACCTGAGGGGTGTTGCCAAAGAAGGTGGGACTAGACTGTTATCTATGGTGGCAGATGACAGAACAAGGAGCAGTGGTCTCAAGTTGCAGCAAGGGAAGTGTAAGTTAAATTTTAAGAAAAATGTTTCTTACCAGGAGGGTAGTAAAGCACTGGAACAGGTTACCCAGAGAGGTTGTAGAATCTCCACCCCTGAAGGTTTTTTAAGACCCAGGTAGACAATGCCTTGACTAGATGATCTAGTTGGGGATGATCCTGCTTTGAGCAGGGGGTTGGACTAAATGACCTCCTGAGGACCTTTCCAAACCTATTTTTCTATGATTCTATGGCCACATATGCATACACAGATAGAATAACATTGTTTTAGAATATGTACCAAAGCAGCTCTGAAATGTTCTTTCAGTTATTCACAGACCACAGATCACACCTCCTTTACCACTAGGCAAAGTGAAAAAAAGGCTATTACTGAATATACATTCTTTCTTTACATCTTTCAGACAAGCTTATCTGCCTCTAATGTTCAACCCACACCTTCAGACACACCTAAAATAACTGGTGGGAACGCATTTTCATGGGGACTACATTCCTTCTGCTACAAGAACTCTTAGTAAAGTGATCAACTACTGCCAAATCCTGATTTTCATTAATTTCAGAACTTTTCATTTTGAACCACTTTATTTAGAATCATTATTATAATATCCTGTAGCATAATGTTCTGAACAATTCCACTTCATTAAAAAAACCCTGATGGCTTTCTAAAATGGCTTACTGTCTAACCCTTTAGGTTATTACAATGTTTGAACATGCTCGTGAAGACCCAAGTTAGAGTTTTGACCTAATCATTGTTTCAGTTGTAATGTCCTGTGCAGACCAGTCCTACAGTCCCTACTACGGTGTTAGAATAGGGAATGCTAGGAAAATTCACACGTCCTTTAGTATACTGTACAACAAGAAATTAAAAACTAATTTAAGTATTTCAACTGATCTGTATTCATACCAGTACAAGACAGTTTTTAATGCTAGTCAGTTATTAAACTTGTTAAATGATATTGTATACAGACATGCTATTAGCTTCTGTCTTGTTTATGTAAGACATTTTTTTGTGAGAGATGCTAAGTATTAAGGCATTCTAGGTGTTTAAACTAGGTTAATTTCTGTCACATGGCCTCAAAATTTCCTCCTTGGTGGGTTAGCATAGCCATGCACAAACCCTGGGATAAGAAAGCTAGCACAAATTCAACTTAGCCATAAAACAACACGTACTTATCCAAGAAGAATGCACTGAGATGGAAAATAGCTTTTCTTTTGCAGAAACAAAACTCATCAGCTTTTTGCTCAAAGTGTTTCATTTTCAGTTGAAAGTTTCCAGTTATCAGAAAAGAATTATTGGGTTTCAACTGACATGATTTAAATAAAAACCACAAAAAAGGTCCAAAACAAACAGTTTGCAAAATATTTAACTGAAAATTCAGTTTTTTATCAGTTTCTGGGGCTGCTGGCTCAGGTTTTCTCCCTCTCTGAGAGAAGCAGCACACACGTCAGCTGATTTCTTGAAGTGCTTTCTTAGACAAGGATACTTCACTTCAGCCTGCTCTAAAGGGTGAGCACAGACACAACATGTGAAAAGTTTCAAACTACAATGGGGTTTGAAACATTTAAAAAAAACCAGCCAGGGGCTGTGATGACCTGCAACCCTGCTCCCCCCTTCCCTCACAGAGGGAGGAATAGAGTGGACCATCAGTTTGGTTCCGAGTCCCCTTTTCGCCCCAGGTGGAGTTTTTTCATGCCTTGGAGAGTTTTATCCCCCTGGTACTTCTGTACATGGGCCTTTTGAAATGTTGCAAAGGCATTTCAAAGTAATTCAAAATGTTTCAAACATTGGGCATTTATAGACATGTTGTGGGAGGTGGAGGTGGGAAGCTTTAATTAGCACAGCTCTGACACCCAGGCTAGTTAAAGCACCTGGAACGTCATGTGTATCAGCATCCCGTGGTCAAAAATGGTGGCGGGCCACTTTGAACTAAAGCTCATTTAACAAGCTTTAGTTTAAAGCACCCCATCACCATCTTTTACCATAGGGACACTGATGCATGTGACACTGGAGTCCTCTGGAGCATGGTAATTACTAATTAGTCCCAAGTCAGTCCACATACAGCATTAATGTGCTTTAGTGCCTGCACATATAGACACCAGCCTATTCCTGCTTACTGCACAGTCAATTTAAGCTGGTGTAAATGCATGTGTAGACACATCCCCTGTAAACAAGCACACATGTTCATGCATGTTAAAGAGCAAACAAGGCCTGGCCACTCTTCTGCACTTTCCATCCTTATGCACATATCAAGCACAATCTAGCTGATGGTCCGTGCTGGTTGAGGGGAATAGGTTCTTTTTATATCAATGCACATAGACACAATCTGGCTATTGGTATGGGACTAGCAGGGGAGAACACTTCTTATCTGTTCACTTTTTGTTGTTTATAGAGCTAAAACCAGAGTGGAGGTATCCAGAGACCTATATTGATGAAAGTCAGTGTTGTGTATATAATGTGCTCAGAAAGAGAAAGATTTTTTTCCTACACTTTGTAGGATAATAGCATGAGCATCATAGAATCTGTCACAAAAATATTTTTATTTTAAAAGAATCAAATTTATTAAAATCTGCAAGTGGTTTTTAAGAAATGATACAGCTGAAACAAACTGCAAAGGGAGTGGGATCAAGTTGTGTATAGGGTGCAGATAGGAAAGGGTTTATTGTCTAAATTATTTAATAAGTATTTGAAGTTATCAGGCAGCTTTTATAAACTGAGGCAGCAGCAGCAGTAACAGCAGCAGCAGCAGCAGGGGGGAAGAACTAGCAAGTGTGGCCAAGGCAAAGGTGCCATTCAGATTATAAATCTAAATGAAAGGGGAAGTAGAAAGTACACAGTGCTGCAGCAAGAAAACAATTTGTGCACCTGCTCTATGCAAAATATTTGGCAGCAAGAGCAGCAGCAAAATACGAATACAAAGCAAGGCTGGAATGTCCCCACTGAAAGGAGAGAAGGTATTTTAACATGGAGTAAACACAAACACACTTAATTCAAGGTTAAGGCCCACATTTTGCTGTCTGATCAAAGGGAGCAATTCTCTTTGACTCTACTGAGAGCTGAAGAGATTTATAATTGATTTATGTGAGTGCAAAGGATGCAAGGGGAAAATTTTGCTTCACAAATTGGCAAACAGTGGGCACATCTACAAGTTAAATTAATTTCATGCAATAAACTCCAGCACAGTTCACACTGGAGTCTGTTGCTCCCAGGTACAGTGTTTACATGTGTACCCAGGACCACAGCACATCAAGATGGGGTGGCACAGCCCCATCTGGCAGAGGGCCAGGGAGGAGGAGCAGGGGTCAGCTTACCAGCCCAGGTCTGGTTTTGCTCACCTCAATGTGATGTGGAAGGGCTAGCTGGGGCACAAGGGTTTAAATTTAGATTCATAGTCAGTGGGCAACCCTGCACTGTAACATCCTTGTGCCCCAGCCAGCCCCAGTCACCATATACATGTCCATTCCAGAGGAGTAAATAACTCCACCCTAAAATAGTACTTGTGTTGGGCAGTACTATTCAATGGTGGAGTTAATTAGCTCACTTCTGCCTAATAGCACTGCTCATGTAGATGGTGACAGAGTTAGTTAGGTGACTCTGCAGTAAGTGTCTCGCATAGATGCACCCAGTTTTAATATTTTTCAAATTATTAGGAAATCATCCCAAGTCATTAATAATTAATGTGTTATTAATCGCATAACACTATTACTTTTACTTTCAGTGCTTTCATTTGGTTAACTTCTTTTTCTTTTCCCTCCCACGAAAACAAATAATACCTATGTGTGCACTTATGTAAATGTGTTTAAATATACGTGTATTTTTAGTTCACTCTGTTCCTTCAGCTGTGCTTGGGTAACCTGTTAAGCTTCATTTCCTTGTGTCTGTATGATCATGGTAAAGGGACATTTGTAATGTAATAAAAGAGCTGTGAAATCTCACATTTGCTTGGATTAACACACCAGTGTGTTGGATTAACCCACCAGGAGAATTTGGGGTTGTAAACATCATTTAAAATGAATACTGAGTGAGGCTCTTGACGTTTTCCCCCTCAGAAATATCTGTGTAAGCTGTCTTTCAGTAGATGAGTATTTAGATGTTAAAATCATTTCCTTTTATACTCTGATTCCCTTTCAACCTTTCCACAAATCAAACAGATGCTCAAAAATATTATTTGTGTGATTTTCATGTTTTCATGAAGATAGACAATATTTGTAGCTTCTCGCAGTTCATCAGGAATTAATGTGAAATACCATTAGGAAGCCAAAGAAAATATCATAATTATAATATGGGATAAAAACAGTTATCCATTGTTTTTTAAGCCAACCCGTATGATCAGGTCCACAGTTTGTGTAAATCAGTACTGGCCCTTATTATTTTTACATTAAATAATTTTAAAATAGTTTCTGAGTTAACATTATCTTTGAAATATAGTGATTTATTAACCCGTCTACAGGGTTGACCTGTGGGAAGCAGTGTCTACTATAATACTAGAAACAAGGGAACAAAATGAGTGACCAAAACCTAGAAGTGAACTATTAAATAGAATTTCTTTAACAAGAACTGCTTTTTTTATCTCCCAATATACTAATCTTATGTCCCAATTCAGTAATTCAACACATACCTCTGAGCATGTAAATAAATAGCTCCAGTGGTTTTAATGGGACTATTCATGTGTTTAATCACCTTGCTTAACTGGAGCATATATTGTTTATTATTTATAGTCTAAGTTAATAAAGTAGATTAATTTTAACAAGAGGAACTTGTTAACTTCTTTTCTGGTTTCAACCTTGCATGAACTTAAATTAAATAAAGTATGGACACAGACTGTAGATATTAAGCTTTCATATAAGTGGGATTTACAAGGAGCTCATTACTGCAATGTTTGATTCCTAGGGAGTCAGTGTTAAACGTCAGCAAGAGGAGAGTTGGACCAATATTCCATGCTTTTGAAAATCCTGCCCTATAAGGGATCCTGGATCCCAACAATATTCATTCATATCAAAGTAAGTCTCCACTGGAAAGCATAACATTATAATCTTTTGACAGGCAAACAGGGTAAATTTAACTTTTGTATAGGTTATCCATGAAGAATGAGATAATTTCTGGATGGAGTACATCATTAGACTACTCATTTTCTCACCAGATAGATTTGGGACATGGGTCAAAAGGCTGTGATTCAAGCTCCTGTTTCAGGCCACAAGTTGGCCAATAATTTATATAACATGAAAGAGAAAAAAATAGAGAAGTAAGCCTTCCAAAACCAGCTTACACAAAACAACTATAGAAAGTGTCTTCTGTTGGTGGCTGAAGTTCAATAAACGGTCAAATGGTTAGGAGACAAAAAAATGATTATGACATTCTTCATTTCTTCCCCAAACCCATTACTGACATTAGGATGAGGCATCAGTTTGATAAGAAATGAAACAACTCATAATATTTTCAGTTACACTATTACTGATAGATTTCAGAATTAACAGTTCATTGCACGTAATGAGACAGTTTGCATACATCGCAGAGTTATGATTTCAAGCTGCCTGTAGACATCATTGGGTCTGCTTGTATTTGACTGACACCTGGAAGTTATTCTTCAAATAAAAACTCAAGTATTAGGAATGGATGTAGGAATTGTAGTGCTTAGCATTGAGAAGCATCTGCTGCCAGTGCAGAATTTATTGTTCTGAGTTAGGGGCTTATGTTCCCTAGACAGTGCCTGGTAAGAATCATTTTATCCAACAACTCTTTAATACAAAGTGAAAAAACAGTCCTTGGAGCAGAGATTAGAGCCCAGGTCTCCTCTATTCCAGGTGAACACCTGTAGTGCCTGGGCTAAAGGCATACTCCTTCTCTTCAGTCTCATTAATCTCGGGGGGGGGGGGTTGGTTTTTTTGCAAAATGGCACAGGCTTCAAAGAAGAACAACTGCCTTTTGTGGGAGCGGAGAGAAAAAGATTTTAAATCCCCTTAGGCAGAAGAGGGCTTGAATCCTGGTTTATCATATCCTGACTTCTCTCACCACTGAGCTACTATATAAAAGAAGCCAATGCCACCAGCAGTACGGGGCAGCACCACCTACTTTGACCTTTTGAATTAAAGAAGCTGTATCTGTCTTGCCTTGGCAGAAATTATTCCTAAAGATGCATGTTTTGCATTCTCTGAGTGTATCTATAGATATGGCTTCTCAGGGCACTAAGGCAGAGGAATGCTAATCTGTGAATCCTAACTGAGCTTTGGCTTGATAGAAGCCCCCATCTCCTCAGCCCCAATAAGATGGCAGCAGTTCTGGCCATACGGAGAAGCAGAAGCTTAGGTGCCCAAAGGACTTTACAGGTAAAAGTATAGGTACCTACAAACTTTAGTTGCTTATAGAGTTAACATGGGACTCGAAAGATCTTACTCCTGGAAGTAGGAGCCTAAATTCCATCTTGTTACACATCAAAGTCTTTCATGGTCCTACTTTCTAAGAAATAAAGTTAGATCCTGATGCCCAAAATACAGCCATTATTGGAACGGTTACCCTCTTAATGAAATGGATCAGTCACCTCATTAAATACAGCAATATACAGTGGATAACAAAACTTACGGCACAGACTATAAATCTTAACCATACAATTAATATTACACAAGAAGAATTGCTACATGCAGAGATTTAGATCGAATCACCAGAAAGGAGAAAATCAACATAGACTGTATACTTGCAGCCAAAAGACAAAGTTGTTTTACTACCTTAGATTCAAATTCTGGTGGGGATCAGTCAGCCTACCTATATTCACTAATGTTGCAACATTTACAGTTTTAGAATCAAACCACTGAACAAAACAATCATCACATGTACAGAATAAATATTATTTCCCTCCGCTTCTCCACATTAGGGCATGTGAATTTCAGCACTGTGGCTACAGGTTTTGGGTGGAGTTTGTTTGCTGCTGTTGGTGTGTTCCCACAGCTTGCACTCGATACAGAGTGGAGCCTCCACAGCAGGGTGGAGCAGCAGCCCCAAGTCGCTGCTTGTTCACCTTGGGTATGTCTTCATTATAGTGCCAATGCTAACTTTAGACTAGTTGACTTGGACACTGCCAGTAGACTTGCTGGGGTAACATGTACAGAACATGAGTTGCAAAAATATATCCAAGAAGTGGGACTACCATGCTACCATAGCCAAACTGATGGCAGCACTTAAATTAATCAGTTAAAAGCAAGCTCAGGTCTGTCTATACAGGCTGCAGCAGCTGTAGGACAGATATGTCAAACAAACAGCTCAGAAGAATCAATCGGGTCTTTTTTCACATCCCTCAAATTTGCTGAGTTTCTTCAGGGATCTTCAAGAGACACATATGTGTTGCAGCACTTCAATCTTGCCATTGCAAGATAATGAATTACAAAAGAAACAGTCAGCTTCTGAAGCTGTTAGCATCAGTCTATCTTTGACAGAGATCAGACAGACATGCATTTTAGCACCTTTAGGCAGATCTAAATGGGCATTTCCCATTCATTTTGTTCGAAATCTTTAATCTAAACCAAGTTGGGGGGGGAAGAATCGCAAGTGATCTTTAAAATTGATTTTAACATTTATAAATCTCATTTTATTGCTTTTGTGGTTTCACAAAGGTGATGTTTATCATTCTGGGGTTTAACACGTTGTTTTCAACAGGAAGAGCTAGAAATGGAGCAGATATTTAAAACTTCAGCCACTACCTCATAAAAAGAAGGGGCGGGGGGAGGGAAGGGAGAGGGAGCAAAAGAGGAGGAAAAAAGCAATGGCACAAAAAAAGAAGCTATATTTTGTTTCTGGCAAGTCACTTGGTACAGTAGCTCCTATCCTGTTCCCCTCCACCCCAAATGAAGATGTCACAGGGTAAAGCTGGGTTTCTCATAAACACACCTTGAAGGCTACTGAAAGCCAATAAAAAATTATAAAATCCAAGACTGTATCATGGGAGCAGCGTAGCGTAGACCAGCAACTTAAAGTTACATTGAACTTCACCAATGCCCCCTCCCCTAGAGCTGCCTAGAAGATGCTGTTTTGAGAAAGCAGCTTTCTTTTGATAAAATTCCATCTTCAAGAAGAAAAAGATGCTAGTCATGTCCTAATGACACCCATTAAGGGACACAAGTAATTAAAAGCATTTTTTCCAATCTGCATTGGTATGCATCTCTGAACACCAAACTTTGTCTGCCATTTCTGTGCCTATTCTAGGTCTGACTCAAGTTCCACAGAGTCTTCTCTGGCTATTGACTCATCTAAATACGTTCTTCAACTTTTCACCCTAAGGCCACATCCAGCTGTGCTGGGGCATATGCTTGCAACAGCAAAAATAGTTTAAAATTAAAAAACATTTTGCTATAGCACATGCTCTGCACATGCATTTGGATGAGGGACAAATTGTCCTGCTTCCAGCTAACTGCCCTTGCCTGGCTCCTTCCAGCTCCCAGCATGCTAGAGTAGCTGGTGTATAACTGCATGAGTGGAGACACTGGTCAGCAGCTAGGGCATCTCCCTGGAGACTGAGTCTGGCACACAATCCTGTTGTGTGTACTGCACTGTGTTTTTTTCCCCAGTACTTTTTTGTTTGCTACAGGGATTTCATGGTAGCAAATTTTGGCCCCACGCTGCAAATTTGTAGTGTGGGGCATGTTTTAACATTCCCCACATGCAGTTTGTGGTGCTGCAAAGAGGTTTGTGGCATCACAAACCGCATGTGCCTGCATATTTGGACATGGCCTAAGTAGTCAAGATCATAGGATCACAGGAAAGTAGGACTGGAAAGGACCTCACAAATCTAGATGATCTCACAAGGTCACCTAGTCCAGCCTTGCTCAAGGTAGGATCATCTCTAACTAAACCATCCAAGTCAAATGTCTGTCTAACCTGCTCTTGAAAACTTCTAAGGATGGAGATTCAACAATTTCTCCAGATAGTCAGTTCCAGTGCTTGACCACCTTCATAGTCATAGATTTCATAGACATTAGGGCTAGAAGGGACCTCGGGAGATCATTGAGTCCAGTCCCCTGCCCAAAGGGCAGGAAGTCAGCTGGGGTCATAGGATCCCAGCAAGATAAGCATCCAATTTGCTCTTCAATGTAG
>NW_017728949.1:36021381-36031921 GCF_001723895.1 Crocodylus porosus | reverse complement strand
ATGGGCCTGTAGTTAGCCAGATCCACTCTCCTCCCTTTCTTGAAGATCGGCACCACATTGGCCTTCTTCCAAAGTCAGTGAGTTTCTTCTAATCTCCAACCTAAATTTCCCCTGCTGCAGCTAAAAAAACATTGCTTCAAGTCTTGTCCCCTGTGGTCACAGAGAAAAGCCTATCTCCATCCTTTCTGTAAATGCCTTTCAGGTATTTGAATACTGTTAACAAATGCCCCTTCAGTGTTCTCTTCTCCAGATTAAAAATCCTCACTCTTTGAGCCTTTCCTCATCAATCTTGCCTTCCAGCCCCTACTGTGCTGAATTCCTTCCAATTGTTCACATTTCTCTTGAAGTGCGAGGCCCAAAACTGGACACAGTACTCCAAGTGAGGCCTCACCAGCACTGAATAGAACAGAAGAACTGCTTCTCTTTTCCAAGAGGTTGTATTAAGTAATAACCCACCCAAGGGGCATGAGTAAGTAAAAGTATTTTTTCCAATGTGCGTTAGCATGCAATTCTGGACACCAAACTTTGTCTGCCACTTTTTGTGCCTACTCTAGCACTGACTGAAGTTCCTCAAAGTCTTTTCTGGCCTTGACTAATCTAAGTACCGTCTTCCATTTTTGTCCCCTAAGGGGTGTGCTTACAGTGGCAAAAAATGTGTGCAGCTACTTTTTCTGCAGCACATGCCCCTGCATGTGTGCTTTGGTGAGGGGCAAAATGCCCTGTTTCAGGGAAACTGCCATTTCCCTGCTCCCCTCAGCTCCCAGTGTGCTGGAGGAGCTGGGGTGGAACTAGAAGAGGGGAGATGCTCTGGCTGGCAGCCAAGTAAATCCTGGGAGGACCTAGCTTCTGTGTCTTCCACAGCTCATGCTCCTGTGGCATGGGCCACACCACTTTTTTCACAGCTTTTTTTTTTTTGCTGCTGGACAGGTTTTAATGTGCTGTGCGTGTGGTTTATGGTACTGTAAAGAGGTTTGCAACACCAAACTGCGTATCTGGTTCTAGCCTAAGGGCTCACATTCTTTCCCACTGATTACTATATTAAATACTAGTCCCAGGACAAAATTTTATTTCATGTGAAAATAGCTTTTATGCTATGCAGTTGTTCTTGTTTATGCTTTGAGGTCTTTGCACCAGGTGTGAAATTCAAGGGTGTCTGTCTGATTTATTAAAACCCTTATTCTCTTGCCGTATCTTAGGATGCAGTATGTAAGTGATATATAATGCTTGGGAAAGGGTTAATTGTTTCCACATTATCAATTTATAGCAGGGACTAAATTTTGCAGTACTTGTGCTTCAGCTTGTCTACTGCCTGGTATATCATACCTGATGTAAAACAATTTGTTGTTGCTATAAGTGACCTATGGTAAAGTGATGAACCTCTCTTTGGGTAATATGGTCCATCATGCTAGTTTATTTATAGGTCTCCTCAGTACTTGGCAATATCACTACATTGTGCTGAATTATGTACATTTTTAACCATGAGGGAACTACCTGGCACAATAACTTCATTAGTCTCTAACATAAGACACAAGGAAAAGGTCATCTGACTTATTATTCCTTTACATCTAAATCACAATAGTTTGCTAACAAAACAAAATAAAACCCAAAATGAATCTTAGTAGATTTTATATGCTACTATTTTTATTGGGTTTTTTTCCAATTAGTCACCCAGCTGGGCTGCTTTAATATCTCAGGAGTTATAATCCACATTTTAAAAAATTATTATAAGAATTGTAAAATGTAAAATGTTTCCCGTTTCTCTACATTTGTCCAAGCAATATATTTACATATTAGTGATTTGTTAAAATATTAAGTCTTGGACACCTCACTATTACAGCCTTTTAAAAATCATTACACTTCCTATTTCATATGTACTACAGCTTCATACCTCTAAGAGAAAACCAGAATGAAAGCACAGATCATAGGCTCTGAAAAGTTGCTGACAACATTCTGGTAAGTTTTTTCCAACTTCATCTCTGACTAAGCAATGGTGTTACCATAACAAATGCCACAACAAATATATACTATACATCTCTTATCCTCTCTTGTAAGGATGCAACTATCAGGGTTGCCAAATTAGTTCCATTTAATTTAATCACGTGCTGGTCTGTAATAGGAATAAGAATAGGAGAAAAAGCACAGAGGTGTTTAAGAGAGAAACTAAACGTGCAGATGTTCCCGGGACCTGATTTACACTAGATAGTAAAGCCCGGGATTGCTGATGGAACAAAGCTAGTGATCAATGCCAAATAGGTTATTTGTCCAGCTATGTAGCCTGGATTTAAGTCATGAAGGGACATAAAGGTCAAAGCATGTAGCTTGTATTTGATGTGCCAATGAAGGAAGAGCCAGTAAAGGGACTTGGTCAGAATGGTGAGCTAGTAATTTGATAATAGCAAGAACATTCTGAATAGCCTGGGGGAAGCCAAATTTATTGTAGTTAAAGCTATTAAAGTTATCAGTATTCAGGATATGAAATGATTAAGGTTCAAGAGTCCTGGATTTGAGGTATGGTGAAATGTTCTCATTTCCCAGTGATATCAGTGGAAGTCTTAGCACCTTGCAGGAAAGCCCTGAGCACTCTCTGGAGTGGGCACTTTGTGAAAATCATATCCAAGCTCATTAGAAGAAAGCTATAGGCATAAAACCAACACCTAAAATTCTCAGAACAGTTATGTGGCCTGATGTACAGGTGAGAGGAGGAACACCAACTGATGAAAATGATTTGGGGTACTTTTTATCCAAACAGTTTTTCAAACATGAAATCTATTGAAAGTAAGTCAGGGGAAAACTGTATGCACCAGGTCCTTTGATGCTTTGGTCAGGGGTGCAGTTAGTGAAAGAAGTGCCCTATGGACTGAGCTGGGGAAATAATACTAAAAATATTTTGACATATTTCCCGAATGTTTGGACAGCATTACAGTTACCGTTATTTTTGAGAAGGCACAATGGCTTTTCTACTTTCATTTGCATGTTAAAAAATTTAATACCTCAAAACGACAGCACCACATTGACTAGTCAGTCTTGTTTCTATTCACTCTGCTCTGTGCATGGATCTTTATCACTGATAGACAAGTCTTTTCTATTCTAAATCATACAAATGTGAGGAAGCAAAACCATTCTGACCGAGTGCAGATTTTCTCAACCCTTCCTGTCTATATAAGCTGGACAAAGGCTTGGGTGGTTTGTGGGGAAAGGCCTTTTAAACTACTTCAGAAGTGAATAGGTGCTTCATTTGCTACCTAGCGCATGGTTGGACTGCCTATCTAGTTGACTAAACAGCCCGTTGGACTGACTCTTGTGCTTTAACACTCCTTTAAATACATTTGACTCTAGGTATACAGTTAATGAAATTTGCATAATATTTAACACCAAAAATAACTTAAACATTACAGGAATTCAATGTAACTTTGCTCCATGAGTATATATGGAGAACAGTAATCTGGTAATGAAAGGAGAAAAACAATGTAATATATGGTAATGTATGGTAACTTATTCACAAGTTCAGTTCAGTTGGGTGGGGGTTATTATTTAGATAGCTATATAGAATAGTTATCTTGGTAATCCTGAGGTTTTTTAGCTGAATATTTTATGTATGGCACAGTAAGGTGCAGTTAATCTGTTAACCGATCTCTGGACAACAGATGTATATACATATGAAGGCAAAACTTTGTCCTAAGTGATTGCTCATTGCCTAATACACATTGTCCAGTGTCTCAGCAGACAGGACATAGATTTCATTCCAGCCCATTACAAACTCTTCTAACCCAACCATTGCACATTTTTATATGTATTTTCTTTTCTCTTTTAATACCTCAGAAAAGTTATCAACATATCAACTGCGCCTACTAAACAAATAACATGAAATGAAGTCTAATTTGAAAGTAGATAAAGGATGAAATCAGAAAAGTTGTGTTTTGTAGTCATCACCATTCCTACAAGATCCACGGGGTTCTGGCACTTCAACAACAGATACATTAGAAAGAAAACTTTTTGTGTTGCATATGCTCGCTTTATCCAGGATCACTCAAATTTCCCTGAAATATGAACTCCTAAAAATTGTCAGCTCTACATCTTTGTACAAAGTACAGCATGTTCCTCTTTCTTCTTTTAAAAAATTAATACTTCCTGTATTATTCAGTGCATATAGGTTAAAATACTGTTACTTATTTATACTCTATGTTTTTTTAGGGGACTTCCAGTAATTCAATTTACCATTCCTGAGACTAAATTTTTACTAGATTCAGATTTCTACTTGTATCCCAATTTCTGGCTTGCAAAAACACTATGAAAAGTCATAATTAATGATAAACCAAGAGATATTCAACTTGTTTCCTTCTGAAGAATCCAGATTCACATTCCTACTGCAAGAAGTTCTCCCAGCACTTTTTGCAGAAATCTCACAGATACAGAGTAATCCCCTCATATTTGCAGTAATCATTTTATTTCTTCACAGTAGACCTTGTCCCTGAACTATTATGAGATGAGAAGAATGTGCAGTTCAGGGGCCCATATAAGTCCTATATGAATTTCACATGCAGTTAGCATCCCCCTGAAGCCTGCAAAAGGAGACCTCTCAAAAGGAGGTTGATGAATGTGAGAAACATCATAGTTAGGTAATGCATTATGCAAGCAGTGTACATAGTTGATATCTTGGCAAAAGTGCCTGGCTGAAGAAATTAGTTCATATGCTTAAATTAAATATGTTTAAATGAAATCTTTAACAGTTGCATAATTTGCATTTCAATATTGGCTATATCCATCACCGCAGAACAGTTCTTGTCAAACATTTCAGATGGCAGTATGTGGAGGTGAGGAATGAGATCGGAGGTTGGAGAGACAGACCCAGAAATAACCCATTCCTGTCACTCACTTTAACAGAAGTGGAGAGCACAATCAGGAAGCAGGATCCTGGGCACCACTTCTGGAGTAGCTGCTTCCTTTGCATTGGTGCTTGGTGAACCCAGAAAGCTACTCCCAGCTCCAAAAAGGGGCCATCTGGGAGAGTCCAGAGTCCTGAAGAGGAAGGGACACCAACTGGACTCTCCACTCAGAAGATGCATCTGATCAGCTACAGCAGAGAGCAGCCAGCCAGATATGCATGATCAGAGGTTCATTGTGTGAGGCCAATGCCAATTCAACTTCCCTGCCATGACCACTGGGACTCCTGGGGCCAATACCTGCTGAAGGAGAATACGGTCAGATGTGGCTGGGAAGGGACGGGGGGGCCCAGCAAAGAACTGGCCCTGGAGGCTTTTTTCTCCTTTCCTCCCCACCCCTTACCAAAGGACTGCAGAAAAGCCTCACTTCTAGAGGCCAGTAAGCAGTTAAGAGGGAGCAGCCCAAACAGGGTTAGCCTTCCTTATGGAGGATTGTGGTTCTAACTGCAAGAGAAATACTTGTGGCAACTTTATGGACCTGGGACACAAGACCCTGGGACCCAGGTCAGAAAAAGCCTATTCCCAGCATGACGGCAGGCCCAGATCCATAGAGAGGCTCTGGCTGCTGTTGGACTGTTTGCTTTGAATTGTATCATTTCTTTTGGGTTTTTTACCTCTGGAGACTCAAGACTATTGGGTATTGGGACCTGGTAGCTGACCCAGATGACACAGAGCCCAGAGTTGAGGAAGACTTATCTTGGCATTACAGCCCTGGAGTGGCTTAGATGGCCAGTCCATACTTTGCGTGAGTAAAAGGAATTGAGATGAATCCTGATACAGAGGGATATAAGGGTTGAGAAGATTGTGGTTGAGGAGAGTCTCACATCCCCATCCTTCCCATCTAGGGATTTTAAAAATCTGGCTAACATCAAAGGAAGTGGTTAGGGTGGGGTGCAGGGGAGGCAGAGCCCCATGACAAGACCAAGGTCATTGGTCTAGAGTGTCACTCATAAAACGGGAACTGGCTCCCAACAAAAGGTAATATCAAAGTCATGGCAGGTGAGAGGGCAATCCCAGAACATCTTGGTAACACTCTCCTATGACCTCACTCTGTCATTGTGTATTAGAAGGACATCCAGCTGGAAGTGGCCTAGGCCTTACAATACCTCCCAGCAACACAGTAGCATAACTATGGTATGCAGGCACCCACCCTGAGTGCCAATTAAGGGGGCACCAGGATCCACCCCATTGTCTTTTCTATTACAGAATGTCAGTACTGTCCCTGGCCATAGGAGCCAGGTATGGCAATGCTGTAACAGATAGTCAGTCAGTGTGTCTGAGGGGCAGGGGAAAAGATAAGTAAGACAAACAGAATGGTACTTCCCTCCTTCCTCCTCTCCCCACCCCACCAGGAGCATTTGAAGAAGTAGGGAAAACCCAGTAGGAGCTGGGCAGGGCAGGACAGTACTGCACCAAACAGTGTATCTGGGGAACAGTGGGAAAATGTGATGAGCAAAATGATGCTCCTCCTCCCCCATCAGAGGCACTCAATGAGTGCTCTACACCACTGTCAGATGGAATACCATGCATTTTGTTGTTACTTATACCCAGCTTCCTTCCCATATCCATGGAGCTCAAATCACAAAATGATAAATGAATGTCTATAAGCCTAAGTGACAAAATGATCCTGCTATCGTGCCCAGTATGGAGATAAAGAAGTAAAAAGAGGGAGAGTATATAAGGTTATAGTTAAATTGCTAGCTTAAAGAACAACTGACCAAGAATCAGAAAGAAATGATGTCCTGTTACCACTGTGAGTGATGCAAATTCCATAGATCAGAATCTAGGGAGGAAACTAGAAAGATGTGCCAAAGATTGCATTAGGAAGGAGTGGACAATAACATTGGGGTGAACAATTTTGGCAGAGTAAAGTGGGTACAGTCCAGACTGGAGGGGTTTCATTGAACAACTGTTCAATGAAAGAAGGTGAAAGTGATTAAAACAAATAAGATTAAATATTAATTGGAGAGACATTTTTTATGATCAAAGGTTTATTGACAAATTTGGGAAACATGAGGATGGGAGAAATTAGAGTATTTGTGTTGTTAGCAAAAAGAGAGAAAGAAGTGTGAAAGATAAAGAGCAAAGTAAAGGGAAGAGATAAAGGCAGACTGAAAGTTAAAAGCTATGAGGGAAAGGGGAAAAGGAACAGATGGATTAAAAACAAAATAATGAGCATGAGTTCCTGGGCATAATGACAGGGTAAAAGAATATGAAAGTGCCAGAGAGGAAGAATGAGTAATACTAATTACGGGAAAAGAAGAGTAAAATGAGGAAGTAACATGAGCACAATGGGAACAGACTTGAGGGAGGAGTTCTGGATGTTGGATAAACAATGTGAACACAGTATAACCAGAAAATCAGGGATTTCTGCATCTTGTCCTGTTCTGCCCATCTATGATTTTTTTAAAAGACCATAGGCATTTCCTTCCCCAGACTGGAAAAGGACCTTAGATATTGCAATCAAGTTTAGTACACATATTTTCTTCTGATGGTAATTGTGTATCTTTTGAAGCAAGCTTAAAGATACAATATTAAACATGCAGGCACACACACCTACCTTTATGTAGAAATAGTCATTTCCCTTGCAGATACCCAGTGTCCAGGGACATTTTAGAACATTTTTCAAAATCCCTTTTACAAAGGGAAAAAAAAACAACCTTTAGATCCTTTTTTGAAAAGAAATTCAGCCTTCCTAAAACCCAATGAGCTACAGTTTTAATGTTTATTTTACAATTACTTTCTCATTCAAACCATGCCTTAACTGTTCATATTTCTAAATCCTTAGATTACTATTAAAAACTAAAAAAAAAACCCATCTTCCCTCAAATTAACAAAATTGTGTTTCTGTTTGTGCTTAGGAGTAATCAAGATGCATGTGCTTTTGATGTGGGGATGATGGCAATTATTCTCAGCATTGAAGAGATATAAAATTAATGGAAGACTAATGATTCTTTTATTCGTACAGCTACTGCATTGGATGGAATGCCTTCGGCTTCAGATTGGATCACAGGCTCCCCAGATTTCTTGCTATGCTTTTGAATGGTATTCAGCATATTAGAGAATCTAGGATGTACCTCAGTATAAATAATAACATAGCTTCAAAATGTAGTGACAGTGTCTCAGTTAGTTCCCATGACCCATACCATGAGTTCAAAATGCATGTTCTAAAACTCTAGTTCAGTCATCAGATGCATAGAGGCATCACATGTACTTTCTCATTTTAAAACAAACATTTTTTTCTGTCAGTTTGTTTCTCTCTCTTCTTTAATTACCAAGGATCTTTGTCTCCAGCTATGTAACTAAAACAAATCAAAATAAACCCTTAAGTACATTTTCTTGCAACCACAATGAATGACTTGGTTTCAACCACTCTTTTTCTTTCTTGAGAGCTCCAGCATGAAGGATGACAAATCATCTCAAATAATACTTAATCTTTAAAAAGTATTTACAAGAAACCAATGCCCTCTAGAATAAAAGAAAGCATTTAACATGGCAGACCATGATCCAGGGGAAGCAATAAAAGGGAAACGCAGCTTGAATTGCAATATTGCTGGATAACTTACATCTCTCTGCTGAAGGCAGCAGACTTGCAGTTACTGAACTGCTAATCTGTTCTACTGTTTTTTAATCAGATGTTGGCATTATCTGCCACTAATTGCTTTTTCATTTCCACTTGTAATTATTCCATTGCATGTTTGTGGTGAGAAGCTGAAAATGAAGCAGATCACCGAGAATGAATTAATTGTTAATGAATAATTATCAGTAGGAAGCCAATTTCATTATCTTCAAAGAGGTAGCCAGAGATTAACTACTAACTGAGGTTCTCCTACTTTCTGTGCATGACTGTAAAGTAATCACAAGTAATCACACCCTCCAACTTCATCAATTATTTTCTGTCATGTGAATTGATACCCATTTTTGTCTTTGTTGTTTAATGTTAATGGTAGTATTCATGCTGGGGAGTGCTAATTGGAAGGTGTTACATTCAGTGGGTTTTAGGCCTAATTATTAGAGCATCTTCTTCATTAGCATATGATCCTAAGAGTGTTTCATGGTGGGAGTTACTAAGTTTACCATGATGTATGAATGTTATCTTTATTAACAAATTATAGGTATGTTAGATGGCTGGTTAAAATATAATGGAGGTATGCAGAACAGCTTTATCAACCATAAACAAACATATCTATATATCTTTTTAAAACTCACCATCATTAGTTGTCTGGTGAGGAATTCTTCTTAAATCAACAGACTGAAAATAAAAGCACTACATGGGACTTAAACAGTAAGTATAATAAAAAGGCCCAAATAATCTGTTATATACAAAAGAGAAGCACCAAAACAAAACATCTGTCTCATCATTATTGCACAGATTTTGGATCCACTGTGAATTTGTTGACTGCCAAAGCTTTTCTCTTCAGCTTTGCTACTGCTTTTTTGTTCAGTCTGTTGAGTTAGCGAAGGTAGCTCTAAAGAATCGCTAAAGTAAGACTTTTGATTCAATCATCATTATCATCATAATTAATAGTTTTCACTAAACCAGTTAAAATAGCTATCATTAAGGAATATAGGTTGACTGGAGGACTGGTTTAATTTGGATAAAGGCAAAGTCTAATTGAACACTCTGGAGATATCAGATTGCCCATGCCATTGATGTACAAGAGGATGACACATTTGCACTGAACTAAGACAAGTGGAACAACAAGGACAAAGACAAGTGTAAAGTCCTACATTTGGGATGGAATAATTGCAGATTGGGGCATGTCTGACTAGTTTGCAGTATTGCAGGTCCTGGGGTTTTACAGATGAGAAGCTGAATATGAGCCAACAGCATGCTTTAATTGCAAAGAAGAAACCAAAACCAAAAGCATGCCAGGTTGTATTAACAGGAACAGCATTGGAAATCCAGGGAAGTGATTCCTCTACTCTATTCAGCACTTGTGAGGTCTCACTAAAGTATTGTGTTCAGTTTATGGCCGTACACTTCCAGAATGATGTGGACAGATTAGAGAAAGTCCAGAGGAGAGCAGTAAAAATGATTAGAGGCCTGGGAAGCATGATTTATGAGGAAAGGGTAAAAGAGCTAAGGATTCTTAATATGAAGAAAAGAAGCTGGGGGTGGAATTTGGTAACAGTCTTCAAATACTTGAAATGCATCTATAAAGAAGATGAGCTTTTCTCTATAGTCATAGGAGACAAAACTAGAAGCAAGGGACTTAAGCTGCAGCAAAGGAAATCTATGTTAGAGAAGGAACTTTCTGACTATGAGGGTGGTCCAGTATTGTCAAAGACTACCAAAAGCAATTGTGGAATCTCCATTCTTGAAAAAATTTTGAGAGAAGGTTGGACAGCAACTTGGTAGGGATGGGTTTTTTTCAGTATTGAGCAGGGGGCTGGACTAGATGACCTTGCAAGGTCCCTTCCAGCCCTGCCTTCCTATGATTCTATTTAATAGATTTCATAGACATCAGGGCTGGAAGGGACCTCAGAAGATCATCGAGTCCAGCCCCCCGCCCAAAGGGCAGGAAGTCAGCAAGATAAGCATCCAATTTGCTCTTGAAGGTGTTCAATGTAGGTGCTTGAACCACCTCCGATGGCAG
>NW_017728949.1:36018537-36021091 GCF_001723895.1 Crocodylus porosus | reverse complement strand
AAGATTGAGACTGACATGCATACTGGACTCTGTGAGTGGAAAGTTCCAAGGCTCACCCAGCCCTTGCCCCCTGGGTGACCTGCGGACCTGTCAGTCATTGTTGACCTACTTTCCCCACAGACGCATGCTCAGATTGTGTCAGCTTCTGACTGAGAGCATGCTCAGTCAGCACCTGACATGAGGTAATCTGACTAGAAATGTCTCTGCAGAGAGCATTCTGATTGGCCACTAAATTCAGATAAAAGTTCAGTGAGCCCCTCCCTCGGGGGGGAGATAGCGTTAGATGGAGACAGAGGCTGGTGCTCCAGGGACTGTCGCCCAGTCAGGCCCTTAGGCCTATTGATCTCCTCCCTCGATTTGGCACTCTGTGTCCTTAACTAATAGTGATTGCGGCTTTGATTACTCGGCTTTTGATTGACTTCTCACCATCCTTGACTACGATTTGGATTCTCCTTATACTGACGATTCTTCGGTTACTAGACTGTTTTTGCTTTGGCCTTGACTTCACCTCCGGATCACCCTCAGTACCTTGACGTGACTCTACTTACCTGGCTTCCTACCTCGGCTTTCATCATCGACCATCCGTTTGTCCATTGGACTGGTGTCACGACCCCGGTTATTGACCTACAGTTCTGTTTGTCTGTTTACCCCATTTATGAGCTGTTGACCAGCCCTGGGACTTATCCGATAGGCTTGCCCTGTCATGGAACATTGTGGGCCAACAGACCCCTTCGTTGTTCTCTGTTGTTAATACTGTAACTGAAGACATCGCTGCCTATGCCTAAAGCGTAAGTTAAATAAATTCATCTTTGTTGTTATCTGCTACGTGTCCCTTCCTCTGAACTCCACGCCAGTAATCCCACCTGTTCATATCTGATTGCCACCCCGATCACCGTGACCTTAGGGCCCTGTTCCCCGACATGGAGAACCTTGCATTTTTTGGTGTTAAACACCATCAGGTTCTCGTCCGCCCATTTGCTGAGCCTGTCCAGGTCAGCCTGGATCAACTGCCTTTCTTCTGGCATAGATGCTTTGCCCCAAAGTTTGGTGTCATCGGCGAACTTGGCCAGTCTGCTCCTGACTCCAATGTCCACAACATTAATGGAGATGTTGAACAATGTGGGTCCAAGGACAGAGCCTTGGGAGACCCCACTAGTCACAGGACACCATGATGAGTGACTGCCATCAATTACTATCCTCTGGGTCCGACCACAGAGCTAATTCCCCAGCCAGCAGATCGTGGTGGACCCAAAGCCAAAGTTGGCTCATTTTACCAAGAGGTGATCATGGGATACCAGATCGAAGGCATTTTTGAAGTCAAGATATATGACATCAATCTCTTCTCCCTTGTCCAGGTGATAGGTCACCTGGTCATAGAAGGAAATGAGATCGGTCAAGCAAGACCTACCCACAACAAACCCATGCTGGCTATCCCTTAGGATGTTGGCGTCAGCCAGTCCATCAAGGATGGCCTCTTTAATAAACTTTTCTAAGATCTTCCCCAGGATAGAAGTCAGGCTGATGGGCCTATAGTTAGGCGGATCCACTTTCCCCCTTTCTTGAAGATAGACACCACATTGGCCTTCTTCCAGTCTTTGGGCACTACACCAGAGGGCCATGAGTTTTCAAAGATCTATGCCAGGGGCTGGGCTATGATGCTTGCCAGCTCCTTGAGCACCCTGGGGTGTAGATTTTCAGGACCAGCTAACTTGAAGGTATCCAGCTTCTCAAGATGTTCCTTCACAAGGTCAGCATTTATGGAGGGCAGGAGATTCTCCCTCACCCGGACCTCCCTGTCCCGTAGAGGGCATGGGCGTCCCATGGGACTGATGAAAGACCGATGCAAAGTACCCATTTAATAGGTTGGCTTTTTCCTGGGTGTCAGTTGCCCCATCTCGTTCAGCAGGGGTCCAATGTTGCCCGGCTCCCTACATAACTGAAAAAGGACTTTTTATTGTCCTTGATGCTTGAAGCAAGTTGGAATTCAGTTGCAGCCTTGGCTTTCCTGGTATGCTCCCTACAGGATTGGACCAGTGCATAATCCTCCTTGGAGATACATCCTGTCCTCCATCCTTTGTAAGCTTTTCTTTTTTTGCTTTAGGAGGTCTGCTAGGTCCCTGGAGAGCCAGGGGAGCTGCTGTGCCCTTTTGCTGCCTTTTCTTCGAGATGGAATAGACTTAGCTTGTGCATTGAGGATTGCTCCCTTGAGGAGCAACCACTCTTCTTGAACTCCCCTCTCCCTGGGGCTGTGGTCCCTTAGGGCCTCACTGACATGCCTCCTGAGCTTGTCAAAGTCAGCTTTTCTGAAGTCAAGGACTTCCGTGTTGCTGATTGACTTGCCAGCTTTATGGCAAATGGTGAAGGTGATCAACTCATGGTCACTGTCACACAGCTTCCCATCGATCACTAGGTCACCGATTAGGTCATCCCCTGTAGCCAGTACCAGGTTGAGCAGTGCTTTGCCTCTTGTTGGCCCATATACTTCTTGAGTCAGGTAGAGGTCATCCACGCACAAGTTAAAGCTTTGCAACTGCTCAGATTTTGCTGAGTGATC
>NW_017728949.1:35988668-36017712 GCF_001723895.1 Crocodylus porosus | reverse complement strand
TACTTCCAACTCCACTGAAAATAAATCCCTCACTAATTACAAGCAGATTAAAACAGAGACACTTAGCACTTCATAGATAAACCTGCTAAAATCAGAACTGACATACTATAAGTGAGAACTGCATCCTGAGATGGAGGCCATCCACCAGAAAGCCCTGTTTGTTGAAGCTCATATTAAAAGATACACAGGAAGATCTCTACAATCAACAAGACTAAGTATGGCATAGACAGCTCCAAAGACATATGAATCTAGTGCAGACCTCACTGGAAAATTGTCCCTTTTACAAATGAGTAGCTACATTGAAAGAATCCATGTAATATTCCAAAATTTAAGGCTAGTGTTTCTTACTTTCCCAAAAATGGATTATGATAATTTAGTTTACAGATTTGAATGAGATGAATAACTGTAATTAAGTCAGATTTCACCCAGCCAAATTGCTTAGAATTTGCTTTGGATTCTCACAGACTCCTGAAAATCTGAAAACTAGCATTTAATTCAATAAAGGCCTGTGATTCCAAACCAAGTGGCTTCTACTGACCGAGCAGTTCCCACCTGAGAGATCCTGCAGTGGTCCTTTCTTCTACTTTTGTCTTAACTGCATATAATTTAAGATGTATTTCATCCAATGATCCTTCTCTTCCAGGAACTAGAAAAGCAAGGAAATGACACCATTTGGGGCTGGTGGAAAATTAAATCCACAGCAATTTTGCCCATGGGACCTCCTGGAAGACTCACTTATATATTGAAGAAGAGTAAAAAGATGGAAACTTGAAGGACACCTAGAGACATCATTCCAGGAAAACAAACCCATCTCACCTTCTACCCACCTTTACCTTTCTTTTGGAAAGAAATTAGTGGAACAACTCTTAAACAATCCTGTACACTTCTGACAGACCCTGTCGTAGAGGCAAAATTGCCTTGTGGCTATGGCAATAAATGACTATGTTACACACTATTAAAAACAACAAAATTTACATAGATATCTGACTTCTATATTTTACCAGGAAGAAATTATAAGGTAAAATAGTTTGTCAGTGTTGTCTTTCCATCAAATCCAGAGCAATAAAGATCCAAGAATTTAAAATTGAATTTGGATGGTCCAGCTATTATGTCTTTACAACTTGATTATGTCTTTGCAATGAAAAGCATTCCCATGTTTTAAGGTAAACCAGCAAGTTGTCCTCATAAAAGGGGCATTGACAACCATCATCACTAATGAACCCAAACTGTCTCCCATAGCTTTCACCAACAATAAGAGACTAGAAGCTCTCTCACAGTAAGTTGAGTTGGATCTACTCAGCGTATCCAAAATTTGTGTCAGCAAAACTGTACCAGAATCAAAGAAGACAATGCATCGGCTAGCTCCTGCTCTGATACTGACTTTATGCAAGCAGCCAAGGACCTGAATGAGTTTATCTATGAAACACAAAAAATGCATCAGGGTAAGAAACACTCAGTCCCATCACTGCAAGAAGCCAAGAACTGCCAACATTGATCACAGGCTTTTGAATGTAATTAAAACACTTTACAGCTTTAAAACACATGCACTGAAGTTTGCATATACTACAGTTAAGCTAGCTGGTATGCTGTAAGCATATCTTATCATGTTGATCATTTATAAGCATCTAATTGTTACTTTTCTCACCCTGTCTGGTTCCATTTAGATACCATTGTTCCCAAAACAAAGGGTGCACAATTAATGGAGTTCCACTTGTAAGGTACATTACCCAATGCAGGGTCACCATCAGTTGGATATGCTGCCTTCAGCAGATTTGCAAGCAGGAAACTGAACTACATATACAGGCATGTGTAGATTAATGAAAGACTACATAGCAAAGACACAGGGCTCACTGTTTTCCTTTTTCAAATCCTTTTTCATCTAATAATGTACTTTAATAATGTATTATGGTGGGCCACAAGGATTGCTTGGACATGTTTCCTGTGGTTTTGCAACTCATGTCTAGGATGGATCTTGAACATCCATTAAACTCCAACTATGGACTGTCCAAATAGGTTCAACAGCAGCACTGAAGAAGAGCCATCACTTGAGCCTGGAAGTAAATGATATGAATATAAGAAGTCATCTTATTATTATACCTTGAGATCTGGGGAAGATGTAATGTTACTGCTGTCACGGAAAAAATCTTAAATGTATGCTGCCAACACAGAAGAGCTAGAATTGACTTGCGCAAAGAAGACAGGCAAAACTATGTAAATTTCCACAGTGTGCCCAGCACGTGCCCCCTGGGCGACCTCAGGAGCTGTCAATCAGCACTGACCTACTTTTCAGTCTTACGCATGCGCAGTTACTTCACAGAGCTAGAGCTAACACATGCTCAGTTTAAAACTCAATGAGGTAACTGTTCTGGAAGTTTCTAAGAGAACAGCAGCCTGATTGGCTACCGGCTGCTATATAAGGTTTGTGAGCCCCACCCAGGGGGCGTTCAGAGAGTTGGTGGGTGTTTGGAGTTGGAGTTAGTGAGTTTTGTTAGTAATCGTTGGTGTGAGAGTTTGGAGAAACAGTGCTCTGTCTGCAAGCAGAGGCTACCTAGGCAGGGACTGTGAGGCAGATTGAGAGGCTGGGATCCGATCCCCCGGTTCTTTTCATACTTCATACAGCGATTTACTTCTTCGTTACGTTTCCTCGGACTGATTCCTTTTGTTACTGGACTGTTTACGGCTTTCACCTTGATTTCGATTCCGGATCATCCTTACCACTTTGACTTCGGCTTCGTCTTCCACTTACCTGGCTTTCGACTTTGGTTTCCTGCTTTGACCATCCTGTTGTCCAACACTGGACTGGCGTCACACCATATTGTTCTCCGTTCTTCGTTTCACCATGTTACAGTTTTCGTTGTGTTGTGTTTCCCTATATGAGCTGTTGACCAGCCCTGGGACTAGCAGCGGGCAGCCGCACCTATCCCTCAGGGGGTAGAAAGCAAGGGCTCACTGTGAACCTCGTGGGCCAACAGACCGCTTTGTTGTTCGTGTTAATAACATAAGACTCTGATTAAGCATACAATAGGCATTTCCCTTTGAACCTAAATGCAAGTAAGTTAGTCTGTATACCATTTCTGTCTATGAAACTAGGTTCATTAGAAAAATTTTAAAAAAAAACAAAGTAATCCTAGTGTATGGAAATTTATGAAAAAATTACATTGTGATCAGCTCTAGCTGATACAATGAAACCCAAGATAAATGTCCATAAACACTATGGATGTCAGGGGACTATGGTAGAGCTACGTTAATTAACATGGCCATAAACAGGCCACAGCCATAAACAGTTAACATCCAATAAACAGTTTTATGGATATATTATTCCTGGATTAAATTCATGAAAGGTTTTTGGTGATTGTATGAGGACTACAAATTACACATTGCAACGACTCAAGCAACAACACTTCTCTTTACCTATGTACTTATTCCCAATACTTCCAACTCCACTGAAAATAAATCCCTCACTAATTAAAAGAATTGTGCCTCCGCCTCAAAGCGTGAGTAAATAAACCCATCTTATTTTGAAACCATACGCTTCTGTGCCACTCAGACTCCGCCGCCGCTAATCCCACCTGTTCATGTTCCAGTCGCCACCCTGGCCCACCGTGACCTTGGGGCCCGATTCATTTGGTTACCCCGACAACTGCAACCCTCTACTTATTGTTTCATGGGATCTAGATGATAATCCAAACAAAATTCCATTAAAAATGTCAGAAAAGTTACACTATTAATGATACACTTCTGTAACTGGATGGTGTCACCACTGTAAAACAGCAACATGTTCCCCTCCTAGTATAAGACAGTATCCAAACTATCTGAGCAAGCTCAGATGACTGAGGCAATTAGAAGCCTGATTGTCAACCAGATCAGCAACAGACAACAGTGTTAATTCAAGCTTTAACGTGAGATTGTTCTTCCATATATTGTGACAAAGCATAACAGGATGATGTCACCATTGTCAAAAAATACTCTTCAAATTGTGCATGCTTGCACACTGAATAAGTTAACTTCTGTTACATTTTTTGGCAGTGATTCTGACAATCTATTAAATAAATATTAATCCCTTACTGCCTTCAAAGCTGTCTCTGCTGTATTAGGATTTTAAACATCTTCATTAATTGCTTAACTACCTTTTCGCAAAATCCCTAAGGGATCCTTTGATACCAGTCACTCTAATGTGTTACCAAGTGATTCATTGCTTCACTCTGCTATAATGCAAAATTTATATCTAGTTGAATATCTTTGCAGTTATTTTAGGTGAAGGAAAACAAAAACCTTTCAGGCCTGGAGGAAAACAAAGCTGGAAAGAATAACTAAAGTTTTGCAGGAAAAAAATCAGTTCTGTTTGCTGATGCCTGTCTCAAACAGAAATCTCCAGGTCAAATTTATGAAGGAATTCAGCTGCATAAGAACTGACTAGTATGAAATCTGTTATAGGAAAGCACTATCATAACTAGGGTTGAGCAACCAGGGCACTAGCCATAGACACTGGTTTTGAGGGGTTACAAAAATAGTGACTGCTGCCTCTGCAGATTCAGTAGCAGTTACTACGGCTACCCCTGAAGCCCTGCAGCTACTTGCTGCCCTGGCCACTGCTACCACCCAAGGTGCAGAAACTCCTGTTCTGCCCCTGTAGAAAAGGTTTTTTTAAATGTCCATGATAAATAAGTGGAAAAAATGTTTTGCTCAAGGATATTGTAGACCTATATCCCTGGTATCACATATGAGATGCTAGATGAGAACAATAGCCTAGAAATGGATTTTATGCTAAAGCCTAAGACTTCAAAAGCCTTAGACTTTCAAAATTTCCAAAGATATTTCAACGTCCAACTCTTACGAACTAGATGCAGGACACAGAGGATAAAAACAAAAAGGACATGCAACTACAATGGGGGTTCAAAACAGTCGGTGATGACCCCAGTATGGAAAAACATTCCAGAACAGCAATGAAGCTAGACAATTTCTGGGAAGATTGAGGCCAGAAAGTGGTAATGGATAGAAAAAATAGTAGTGGAATAAAAAAGTCACAGTATGAGGTACTGAATGTTGCTAGCTTCACACACAGTCATAGTATACTGATGCCTTGTGTTTGAGAGCTCATTCTGATGTACAGTGTGGTATTTCAGATACTCAGGCATGTGAACTTCAGTATCCTGAATCCTAAGGGCTCTACATCTTCTCCAAGGGGAGGTCCACACTAATTTCTATGTGCCCTTAACATTATTTATCTTTATTCAGGGCCCTAAAACCATGCTATTTCTTATAATCAAATTTATCTTACTAGATATGACCCATCTCTGACTTCCTTTTTTGAGGGGAGATTATAGTGAAGGGTTGGGTGAAACAATCATCTGCTTTCATCACATATGTTGCCACCTTTTCAATCTAGTTAAACTTCTGGATGTGAACGTGACAGTGACAGCACTACTGTCATTACTTGTGGATTTTTTTCTTTGCGATTCAGTGATCCTAAGGATTATTTTTCGTATGTTGACTTTGACCTCTGTATAACATTGGCATGGCTGCAAAACCTGAATGCTTGGATTAAAAGTCCTCAGATTTAACTCTCTCAGAGATGGAAGGTAACATGTTTAGAGAAACTGAAATTTGCCTGGGTTAGCAGCCAGATTGCAGCTGACACCTGCATGGAAATGCACTGGTCATAGATTATAGAATGTGAAAAAAGTGCTATTAGATCAACCATCTTAGAAGATTTTTTACTTGGACAATCTTTGCCTTGAAGTTTAATAATTCTTGTTTTTGCAAACTAATTGTCAAACGTCAAGTACTCTTCTGTTTTATTTCTTTCATTATTTTCCTAAAATGAAATGAGCAAAGTAATAGTAAATCTTTCATAAGAACAGTACAGGGGGTTTTTTGGTAATGGACCAACTAAATGTGTCTCTCTATCATAGACTGTAAATAGGAATGTAGGACAGTTTTAATGCACATTTTATTCAGTTAACTATTTTGGTAAAATATAAACATGCAAACTATTAATTCCACAAATACTTTGAAGTCTACTGTGTAAATTCATTCAGTGGGTTGTATTCCAACCCCAGTTACTTTTAGACCTACCTTTAGTTTTTAATGGAAATTGCAGGCACAAAATGAGAGATCAGAATTTACTAAGCAGAGTATAAATAAATCTCAAAACAATATTATGGATTTGGGATTTGTTATCAGTAAAAATATGGGCCTGCTTTTCTAATACTGTAATCATAATTCAGCCGGGATCATTAAACATTTTTAGGACTATTCAGGCACATCTTAGTTCATGGACAACTGACACGATGGACTGTGACAGTTCTTTCGGAGGCATTCCAGTCCATCATGTTCCATGTGGCTGTTGTGTCTGAACACAAAGTCCATGCACTAAAACACCTAATGAAATATTTATTTCCAGAAAGGTAATGTGCATTTCCAGTAGCTGCTTCTCTAAACAAAAATAAGTTAGTCATTTGTCATTTCCCCCCAAGCACCCCAAAGCACTAGTGTGCATCATAGATTAATGATTCCAAGTTTTTAGTTTAAAAATGGGGGGGAGGGGGGCACTATTTATAATTTATAAGTACCTAAATCATTTAGTTATTTTTGTATGCATTTCTACCACTTTAAAAGTGCCAAAACTCCAGATGAAAACTGGAATTTGTAACTGGGAACAGTGACACAGTCTCTCCTATACCCACATCAAGAGTACTATTATAACAGTCTCATGAACTCACCCTAATTGCATTTGGCAACAAAGTCCTTACATCAGCCACTCCCGAAGTGCAAAAAATTCAATAATGTAAAATACGCAGTCATATTTTTGCATTTATTTATAGGCTTTCTTTTTAATTCCAAAACAAATTTCAATGTAGCATACATAATTCTGTCTGGTTTTAGGAGTTTTCATTAAATTATAAGTGAATTGCCCTTCTGGCTGAAAATCTGTTTTCTTTTGCATTCCCTTCCCTCCTATGTACTATATTCCATCTTAAATTCCACATGGATTCTATAGATTTTATTTAAGCAGGGACAAGTTGCATAAACACATCTGCCCTAGAGAAGTTTGCCTCTTTTAACATGCAACCCACTGCTAATGCTTCTTTTTCATTTAGGTTTTTCAATTTGGATGAATTCCAAATTACCATTTATTCCAATAGAAACACTACTAATTACACAAAGCATCTTAATAAAGAATGGCAACAAGATTAAAAACCTTCTCCTTCTGGTGTTCTAATGTGCAGTAGTTTTAAAGTAGCAAAGGGCACTTTACTTTCACAGTCTTATTTAGGTCTCTTAATCTATTATTTGTTGCTTTAGTCTCAGTAAAATATAACAGCAGTCAAGCTGATGGTAAAATACAATTGTTCTGTTTGCATTTAATAAACTGATATGCTCTGATTGTTATATTTCCCCATCTTTCATCAGTAATAAAAGCTTTAAGTTCTTTAACTTAATCATGTATTTATTATATCATCTACTATGTGATGGATACTTTCCAAACCTAAAGATGGATGGTCTCATATTCAACAGGTTCACCCTGTACAAAAGACAGATAGAAATGTAGAAAGAAGGGAACAACATAGGCATTTTATATAAGAGAAACATCGTTCCCTGAAATAAGAAAGCCACAATTTTAGGGTTTTTATTTGAGGCTGATGTGAATTGGGTAGAAGTCCTTGCAGATGAGCTCATGGAAGTCTTAAGTCATGGGGTGCTACATGGAAGAGGGAATAAAGGCAACAAGGTGAATGACAAACAGATAACCAGGTCAGGGAACAAAGGCAGAGCAAATACCAACCCTCAGAGGTGATAGAAGTAAAGTCACTATGATTACGGATGGGCAAGGAATTAATGGATTCTAATATGTAGGCCACATGGTCCTATACTTGGGCAAGGCTATGAATTTAATGACTACAGTTTGTGTGGACAGAAGAGAATAATGTATTTGTTGGAATGGCCAGAGAATAAAATGTTACATTAGTCATTGTGGGATATGTGGGTGAGAGACTGTGAAGGTGTTATGCACTGGAACAGGCTACCTAGAGAAACTGTGGAATTTCCATCTCTGGAAATTTTCAGGAGCAGACCAGACAGACACCTGATGGTAAAGAGGTAAAGTCAGAGACAATCTTGCATTGAGCAGGGGGCTGGACTAGATGCCCTCATAAGCTCTTCCAGCTCTACTTTCCTATAACCCTATGATCCTATATAATATGGGCCTGAATGATACCCAAAGAAGTACTGTGAAGATTCAAAGAAAAGGATATTCTTCCCATGTTACACCCCTAAGTGCTCTTGTGGAAAACTATCTTCAGGAGACCATTGGAACCATTGTTGACGTTATACAGAGTCTTGTGTTGTACAATACTGATCAGTTATAACTCAGACAAGGTATCAGGCAGACCACTGTCACACGCCTTGGTTCTGACTAATTTCTGAACAAAACATAGTACCAGGAGTAAACCAAGCTAAGAAAATAATGCAAGTAAAAAATAATGGAATAGTCAAGTACAAAACCAAAAAGATTCATAAAAATATGAAATAAATTAGAACATTTTTGTGTAAAAGAGGTACATTTCGGTACACAGGAGATACACTTCTGAATGTGAAGGATTCCCAAATACTTTTCTACAGTTGTCATATCAGCAAGGTTCTCTCATGTACCTTTAGAAAAGAGAGCACATGTTGCTGCATGTTCAACTCCTACTTTACGGACCAGAATCTGGAAGCCAGAATCCTACCATTTGGGTTATGTTTGGTATGCATGGTGTTACACAGGAAAATACAATGCATTTCTGATGCTATAGAAAGTATTAAGGTTTGCACAAATGAAAAACACTAAAAAAAACAGAGGCTTTGAGTAGTTTCAGAAAGCACCAGAATTGCTGGGCAAGAATTAATCAAACAAAATGCAAATTCCATGTTAGAAAAATAACAGGCTAAGAAGAAAAGTTAACACTGTTATGTGTACAGCCAAATGAATTAAGTTCTGAAGCCACCACCAACATGACTTCCCCCCCCCAGCAAGGAACTAAGATTGCTTGGGAAGGTGAACCATAAAGGGAAGCTTAGGCTACTGGCCTGAATATCCAGCCTGGGAGCATTATTTTGTAAAGATGTCTTGTGAGCATTGAATGCAAATCTTAATAAAGAGTTCGAGAAGCTGAAAGGAGCTTATTAAAGAGGCTCTGAGGTTAATTAAGGAGACATTAAAGGCAGTAAAGACACAACTAAAATAGCAAAGGATACTTCTACGGAAGATATTGGCGCAACCAGATTTAAATGAATTTACTGCCACGTAGCAAGGGTGGTGCTAATGCCTCATGTCACAGGTTCACATGACTACACAGTATATCTCATAAACTAATTGAACATTAGTTGTCAGTTTAATTAAAAGGTTCGTTATATATAAAGATTAGTTACATATTTGAAATTGAGTGAATTAATGGTGAATATTAATTGTGGTTATTGTATTTGCCTGGGAAAGGATGATGTAATTTTATAAGCCAATAAGAACCAAGTGTTATGACATACAGAAACAATGCTACTCAGAATACAAGCACGAAATGAAGCAGACTTCTGTCCGATTCTTTGGCTCTGAGTGATTTCTGAACAACACACCATAGTGTTAGTGCATAGGATCAGATAAAAGATTTATCCAGGTTAACTTCCTTACCACAGGTCTATGAAAGGCTGTTGAGATAGCTGTATCCAGGCTGTCTCCCCACCAGACCTGGCATATGCAGCATAGCAGAGACAAGGAGCAGGGGTTCAGATGCTAATTAGGATTTGACAAATTGCTGCAGATTCTAAACAGTTCTGGGTTCAACGACTGCCCATGGACATCTTATTCTAACTTAAAGCAGCCCCCTGCACATCTCCAGTGCACAAGAAGTCAATTCAGCAGCCAACCTGCCTTCCTCTTGGCTGTGTTTGTGATGGCTGCACATCCTGGAGGCACCACAAAAGATGTCCACTTCTTCCATGTCATTCCCATACACTGATTGGTCAGTAATACTTGCCCTTTATGCTACAATGTGTCCAACTGCATAAAGGAATGACTAATGGTTCAAAAAGTCTCACGTCATCTTGTGTTCAGCATTTTACTTTTCAAAAAGAATCATATAAGAAATCTATGGCTATACTGTGGAGATTTGCAGGCATTGTGGATGGAGACAATGTACATTTGTTACACTAAAAACCAAGCTTCATCATTTTCCTCTGTTATAATTGATTACAGAGGATCACAACAAAGCTCAGGAATACAGATCAAAGTCAAAATAGGACTCCCCAGTTAACTCATTTTTATGAACTACTTTATTGATGGAAACCTCTAGAATTCCATTCTGCATCACAGAGATGTAGGGAAAAGATAATACCAAATAGATATGTACTCTCTGAAGCAAACTCATCCCCCTCTCTCAAAACAAGCAGAGGGGAGCAGAAGCCAGGGGCACTGAACTATCTGTGGAGAAGACAAGAATGACTGCCTTCCCCTACCTTCCCCTTCCTCAGATCTGGGGCATTCCCAGACAGAAGTAGGTGTTTCAGGGACAAGGCCAAGCCAGCAATTCCATCCTTACACTATTTTTGGAGCAAGGGGCATCATGGCAGGATAGATGAAAAGCCAAGAGCACCTTGTGCTGGAGAATTATAGAGCACACTAAAGGGTCAGCATGCTATGGAACTACAGCTTAATAATATCCCTGCAATTCCTAATTATCTTCAGATAAATAATAACTAAATAAATAGCATGCCCCATCCCCACTTCCACTAAAACATCTGTGAAGAAAGCAGTCAGAAGAAATCTCATAAAACCTCCTAAGTGCTTGCCCCCTCCCCGGGAAGGAGAAAGGCCATAGCTCCAAATAGCACTGCCTGCCCTGTGATACCTTTACACTATTTGATTATCTCAATATTCTGCACTGACAAAGCATTGTGTCTATGTCTACCTTTCAGAAAAGCCATTCAGAGAATATTGCAAGTATTCTAAACACCTGCAGTTTAGTATCAATTTAACAAATCCAGCACCATATGCTCTCACTTTTTATATAGGTGTGGATATGAGTCACTAAAACTCAAGGAGAAAGTGTACTTATATTATTTCAACCTGAAATATATTGTGCACATGTATTGTAAAGGGTTTTCCTATACCATTCAGCTTAACGTTTGCAAAATGTTATTTTATAGGGAATTTTTAATTAAATTATAGGGGACATTCACAGGGAAAAAATGATATAACATTATAAACAATTGTTCTCTAGATAACAATGGGTCATTTCTTAGTATAGAAAATACTCTCTATAGTGAAATATTTCAGAATTTTCTTCCAAAATATTTCACCACTGTATAACACTGAAAACTATCAGCTATGAACAGAATAGATGATATTAAGAGTCCATTTCTCATACTTGATGCAACATCTGTATACCAATAATAAAACATCCTCATTCTGGATCTAATTAACTAGTACCCAAAATAGAAACATTAAAAAGTATTATCAAAAGTGAAGAAAGAGACTATAGAAGTGCACAGTATGGCATTTGCTAGCATACTAATCTTTATTGCCATTTAAGGTGATTAAAAGACTCACCACCAATGAAATAAAAAAATTCTATTGCATTGTTGAGTCAGATGTTCAAGTACAAGATCAAGAAAGTGTTTTTTTTCTTTTTTTTAAACCAAAACCACAGTTTATTTAAAGATCTAGTAATCGTGCAAGATAGCTCACATTTCATCCCTTCCACCTCCTGTATCTTTCAACTTACTCCTACAAGCCCATAGCATTGTAAATTTACAAGCATCTGCTCACTTGCCTTCCAGTTATGAGATTTTGCAATAGATAAAAGAAATGTAGATTGTTTTTAATACAGAATAATGAATTTAGACTGAATAGCCACTGTTAGAAAGAGTGAGGCAGTGGAATAGACGGTCTAGGGAAGTTGTGGACTCTCCATTACTGGAGATGTTCAAGAAGAGTCTGGACACAGCCACTGGTCAGCAATAAACTAGGTGTAGCTAAGCCTATTTTCTACCATGGGCATTTTCCATTCTGGGCTTTGGTGGTTATGCCCCTCCCCCTGACTCTTTCTCTGCTATGTGTCAGGATGTTTTTAGCCTCCCCAGAGGCATTAAGTGTTAGCTACAGCTAAGACTTGCATAGAGTTTAAATTATGATTGTAAGATATAGTTTAATTGAAACTGTCTCAGGCAGAGGGTTGGATCAGGTAACCCTTCCAGCTTACTTCTCTATGACTGTAATAAAACTAAGGAACAAGGAGAAGAAAGACCGTACTATGCAAAATGGAAAATAAAGGGCAGCCTAGTTTGTGAATTTGAAGGAAAGACATCCAAACCATGAAAGATTTAATAAACTGTAAGATTCTTCTCTGGAAAGATAAACTTTGATTCATCCTGTGTGAACCAATTCCATAAAATGAAAGACAACTGTCAGTGTTGTGGCTGCTGACTCTTATTGCTGCTTTGCAAGCTTGCATAAGACAACTATTCCAAATTCACTTCCGTGATCTGGGAGATACAGAACTATTCAGCTAAACTCAGCTTTCATTTTAAAGAAAATCTAAGGGTTTAGACCTCTTTTCCTTCAGACAGTTTTGAAAATCTTAGCCAACTTGAAAGTTAGTAATTGAGTTTATCTAATGTAGCCGTTAATCAGTTAATCCTTCTGAAACTACCAAACTGGCTTTTGGAGCCCACAAAACCCACAGCTATAGTCCCTTCATTTGGGCTGGGGGGAGGAAGGGAAGGGAGGTTGCAGATGTATATTTAATTTAGATGACTAGAGATCACTCAGACTACCATTGTTGGTACTGAGCCATACAAATACTCTCCCCTCATTTGTTTGACCTCAGCTTAGTAGGCTCCTCTAAGGAGCTGCCATTTTGTCTGCTTCTAAAATGGGCAGCTTGAGCTCAGATGATTGCAACAGCAGCAGCCAGCCTGGACTATAAACTAAATAGGAGACGGCTCTCTATTAACAGAGTTTGCTACTCTGATACTCAATCATTCTATGCCTTTACCCAACCTACTTTAGCTTTGTCTTTATTTCCTTAGGTGAAACAAAGTTACTAATACTTATCAGCATCACAGGTGAATCAGGTTGTTACCAAAATCCACCAGCATGTTCACAAGACCCTCCCTTGCTGGAAGCCAAGTAATACCTAGTACCTAACTGTACTTGGACCACTATCCTGAACCAAACATTTTAAAACACGCCCTAGCAGAAACAGCTGGGGTGTATTTTTAGTGGCTAATGGAGGACACAGCAATTGGTTTTTGTTTGTTTGCTTATTTTATTATGGTGCTATACCAGCTCACTGATCTTTCCCAGCCCAGTACTAATCTGATACTGACTGACAAGAGTCAGTTTTGCACAGGAAAAATAGTGAAAACTTATGTCACTGGCCTCTTCTCTCTAAAAATCCTAAAATACACTATAAGCTAGCAAAACAGACCACTTGCTTTAACAATAAAAACACTTTTACAATTCAGTTTTCCCTCCCTAAGGCTTTAGTACTGGTGAGATATCAAGGACTGTAATCAAAGTTTGCTTAGAAAGAAAAATAACCCACAAACCCAATATCCTCATCGTCTCTAAAACTGGCAGGAACAGCTTTTATAGAGTTCCCTCGTTTTCTTCTTACTATCTAATTGGAACTTCAGTCTCCAGCCCTGCTGCATTTACTTCATCCTTTCCACCTGTGGGAAGTCTGCACAGCCTGTTAACCTTTTATTACTAGTATTTAACTAAGGCATTTGAAGCCCACAAAACTTCTTTAAAGTGCATTGTGATGCTGTATGCTATGGACATAGTACAAAATGCATGCCTGCTCAGGGGAATGGATGAGTTCTTTTCCTTTTGTAGTCCTGAAGAATTGAACTGTTCTAGTGCCTGGTAATGTACTTGGGTAAAATGATAGAACACTAATTTGCTAGACTCTGGTGGTTATGCAAAGCAAGAAGAGTAGGACAGGAGGAAGGCTGGAGGGGGATCTACAAGCAAGGTCTTTACACTGAGTACAGGCACTGCGCCGTGCTAGTTTTTCTTGACCAATTAGATATCTCAAAAGGGATTTTTAGTCAGGAAGAAAAGAAGGAGAATGCCTCTCCAGTACAGAGGGAAATGGGCTTTCTCAACAGCTGTTTATCCCTCTGTGCTTGAAAAATTTGATGCACATTACTTCCCTATGATCCTTCTTATTACTTTGTAAAGCCCATTCCAAAGATGTATGAACCCAATTCTTCAAGTCTTGCTCAAGCAAAACTCTCATTGAAGATTTGTATGCATAAGCTGAACTGCTTCAGCATCTGACCCAATGTTAATAAGAAAACCACAGTGACTCAGTAGCTTGTATTCTCATGGGTTCCCATTTGAAGTGGGACAGGCACACAGTTTGTAATTTATGGTCATGAAAACTGCTTTACTGATATGGAGTTACTTGTATACTTAAAATTAAGCATTTGCTTGAATGTTTACTAAACTGTCACTCATCTGCTGCAAATCAATTGACTTCTATACAGTTTGACTGTACTGAACCACAATGAAGAAAATGTCTCTGGCTGTAATGTGCATTTACCATCACAAATTAATTTTATAGTGGCAATTTATGTGGGGACAGTTTATATAATATTTTGTGAGGACGAAGGTTCAAGGATGAATGTTATACAGATATTAAAGATTCTGTTCAGGGAGCTTGAGGAGGTTCTCTAGCAGGGTGATAATTATCAATATGAACAGCAAAAAAAATGGGGGGCTTTTATTCACAGTTACTGTCTAGTCACTCAAGAAAAATATCTGAATAAAAATCTCTTTCATTTATGTAACAACTTTAATAAAAATGTTCCAAAGCCTTTTCAAACCAATTTATGTTTATGGACACATTAAATAAGTTCACTTATGCCAAGTTAATGTCCTAACAATAGTAATACTCTTCTACCTGCTCTTGTTACAGCCCAGGTGATGGGTGGGGGTGCTATGTTCTCCAAATCTCCTAAGTATCTCCCTGGAAAAAGACAGAATTACCAGTATAGTGGAGTTTGAAATGCTTTATCCAGTTTCTTTATTATGCCAGTAGGAATCCTAATTAATATAGTTAGATTTAAAGAATGATACTGAATGACACTGCTGGTTTTTTACATACCAAATGAGGGGAATGGTACATTTCAGCTGGAAATACTGACTAAAAAGATATCCAAAAATATGTTAAAACTGCTATGGAGATAGCTTCTTGGTCTTTGTGGCTTTCCCAGTGCCTATCAGCCAGCATGCATAAACTGACTGTTTGGTTTAATTCCAGTGAACTGCTAGTTCCTGGCAATAAGATCACAAAGGGAAAGGCTATCAAAATCATTTAAAATCTTTAAATGTAAATAGACTGCAGCTGAAACAGTGGGGCTGGCCTGAGGGAGACTGCAGGCCTTTATGTGCTATGAGTGAAGACAACAACACCAACAGCATCCCAAATGTTTTTGGGATATGACTGTTTGCCATAGATCCCTGAAAGGGAAGCTTTCAGGAACTGTGAGGAGTGCAGCTGGCAATTAATGGTACAAATATTTAAAAACACAAAACCCGACCAGCCACAAAATGGCATGAGCAGTCCTCAGGAGTGATCTATTCATGAGCTATCAGCTTTAGTCCTAGCCTGTTTGCTTTGTCCATGTTGCTGTATGTAAACCACACATTAGGTTTCCTGAGTTTGTTTCCAACACATCTGCTACCCCGAAGGAGGAGTCACTCTACTCTCCTCCCATCCTAGTGAGGTGCATCTTGAACAGGGGGTGGTGTGTCCAGCCTTCCCAAATGACTACTGTATATATAGCAGCAAGTAGGAATGCCTTGTGCTTCTGCTCAAAACTCCCTACAATACTCTCCTGGCTTGCAGTGAGGAATTGACCCTTGGCAGTTTAAGAGTGTCATGGAACAGGATATACCAACTGATATCTCCGTTCTACTCCAGCCAATAGGATTTGCCACATGGACCAAATTAAATCCTTATCTGTGTGTCACATGTGCAATTAGTGTACCTGAATAAACTCTCGTGCAGTTGGCCCCAATCTTTACTACTCCCAAGTGTGCTGTTTGAATGTGCACCTGGGACTGCAGCATGTTGAGCCAGGGTGGAGCAGCCCCAGCTAGCAAAGAACCCTGGGGGCCAGCCTGCCAACCTGGCGCTGCTCCCACCCAGCTCAACAGGCTGTGGAGGACCTGCCTGGGGCACGAGGGTGCTTCAGTGCAGGGCTAGCCAACACAAAGCCCCTGTGTTGAAGCGCCCTTTTGCTCCAGCCAGCCCTGTCAGTGTCTACACATGCATTGTAGCAGAAAAAATAACTTTGCCATTGGACAGTACTTGTGTCTGGTAGTACTATCCTACAGTGGACTTAATTAGTTTACTCCATCCTAATACCACTGCACGTGTAGTTGCTGATGTTTTACTATGGAGCGAATTAAGCAAATCCACGGTAAAAGTCTTGTGTCAGCACACCCGAACATGGAGAAGGGGGAGCTGAAACCTTTCCTCCCATGGAGTTACCTCTGAGCCCCAGAGAGGAGCCCCCTCTTCGGAGGTACTAGGATCAATGTCTGTCTCTCCAGTCATGAGACTTCCCTAAGAGAAACTGCTGAGAGAGGCTTCAGTGATTCAGTTAGCAGTAAGTGAGACAAGATGCTGTATCAGAGACCACCAACGTGCTGTGTTACATCCAGTAACATTAAATTGGGCCTTGTACCAGGTGTTAATTCCAAGACTAGGACATGGTGACTCCTTAACCAATAACAAATTTATTAAGCCTTTAGCAGTTATGATTCTGGAAGCCTCTGGGTCCCAACAGCTGGCAGACATGCAGCTCCCCAGTCTAACTCATGGCACTTCACAGAAAGTGCCATGAGTTAAATTAAGCCTCCTGTCTCAACAGACATTCACTGTTGAATTGGGAGGGTGGGTGATTGAGCTCCACTTTGGAGCTGATCAAGGAAGAGAAGCTGCATGTCTTCAGTGTATGTTCCCTAACCCCACCTCCCTCTCCAAGCTCCCATGCTGTCTCAAAATGGGAAGTGGGAAAGGCAGGGAAGGGAGGTCCATTCTGTGGTTTCCCCAGCCTGCTCTGGAGTGGAGGCAGCATCTACCCTACCCACCCCCCCAGCCTCCAGCACTGGCTGGGCAACCCCCAGCCAAACTTACTCCCCTCCCTTCTCACCCTCCCAGCACTTGGAGCAGGACTGTGCTGCATTAGCCCTGCCCAGCCCTGTTCCCAGTGCATGCTGACAGATGTTAATGAAGGTGCTCTGCTTTGGAGCACCTTCTTCTGAACCCTGATGTAATGTAGTGAGGGTTCAGATTGTCACATGATTGGGCAGCTTTAAAGTGCTCTGCAGCTGTGCATTTCTGTCAGGGCATGGCTGTAGAGTGCTTTCAGTGGTTGATTGAACAACAAACCACCACATCTGTCAGCGCCCTCAAATGTTGCTGATGTCACCGAAGCTGTATGCCTTTGTAGTTTTTACTGCTATGCTCTCTCCAACTCCCTTCCAAACTAACCCTCATTACCTCTTAGTTCAACCTCTGTATACTTCTTGCTACCATTCACTTGCCATTTACCTTTATATTCCTGTCTCTTTGGGTAATTTCTTTCCAGCAAAATTCCTCTGATTTTTTTTATAAGTAACTAACAAACATATTTGACAGTATCTGGATGTTTGCCAAGAGGCACATGTTCATTTTCTGTTTGTCTATTTAATCCCTCCCTCAGACCCCTGTCTCTGACTTGTCTTTTAAAATTAGATTGTCCATGGCAGGGATTTTCACTTACATGGTGTTTGTAGGCTGATCAGCACAATGAAATCTTATTCTTAGTTCATAACTGTTTTCTCTACTGCAGTTATATCAGCATCTTAGGGAGCAGACACATAGCATAATAAAACAAGTGCAACTTATATTAGTTTTGGACAGTGATCTGCAGAGGAAAGAAATGACTAGCTCTCCTGAGATAGCTGTCTAGAATAGGTTCCTTACTACTAGGTACTGGGAAGCAGTCAATAACTACCTATTTTCCTTGAGCAAACATCTAAATTGGGGTAAAATTGACTAATGCTTTGGACACAGTCCACATGCTGGTGGAGTTTACACCAATGTACAGCTGTACATGACTTGCAAAGGGATACCTTTACCTCAAAATAAAGTGAATTACACTGCTGTAGGGCCATGTGTTGTGTATCCATTCCACAGTTACACAAATCTAGAGACAGATTATACCAATGTCAATGTTTGTTTGTCTGCATCACAGGATTTCATTGGTTGCACAGGCATGAACTAGAAAATAATGTGGGCCTGAATGTAGATCACTTTCTGGATGCTAACACATCAACTACCAACATACAAAGTTTCTTACATTTTCACACTTAATGCTTCTGTTTCTCTCTTTTTTCCTTCCCCCTACTACACATTTGTTATTTTAAAAAATGTGTTTATTTCAAAGAGAACCGAGTTGAGGAAATCCTTATTTGTAAATCTTCTCTGTAACTGTTTGGCATGTCTTTACCCTGAAGGTTATCAGTTGTTAATTCATTCACAATTTCTTTCCACAATTGGTAACAGCTGTATCATGCATTTCCAAGCCCTTTGCTGAGTCTAGCATCATAAATATTCCTGGTCAATAGTAACTCATCAGTGCTAGAGTACTAAATGTAAAAAAACACTAATGGAAGCCCATGGATACTGAGGAAGAGCTCAAGGATGTAGAACACAAGCTCTCTAATAATTTGCAACAGTCTTCTGTGCTTACAAACTGTACTAGAAAGTGCCATTGTGAATTTATCCAATTGCACTTCAGTCTCATCACTGATTCATAACCCTATTTTTCCCACTGGAGAACCAAGACCTTACCATGATGTTGCCAAGCAACCCTGACTTGGGCTAATCCTAGAAATGTATGTACCACAAAGGCTGTATGTTTGCCTTTCCCTTTTTGTCACACTAGAGGTGTTACCTTTGCTTACCACCCAAGTCTCCATTTACAAGAAAACACAGCCATCCCTGAGCTTTGAATGGAACCTATTGGAATACCACAATATGCTGAAATGAAATTCTGAGATGATTAGAAACACAAGTTCTTCACTTAAGTCTCCTTTCTTAGTTTGGTAGTGTCATTTCATTTGAAATCCAGAGGATATTTCGATGAACATAGAAATTGTCACCTATTGACTGACATTGGTCATTTGGCTCATGTGCTGAGTAGTGAGGATGTAATTAGATCCAGCACTGAAGAGTCATGTACTCAATTTATGTCACATACTAGCAATACTAAATAGTTATTTGTATACATTTACTGACTTCCAGTTCTCTCAATAAATACAAGTGCTTATATAGTTTTCCTAAATGTAAATTAAAATATAATACTATTTTGAAAGGCAACGGTTAATAAAAACCCTGATTTTGTAAAAATAATATCCTTATTTAATATTTGTATTATATACAATTGTTTTTATCTTAATAATATTTTCCAGATACATTTTAAAATCTTATTGAGGGATGGTCCATTTTTAACCACCTTCCAATTCAAGGAATTCACAGGAGTGTTTTGTTTAAAAATGCACAAAGGTATCTTATTAAATAATGTCACAAACATGAAGTTCATTATTATGCAAATGCCATCCTCGGAACAGATTTGTTAATTGCAACTCATTTGCATAATTAATGAACTCTCAAATGAATAATGCCTTTGCAGATTTGTGCAGCATTGTTTTAAAATAAATTATAAAATACATGTCAAATGAAGAGTGCTTCTTAGATTCCCATAGCATTGTTTGAAAATTAATTACCAAATGCTTGTCAAATTAAAATGAGTTTGTAGTTTTTACAATGTTATTTTTAAATTAATCACAAAATAAAATGTCATTGTATTAAAGTAAACAAGTTGTTCTTTTCTTCCAAAAAGAAATGCAGAAAAGCATGTTTAAACTTCTGATATGTTGTTTGTTAAAGTGATTCCAGCATTTTAGTCATTTTGTCATTGCATTATGATTTAATACACTTGGTAGCTGTGTGTAGGTTAATGTTTTAGTAAATTGAGATTAATTTAATTTCATTATGTTAGATCTCTAATCTCTAATAACACTAATGATTAATATAGGCTATGTAAAAGCATTGTGTGGGCAAGACCATGATATATTACAAACTGAATGCCTGAACTACTGATTTCTATATTTTTTACCTTCCTTTTTTTTTTGGTTATTTATGAGATCTCCTGAATTTCTATGTTTACTGCAAACTATGATTAAATCCAGCCTGTCCGTCTCTTTCTTCTAGGTATAACTCACAATTTCCATTGAAAATGATAAAAAACAATAACTTTGGATAAAGTCAATTCTTTTGCCATTTATATCCTGGCAGTCTAAATGAAATCAAATTGGTCCAATAATTTTATCTAATGTATATGCTCTATAACTTGGATTTATTTAACTCTATGCTCTATTTAACTCAAAATTGCATATATATACTGAGAATATATTTTTGATCATTCAAACCGCAAGGCAGATCCTTAGATGGTGTTCCATCAGCATAATTCCATTGACTTGACCGGAAACATAACAATTTACACCAACTAAGAATTTGCTGTATATGAAAAATAGTAGGGTGACCAAAACATTTCATTAGAATATTATAAGACTTGCCAACCTGAGTTTTATTTTCTTTATCATAGCACCTGGAATTCTCACAAAAGCAAACAGACCTTTAATATGTTACTATATGTTCCTTTTCATACAAATCAGAGTATGAAGATGTCATCTGTGAAAATATACCCCAGAAAGAGCTGTAATTAGTAGTGATGCCCTGACTACAACATGCAACCCACAGTCATAGACAGTATGATGGGAAAATTATGCATTGAACCTGAGAAGCTCTGCAAATTATTTGCCAGGCAGGCAACAATTCAGGTGCCTAACAAAGAAATCAGCTGCAAGCTGGATACACTTAAGTAAGGAGCACACCATTTAGGGGCCCTTGCTGTCAGAGACTGCACATATGCTGTAGCTTAACTTTGCATTCCTATAGCACTGGTGCTCTTCTTCTCCAGAAGTATATTGCTTTGAGCAACAGGAGACATTCCAATAAGAAAATTACACCTGCTAGAGTTATCTATACAGGGCGCATCTATACATGTATTAAAGCACCCTTGTTACAGCACATTATGTTTAGTACCTCTAGTATGAAGTACTAGCTAAATGCACAGTAACTGGTGCTACTGCACAGTAGCAGCAGCACATGGCCTTCTCATGGTGCTTAATGCACAGTAGACTAATTATACTGCACATTAGCACATTAACACAGCTTTAGCCATGACACCCTAATGCATAGTAGAATTAGTCTACTGCACATTAAGTGTCTCGTGTAGATGCACCCACAGAGAACATCAATATCACTTACTCTATCATTTAGTCCCATTAGCCAAACTCCACATTTGTGATCTATAAATTGGTAGAGAAGTTGGATGCACTGGTCTAACCTAGACTGATTTGATTTTCCTCTGTCTTATAGAAGTTGTGAAAAATAAGATAGATAATTTTCATGAAAGATTCAGTCTTGTTGTGAAGCACTTCCATCTACTTTCCAGTCTGTCGAAAGCGTGATTCGCTGGTATTCTCAAACCATGTAAAGCAGGGGTGTTAAACCCATCTGGCTCCATGGACTGGATGAGGGTTGGTAGGCCAGTCTGCAGGCCAGACTGAGGCTGATCCCCTGTACAGCACTGGGACCAGCCCACACACTGCATGCAGCATGTGCTGACCCCAGGGTTCACTGTGCATGCAGCACAGGGGGCAGCAATGGGCAATGGCAATGGGCTGGACCCACCACTGCAGGCAGTTCAGGGGGTTGGTCCATTGCTTCATGCCCTGTACAGCACCCATGATGTCAGGTCCAACCCACATGCCTTAAGCAGCCTGTGGGGCAAGGCGTGGCATAGCAGGGTTGAACCAGCAACCCACAGGTTGGATCATATGGCTCCATGGGTGCCATATCCAGCCCACAAACAATAAGTCTGACACCTCTAACTTAAAGCTGGGGTGTTTCTTTCCTTTGTTCCAGGGTCCAGTGAATGATTCCATAAGGTAGGGCAGTGGAAGCCAGGCTGGGTCTCTTGGAATGGGACAGAACTTCATTGATATCCACTGATCAATGATCTGGGAAACATATTCCCTTTTTCACTCCAGTGACCAGACCTGGATTTTTAAAGTTCACAGCTTTTTTTAGAACACCTACCCCAGGTCATCTTTCCACAAAAATACTCTCCTATTGATTTGTACTTTGAATTTGAGTGAGGGCAAAAAATTAGCACTTGTGCTCTCTCAAAGCCCAAATATAGTTTAGGAACCTGTCCAAGCAAAGCCACCAATAACCTCCTGTGGAACGTCAAGCTTTACAACAGAACACTGCATCTCTCTCCTTGTAGTATGCAAATGTCTCTGATAAAAGCTCTGGTAACTGATTTATTATAACAACACTGGTTAGCTTGTACCCAGTAATAGTTAAGTGTAGTGAATTTCCATTTATCAGTGGCCGTACAATTATCTAAGCCAAGGGGAGCTCTCATTTGATCTTCTTCAGCTGCAACTCTGAATTCAAGGATGCAACAATTTCTTTGTCACTCTGAAGTTCTGCTGCCAATACTAGCCATCCCAGTTACTGATGTGCCCCCACAAAGCACTCCACCCAATCTAGCTCCAGATAAATACTCTGAAGCAAAAAGTACTTGAATTTACCCTCCAGCTCCTTCCCCACCAAAACCAGCTGTATTGCTGTTGCATAAGTGAACTACAGAGCCAAATCCTTTTGCCTGCCTAACTTAAAATGTTCTTGTATCTTCCTGTTCATGTTAATGACAGTTACGATGATGGCACTCAACAATGTGGCCCTCCCAACTGTGATACAACACTTTGAACTGGTGTTGCTAAAACTAATATCTGCAAAGAGAGGAATCATGGAAGTTTGCTAGTTCCCAATTCTCAGTTTCCAGCAGGCAATCTACAACATCTTCAGGAGAGATGTGGACAACATTGAGAGGGTCCAGAGGAGGGCCACCTGAATAATCCAGGGACTACAGGGAAGACCCTACAATGAAAGACTGCAGGACCTGAACCTGTTCAGCCTTCACAAGAGAAGGCTGAGGGGGGACCTGGTGACTGTCTATAAACTCACTAGGGGGGACCAGAAGGGTTTGGGAGAGACCTTGTTTCCCCTAGCCCCCCTGGCATAATAAGGAATAATGGCCACAAGTTGTTGGAGAGGAGGTTTAGATTAGACATCTGTAAGAACTACTTCACGGTCAGGGCATCTAGGATCTGGAATCAACTTCCAAGGGAAGTGGTGCTGGCTCCTACCCTGGGGGTCTTTAAGAGGAGGCTTGATGCCTACCTAGCTGGGATCATTTGAGCCCAGTTTTTTTCTCCTGCCCTGGCAGGGAGTTGGACTTGAAGATCTATAAGGTCCCTTCTGACCTTACTTCTATGATTCTATGATTCTATGAACATACTTCAAGGGCAATCACAGAGCATAGACCTGAGTGTGCAAGTACTGCACAACAGCGCATCTGCCCAGAATGCTAACAGTTACTTCAAATGTGCTCAAAGATGTGTGGACTCAATGACTAGCAAACCAGCAGAGTAAAACACAGTGGGCACAATCAAGTTTAGTATACTTAAATCATTGCACTTACAGTAAATGAACTCATTTGATGTATATAGTCCAGTATGTACATAGTCTAGCAGATTAATATGGTTAAGTGGCAGAATTATGGCAGAAGGTTAGAAAAACAGACATTGGCCCAAACTGCTCTCAGTTACACCCATATAAATTTGACCTCTCATGAGTTACACAAGACTTATACCAATTTAACCCAAGAGAAGGTCCAAAGAGGAGGTTCTCTTTGTATCTGCATGTTAATGAAGGGAACCCAAATCTACAGATTATGTTTATTTTTTGTATTATCGATATTTTTAGATAGCAGTTCTCTGGGGCATCGCTTGGCTACCGAGAATCCATTGCTTGGAATATTATCATTTAGGTCTCTGTCATTTTGAAAATTTTTCTTTTTGTAAAATATGGCTAAAAGGCTCCGGTTTCAGAGCTGTGGGCATTTAAATAATCTTTTGTTCCCCACAACCACTAATAATTTTGAAAATCTTAGACTGAATTTTTGCAGTTACCATAATATAACATCCCATCACAATAACTGCATGTATAAATACTGGGTCAGTGTGTATCTAGAATAATTACCTATTTCTGTGAGATTAGAACTGGACCACTTGACCTCGCCACTGCAAAAACACCTAGACACTTCACTGTGCAAAGCTAATTTTAGTTACATGTATCTGCCTCAAGTATTAATTTGCTTGTGTTTGGACATTAAACAGTAATTGTGTATATAGGTATCTCCATACTCTCAAATATTTACTATGGTTGTGAGAGCAATAGTAGTAAAACAGTATCTAAAAAACAGAATCATTCCTAAAATTCAGTTAGGAGTAATAATCTGGAATCAAAGGGATTGTTTTTACCCAAAGACACTATTTTCTGTATTTATTCTGTTTAACCTCCTTGTTAATTTACCATTAATTGTTGGGAAAGACTTTGAGTCTCTATCCACCTGGAAGGTGAGTATTTAAACAGGAAAGCAGGCTCCACTATTTATTAAATGGTAAGGTTAATCTTTATGGAATAGATGAGATGGAGTAGGAACCTTGTACTACTTAATTCTGCCTGCTCAGACTCATTCTTCTTCACATCCACCCCTCTTCATTTTCTACCCCCACACACTTTCTTTGCTGTCTCTACAGTACTTTCACTAATACTTTAACTCCCTCTTTCCCCTGTCCGTTCTCTATATTCCCTGCTAATCCCATCAGACCTATACTTTAAGAAAAGGGTTCATTTTGGACCAGATCCAGAGTCTTCAGATGTCAATGAGAGTCATTCTACTGTTCCATGTGATTAAAGTGTATTGCCTGTATTACCCATTGTCCCATATCTCCTTCATTTTAATTCCAGTGTGACTATTGGTACTTTTAAAGAATGTTGTTATTTTTTTCTCATCAGATAGAAATTGAAGCAGAGAACTGTTTTTCTGGAAGGAAAAAAGTGATCACAGAGGAAAGTTTATGGGCCAGACATGTCTTATCTAATTCCATCTGGGGAGTAACGGGATACATGGCAAGTCACAAAAGAAAGGGCCTGATGATACTGTTTTAGTGCATAAAGTATAACATTGGAACTTTGCTATAGATAATGCAATAGACAGCTTACAGACCTCATATTTAGACCAGTCTAAACGACTGGAAATCGATCTAAAACTGTAACTGTACAGAAGTTTAGTGCACATAGACCAGGCTAAAAATGGCCCAAGTAGATCTAGTTCAACGTACACCCAAATCAGATTGATCTAGGTTAGACTACTGCATCAAGCTTCTATACTGATTCATAGATTACAAATGTGGGTTTTAGCTAATGGGACTAAATGATGAAGTCAGGGAATATTGGTGCTCAGATTCAAGTGGGAGTAGGAGAGACTTACTGGGCATTATGGGCACTCAGGAAGGGTACCTCTGCAAAGCGTGTTAAGCAGTTAAGAAAACAGGATCCAGAATGTACAGTTCTACAGCTGGATAAAAATTATTTTTAGCTAAGGACATTTGCTAATATTTGACTTCATTATGAATTGTTGGTATTGGAAGAGATATTATGCCATTTCTGGGTTGAGTTGTTAGCTCATGGTAACTTTTTTTGGCATACATGGATAAAAGGACCTAGCTGTTCATGGCACCCTCTAGCCTGTCCTGTGCCTTGACGAGTGGAAGCAGGGGGATGGATCCAGTCCCTATGGGCTAGGGCTTCCTTCCTGAGGCAGGGGAAGTAGCTCCCCAAAAAGCACCTTCCCTCCCCATTCCCACCTCCAAGCCACTCCAGGAAGCATGACTAGCACCCCCCAACACCCCAGTCCCACATACCAATTTATTGAAACATAAAATCTTCTTTAATTTACTTCCTCATTATTTCTTTTTTTAAATACTTTTTTATTTTACTACTTCTTATTTTATCCTTCAGTATCTGACTTCCTTAATTTAACACCCTCCCACACCCCCATTTCCTTTCCATCTCCCATTTCATTATCCACCCCCATCCCACTAACTCTCTGCCTCCCAACTTCATGCTCCCACCCCCTTAACCCATTTTTCCTCTAAAGCAGAGGTAATGGCTCACCAACCCTCTAGTGGCAACTTACAGCTATCACTCCTAGGCCAGCCCCTACTCGCCAGCCATCAAGTGACAAATCACAGCTGTGCAGGTTCAGGGACACTCAGAGAAGGTTTTTAAATCGAAGGTGTCACTGCTTCAAACTTGAACATGAGGCAGTTTGAAGTCAACTAGCCATAATTACTCTACCAGCATATCTCTGTGTGGAGAGGGCCTCACTCATTTGATTCCTCTCTTTCATTGCTAGAGAAATAATTACATGGAAGAATATTTATTGACTCTCATCCACTTCACCCAGCAACAACCAGTAGACATAGAACTGGTTTTCAGCACCCTGACACTAGAACTGTAGAGCCAACCATTCCTAAAGCGGGAATGAACTATCAGTTCTAAAGAACCCAAGATATTTTTATGAAACATTACATTATTCAGTTATTTAAAAAGAGAACTGTTCTCACTTTGCTTAACAGTTTTTAAGTGGCTATATATTTTGGCCTGATAACATTGCAGGTGTAATTTACCACTTACTAGATGCATCTACACGTACAATTGGAATGGCTGAATAAACTCTAGTGCAGTTCATGCTGGAGTTTATTGCTCCTGCCCATGGTGTTTGCACATGCATCGGGAACTGCAGCTTGTTGAACTGGATTGGAGCAGCCCTGGCTGGCTGGGTGCTCTGGGAGTCGACTGCCATCCTGGGGCTGCTCCAACCTGGCTCAGTCTACTGCAGAGTGGCTGGCTGGGGCATGAGGGTGCTACACTGTGGGGCTAGCCAGCAGGCAACCTCCTCACTGTAGTACTCTCATGTTTCTGCCAGTCCTATAAACATCTACACATGCATTGTGGTGGAGTAAATAACTCCACCATAGGAGTTATGGTGAGCGAAGTGATGCTGGCTCCTACACTGGGGATCTTTAAGAGGAGGCTAGATGAACACCTTGCTGGGGTTGTTTGACCCCAGTACTATTTCCTACCATGGCAGGGGGTCGGACTAGATGATCTACTCAGGTCCCTTCCAACCCTATCAACTATGAAACTAGGATAGTACTTATATCTGGAGTATTATCCTATAGCAAAGTTAATTAATTTACTTTGGCCTAGCAGCACTTCACATATAGACAGTAACATTTTACTGCAGAGCTAATTAGTCAGCTCCGCAGCAAATGTCTCATGTAGATGCACCCACTGGATTAATTAGTGGAATTAATTAGTGTGATACAATAAACTCTGGAACTGTTTCAGCCAGAGTCAACTGCTCCCAGGTGCAGCGTCTACACATGCACCTCGGATAGCAGCAATTTGAGCCACAGTGAAGCAGCCCCAGGCTGGCAGGGGGCACCAGGGGTCAGCCCAGGGCTCTGGGTGGAGGAGGTGAGCAGCAGCGGGGCTGGTTAGGGAACAAGAGTGCAGAACTGTGTGACTAGGCACCAAGAATCCCCCCACTTTAGCACCCTTGTGCCCCAGCCAACTCCTGTCACCATCTACATGAGCATTTCAGAACAGTTTCTTATTCTGCTGAATAAACGCATGTGGAGTTTATGCTGGAGTTTATTGCTCCCAGGCATGGCATTTGTACATTATTAAATAGTTTACTGCACCCTAATACCAGTGCATGTGTAGACAGTGATGCTTTACTGTGGAGCTAACTAGTCTACTCTTCAGTAAAGCACAGATGTAGAGGCACTCACTGAATATTCTGGCGTTGAGCCAGCAAACAGTTGAGAACGTACTTAAGTTCAAACATGGGAGTAGTCTCACTGGTTTTGCTGGATTTGGGTCAGAATGTTCAGCACCTTGAACATGATCATGTGATCAGTGCAGTGTGGAAGATATACTGTACAAATCTGAGAGAAAACCCTAAATTATCTACATCTAAGTTAGACAAATGACCTGAATAAAAGGCCAATGCTTTTTGCCAAATTATGATATATTACATTGGATATTTTATTAAGCTGGTAAAAATGATGATGATGATAACCAATCATCATCTTAAAAAGAAAGGTAAGTATCATTATCCCCATAGTATAGGTGCAGAAACTGAGGAGCAGAATGGTCAAGTTATTTCCAATACAGCTAGTCAGTGACAGGAGCCCAGAATAAAATCAAGATCATTTAAGTATTACTGTTATGCCCAATCCTTTGTTCCTTGTTTCTGAATCAGAAAAGAACATTTTCTTAATATATATCTTGATAAAAATTGTAATATTCTTCCCTTTGTTTATTTTTTAGATTCACCATTATTTTATGTCCACCATTTGGAAAATGAGTATTTTTTGTTAAACTCAGTGCTGAATTTGCTGTGATCTTAGGTTGCAATCAGTCAAATTGCCTTTGTATATGCTTTCCAAAAGATATATAATCATAGTTGCCTGAAAGAGATTCAAACCTTAGGGCCAGCTCTTGAGCTAGATCTAGCTTTGCCAAATGATTTAGACTAGCCCAAAATCTGGCACCTTTGTATTAAGGACCTATACACATTTCCTCTACAGTTTCCCATCTTCCTCAATCATAGAATCATAGAATCAATGAGTCGGAAGGGACCTAGACAGATCATCTAGTCCAACCCCCTGCCATGGGCAGGAAGGAGCACTGGGGGTGGTCATAAGACACCAGCCAGCTGCGTATCCAGTCTCCTCTTGAAGATTTCCAGGGAAGGTGAGAGCACCACCTCTCTGGGAAGCCTATTCCAGGCTCTGACCACCCTTACACTGAAGTAGTTCTTCCTAATATCCAACCTAAACCTATCCTCCCTCAGCTTGTGGCCATTGTTCCTGGTGACTCCAAGGGGG
>NW_017728949.1:35963877-35988358 GCF_001723895.1 Crocodylus porosus | reverse complement strand
GCTGGTTCCCTCCCCCCGGTGCAGCACCCTGCACTTGTCCTTGTTGAACTGCATCCTGTTCAGATCTGCCCACTTCTCTAACCTATCCAGGTCTGCCTGGATGCGGTCCCTGCCTGTCGGTGTATTCACTTTGCCCCACAGCTTGGTGTCATCAGCGAACTTGAACAGGATGCTCTCCACACCCTCATCCAGGTCGCTAATGAAGATGTTGAACAGCACAGGCCCAAGGACCGAGCCCTGGAGGACTCTGCTGCCCACACCCTCCCAGGTCGACATCAACCTGTCCACCACCACCCTCGTGCACCCCTGGAGCCAGTTTGCCACCCGTGTGACCGTGCATTCGTCAATGCCGCAGTCAATAGATATTTGAATCATTTCAATTTTTATTCTTGTCTTATTGCATTAAAAGTTTTCCTCCACCAAATAAAATTCAGTGAGAATCCCATTAATAAAATAATACTTTAGCTTCTCTGAAAGCTACGTGAGTAAAATATCAGATTTTTTGGCCCCTGAAAACTTAAGTCCTAGTCAGCATCTTCAGGATTAGAGATTTGTCATCTGGAGCACTTGGTTGTTAAATCCCTGTCAAGAAAATGTATCTTGCATTTTTCTCTATAATTTAAAAATGGCCATTCCTTTATAGTATAAGAATTAGGTGGTACAGTCTTCTGAAGTTGCCTTATTTTGTCTTTGAAGCTGGTTCTTTGAAAGAGCTGATACGGACATTATGGTGCTGAATGATTATTCAGGAGTCCAGAACGCTGAGCACCTTGTGAGATCAGATCTATATGCTTCCTCCACTCAGTCTATGTTTATATTACACAGTCCATCAGAATTACTGAACCACAATTATCCCTGGTATGAACCCCTGACATTGTACTAGGAATTAAATTGACCCTATGAGTATATGTTTGGAGGCATATACCACACAAAAAAGAGATGTTATAGCAGACAGCTTTGGATTGAAGCTTGAAAATACCATGAGGTATGATGACATTTTTACATGTGAGTTTTGTAGCTGCAGTTTCTGCTGTATCCAAATGTAGTAAATGTTGATAACAAAATACAACAACATAAATTGAAAGTACAGCATGTCTCTTTGAAAGTTTGTTAGATAATCACATGAAATAGCAAACTTCTGGATTTCCTTTCAAATACCTATTGAAAATCAGACTTAGACATGCAAAACATTTAACTCCAATGGTTAAATGCTTTTTGTTTACTTACAAAAAGAAGCAAGGAGAAATAAGGTGATGATGGCATTTTTCTGTGCTAAAAACTAAACAAGACAAAACCCAGTCTTCTTGTTAATAGTAATCAAGTTACAGCTTCATACATGAGTTATACTTGGAGCAGAAAAGGATTTTTAAAAATCACATAAAAACTGCACAGGGCTAGTTATATAAGGAGGTCCAATGCTCTAGAAATTAGAAAAATCACTGCATGAATTAAAATCTAATAGACCTGCCCTTAGAAAGTCACACATCCAATGTCAACTATAGAAGGATTACAGAGGACTTATTCTCTAGTAATCTTCAATTTATAATCACTTAGTTTCTTTTGGATTAGATCCAGTCCATTTCATTAACCTGTAGTAAGGTTTTTCCTTTCTTTCCTTTTTAATCCACTCTAGTCTGATTTACAAAGATTAACTTTAGATTGAAGTTCTTGAGACCTATATTCCTAAACTGTAATATTCAACTTGGAAATACAAATATCATAAAATATGTCTCAAACAATAGTCCATTTCAATTTTACTAATTAAAAATAGATCAATCTAAAAATGAGTGAAAATGTACTACCAGTTTCTTAGGGACCCTGTACTTACTAAGTATTCCAAAAGCCAGTATTCTGAACTGAAAAACAATCACATTTAGATATGCCTTACAGTAACCTTGAGGATAAATGTTTCAATCTGATTTATAATAAATGAGAATGTATAAATCAAGGGGAGAGAGAGAGAGAGAGAGAGAGAGAGAGATCCTGTCTAGAAAGAAAGAAGCTAGAAAACTAAAACAAATAGACAACAATTTGATTTGATAGCCATTCATAAATTTGGGGAATAAAAATAAATACCGTTTATTAGAGAACCCTATTCTACTGTCAATTACGCTAGTGTAAAACCAGAGGAAATCTGTCAAGTCATTAGACACATTTTGTGCAATGTACATGAGAAAGGATCTGTCCCACCATATTCAAAATATTAACATAAATGCACCTAAAATAGGATGATGAAAAGTGTTTATTAGGATATACATGAAGTATCTAAATAATATAATTATTTATATGCATACATAGGTTGTTAATGTAAATGATGGTTAGACCAACACACGGGTAAAAAGGACCTTTTGATACAGTTTTCAGATGCCATGTTCATAGATGTGGTGACACAAGAAAATAATTTATTTTTGAAATAAGAACATTGAAAGGCCTGGATGCTGTAGTGTTAAGACTGTCTGAACACATTATCACAGTGTTGACTAAAATGCACTCCTGATATTTCAGCTTTTCTATTTTAATGACAGACTCTTCCTTCTAAAATATTTCTATTTCATGGTAATATTTGGATTTCTAAGTATTTTCATATAAAACAATAAAGAAAACATAAGCCTTTAAGCCTTCCCCAAGTATGATTGACATTTTTTTTTTCAATCCAACCTGCACTTTTACATTGGAAGGCCTGTATTACAATTTAAATAGATTACTAGTTTGCTTAGAATATTTTTTTAACTGAAATCACTGTTCATTGGAACTGTACAAAATCTAAACTGTTATCTGCCTTAATTTTTCAGCAGTGCCAATCATATCACGTGGTCCAAATGTATATTTTGACCGAAAACAGTCACATCTTCAATGGAAAAGATGTGGATTGTAAAGAAGAATTTAAACTTCACCTGGTATAGGAAGAATTTAAAGATCTTTGTATTGATATAATATTTAAATTATAATGTTTATTAGATACAGGAAAATTAGTTGAGAATAGAATTTAGTTTTGATGTTTATGGGTATATGCTTTCATACAAATGAATCTAAATCAGTCGCAGACTTATACAGGATATTTCCCCTCAAGGATATGTTAATTCTCTCAATCTATATTGTAACCATATAATAATACAACCTGCAGCATTCATATTATGTTGTAAGCAAGCTTTACCTACAGTGTTCTCAGATCATGCCTAGGCTGACCAGGAGCAAGTGGCTCCCGGTCAGTGTCTACCTGTGCAGTATGGCACATTAGTAATGAACTGTTTTTCTAGTACCTGTATCTACAGGTACTAAAAAATGATTAATTAGACTAATATACTCCGCAGTAATTGCTGCACACATGTAGATGGTGACGCTTTGATGCACATTAGTCTAATGCATGGTAAAGTATCTCATATAGATGCATCTCATGTAGACTACTTAAGCTATATCCACTGGTGGGATGTGCTGCCATTTGAGCCATTTAAAATCTACCACCATGCCTCATTTACAAAAGACAAGTGTATGTTTGGAAGGAATGTACTGTATTTCACAGTATATATGTTGACACGATATATAGCTCAACTTCATTTTAAAAGTTAGGAAAGTTAGGATTTTCATAGGCACGGTGTATACGCTGGGGCCAGGCTCAGCTGGTGCAGCCCCATCACCTGTGAGCAGCACTGCCTAGGCCATACCAGCTAAGTGCCAAGCCCAGCCCCATGACCAGTGGTGCTCAGCGTTGTGCCCAGCCCCATCCCCTGTGAGCAGCATCGGGCTCGGCACTTGGCAGCGCCACTTGCAATTGACAGGGCCAGGTTCAGCAGTTGGCTGGCACAGCCCCATCCTCTGCAAGACTGGCATCTCTCTCAGGGGATAAGGCTGCACCAGCCAACTGCCGAGCCAAGCCCCGGCCCCAGCCCTGATCCCTGTGAGTGGCATGTCCCCAGCCAAGCACTGAGCTCAGCCCAGTCCCTGTCTCCATCCCCTGTAAGTAGTGCTGGGCTCAGCACTCTGCTAGGGACACACTGCTCATGGGGGATGGGAACAGGGGCAGGCTTGGCACTCAGCTGGGGTGTGCTGGACTCACAAGAGATGGAGCTGTGGCAGCCAAGTGCTAAGCCCGACGCCGCTTGCAGGAGATGGGACTAGGCTCAGCACTCAGAAGCACCACTCACAGGGCCGGGCTTGGCTGGTGCAGCCCTATCCCCTGTGAGTGGCACTGGTGCGGCCCAGGCAGCCCCACTCACAGGGAATGGGACCGCACCAGCTGAACACCAAACCTGAGCCCAGCCCCATCCCTGTCCCCTTCAAGCAGCGCCAGACTTGGCACTTAGCTGGTGTGGCCCCATCCCCTGCGAGCAGTGTTGCTTGGGCCGCACCAGCTGAGTGCTGAGCCTGACATCACTTGCAGGGGAAGGTGCTACAGTGTATAAGTTGTATTTTCAGAGGCCAAAATTGGGCCGACAAGTTCAGCTTGTAGAAAGTTTATTATGTAGGTCACTATGCTATTGTTTGGGACTCCAGTGATTTCTCCCCCGTTCAAGTTTCACATGGACTATATGATTTGGATTAGCTTTTAACAATTTTAATATGGCATGCATTACCAATATGTGGGCCAATGGACTGGATATAGGTATGTGTCTGATCACAATATTACCAGTACCTCTGTTCAAAAACATCAGTTCAGGCCAGCACTAAAGTAGTTAATCAAATACAAATTTCTACAATTACAGTATAGATAACACAAATGCCTACTATTAAAGTAAATTGCTTTCAATATCAGTGAGTCCTTTGTGTAAGTGTCTCAGTGTAACAATCACTATTTGAGGGGGCTCATTCTAACTGGTTTCAGAACTGGCCCTTGACACTAGGTCACTTGTATCCAGATTATGGTATTTAAGCTCATCTTAAATGAAGGAACATTTAATGAAAAAGTGCTCTTCATTGTGGAATACTAAACATGGTTTTCAATATAATACAATTTAGGGCATATTTCCATGTTCTCTTTTATACTGTGAAACTTCTAAAACAAACAACTGAAGTCTTTGTAATTAAGTACATCTCTAACACTACAAAACTGGGGGAAAGGGTGAAGTTTATACTTGGTAAATGTCACTTACTTTGGTCGAGTAATACTGGTGTTGAATTTAACCCCAAATATATATATGATGAATGGCTGGAACCTCCATATTATTTTGATGGTTATAGACCAGGCAAATAATAAGCTTGATCCTAGGTCTCCTGAAGTCAGAAGAAAGATACCTACCCACATATTCTGCTGTTTCACTTTTCTAATACTTCATGTTTTTAATTGGCAATATCCACATAGCAACAGAACATCAAGAAGAGGTCAAAGAAAAGTGCATTGATTTAAAATATCACTAAGTTTCAGTATTAAAATATGCCACTGAATTAGCTCATTGTCCAGTCCCAGAGAGACAAATTCTGTTTTTCATTTTCTGTGATGAAAGGCAAAAAGTGGCCTATTCAGATCATTCTCCTCCGAATAACCCTAAGGCAGAAAAGAAACTTCATGCAACAAAATTGTGCCTGGTTCCTTACAGAGGTGTAAAAGGGAAGGAAACAGTATAAGAGTATAAACCCTCTTTATCCTGCACTAGTATCAGGCACAAAGACCCTCCTTGTGTTCATAAAATGAAAGGACACTGCCTCTAGCTTCTGCAAAAAGGATGTGTATAAGGATGGGGTTATGCCCTCTTACTCCCTGTACAACTCAGCAAGCAGCATGACTAAATGTGGAAAGCAGCATACATTGCCCCCTACACTCCTGTTCAGCTTGTTTTTATCCTGAGCATAGGCATTCTAAGATTGAGTTGTGGCTAAGGATATCAGTGAAATGTCCCTTAGTTCCTACTACACTGTTCAGTGTGATCTTGCTTTCTCTGAAATCTACTCAGATGGACACAGTGCACTAGGCTGTTAGAAGCAGGTTCATTCAGGAGGGAAAGGCTTTTAAATTAATGCTTGGGAATGATGGCAGACAGGAGGACGAAGAACAATCATTCCATTTGGGCAATATGTTCTGTCTACTGTGAGTGGGGCAGCACCACAACTGCAAAACGACCCCAGTTTTAGAGTCACATTTTCATCTCGCTATAAAATTCATGACATCTATTTCATCCCTGCCACAGTTTGATCCAGCCATAGATGTGAAATAGTGAAATGACTGAAAATAACAGTTGTTAAGAACATAGTCTATATACATTGTGAAGTGTATGTGTGTGTGTTTACATACAGATACACACGTGTATGAATTTTATAAGACATAACACAAAGGAGTTGAGGTATTTTCTAGTACAGCATGATTATATTCAAAAGTGTATAAGTTAATAGAATAAAGGTCAACAATATTCCATGCATGTTAAGTTGGTAAAATGTGCAAGGCTGCCAAATGATCCGTTATTTCTAAAATTTATGTGTCGCCAAACCAGCAGTAAATTTGTTTTCAAAGACATAGACATCAGCTTATGTGCAATCCTTAACATGTCCCTTTTCCTTGATTTCTCTTGGAAATTGGTCTTGGAAAATTCTTTTAGAATCACTTTGCTTTTTCAGTGTGCATGCTGAAAACACTGGTCATGCTGAGTTACTTAACGGTACATAAATAGCATATAATCATTATATATAACTGTCTGTTGTTATTCTGCAAGACTGAGGAAAACAAAAAGTGTAAAAAAGATGTGAAATTAAGCTGCTGTTTTAATGTAGTGTAAATCCAAGCAAATAAGCTTAGTAGTCAGTAATAAACTATAGCCGTAGGTTTACATGCCTTCTACATGTTATGATTTTCATTATTTATTCATTACAATTAATGTATGCAAGATTTTTTAAAGGCCTAGTATTTGTAAATAAATCAAGGTTCCTTTTTTAGTTTTTCTCTTAAGTTAGATTTTTCCTCAACATCTATTCTGTTATCTTATAGACTCATAACAGGTAAAGATACAGAGTCTGTAGTTCAGTCATTTTACTTTTAAAGAACATTTTGAAATGCTCTGAATACTTTAAGAAGGATTTTTTAAACAAACAGAAGTGAATATTCTGGTCATTTAAACATTTCTTGTATTAGCTTTTTTTCTAAAGGTTATTTTTCAGCCCCTAAAGTGTAAATTAAAATGCCAGGTGCGCAACAATGGGTTAGATTGTGCCAAAAGAGAAAGAATGAAATATTCAATTTAGACATAAGACAAATCCTTCTCACCTTAATTGCACAAGTCCATGGCATATTTCAGTCAAGAGAACTTCTTGTGAATATATCAGTAGGTCTAGGTCTTGAACCTGCCACTTAAAGGTATGCTTATACACAGAGCAGGACAGCTCTACACCCAGAGCAGCCATGATGTATGGGATGGTGAAGAACCAGGTATCTAAGATCTAGGTATTGTTATTTGACTAGTCTGGTTTAAGAATAAAAAGGAAAATAAAACTTCCATATTCACAAAAAAACCCAAAGCTATAGTCAAAAGATGAAGGCCAGGAGTTGATCAGTTGTGGCTTCACAAGCAGAGCTGATAATAATCAGTCACTTATGTGCTATTTCACAGCTGATACCTCCTCCAAAAAAAATTAATTGCAAAAGTTTCACAGATGTCTGCAGCAGTTGACCAGAGCTCTTGGGTTATTGCTTGTCAGACTATTAATGGGTTTGGCTAACCATGACAGTCATTACTTTCCCCCTCCTGTGAGCTACTTTCTGTGTAATTTATGCATAGGTTTTGCCAAGATTTGACAACTTTCAGGATATTAACATAAAATTAGACTGCAGAGCTGAACAATGGGTGGCTTTAAAATTAGAAGCAGTGAAAACCAATCAAAGAGGATTGGTTTCTCTGTTGCTTTGCTTTTAAGTTTATTGTTTTGCTTTATTTATTTTGTTTTATTTTATGGGAATTCTGGAGAGAAAGGTGAGAAGGGTGAATGCTAAACAGAGTTTTGTTTTTTGTGGTACCTCAGGAATCCTCAGAATGACAAGGACATTTCCATCAGATAAAATGCTTGACAGCATCTTAAATAAACCTAAACAACAGCCGTCCCTGAAATCAATCACAGAGAAAGAAAAGTTAAAAGTGCTTTTTAGAGAGGCACTTTAAATGTACCAGAGTCTGCTCCACACAGATTGCTCAGTGAATGCCATTACAGAATGCGATGTGTGTGCTAATAAGCCAGGACATCTGGTAACCAGCTTTTTTCTGATTCATTAACCGACTCTGCGTCTGTGGCCACAGGGTATGATAGGAAGAGCTAGGAGGCTTTTGCTCCTAGAAAATGGGACCTTGATGTATGCCTCACTTCTCTGACCCAACCTTATCCTTTAAATTTTCTCTAATGTCTACATTATTAGTATTTAAATGTGAAATCTAACTGGAAAACCCTGTCATCCATAAAAGCTGTAAACAATAGGTACTAAAGTTTAATTTTACAGAACAAGAAGCTACATTTAAGATTCATTCTTAAAATCATGAAGTAGCTGGCAAAATAAACCTGTTTGGTTTATGATGTTCTACTTGCTAGAATTTACTATGGCTGCATTTAAACAATAAGGGAATCTCCTATTTTTAATGCTTTCTTTTACCCTGGTTCCTGACAATGGATCAAATGCTTATTTTAAAGGATTTAAACTTATTCTTTTCTTGAGTAATTATTCAATTAACTTGAACCAAAAACTAGACTTTAAAAAAAAAAATTCCATGAGATTAATGAGTTCAGATAGAAAAAAATAAAAGCATCATGCCACTAATATCAAAGCGGTGCTTTTTGTGATATTATACAAGTGAAACAGTTCCAAATGCTCCAGAGAGAATGATTGAGCAAAAGAAATCTAACTTGATAGTACATGTTGAGGGATGAAATGGACAATGAAGTTTCCATATGTTGTTTTTACGCAGTAATTAGAAACTGTCACACACCGTTTCATTTTTTAGTTTCCTTGGGCTTATTTGCATGTATGAGGCTTTCCTTAGAGCAGACTTGCAAGCTTCAAACTGGCACCCAGTTGAAATCTGAAGCAGTGACACGTGAGCTTCTTCCACCTAATGGACAGGAAGCCAGCGGCAGGTACTGTAACGGCCCAAAGCACAGCTCAGCAGCAGTCAGCTGCAGCCATGTTTAGTCCTATATGCACGACCTGATATTTTTATCCAGGTTAAAACAGCATTCAGTCCTGGTTGTATATTGCCATACATAATAGCTAGGTTTTATTTTCAATGAAAATAGGAGGTTAATACTTAGCAATCATAGGTTTTCAATAGGTTTTAGGAAACTAATTTCCTAAAACTCCTTTGAAAGTCCCAGCACATGCCAACCCAAAAGGTCTCTGAATCCTGTTCATTATCCAGCTTTCTTCATGGATATATATAATTGTGTTCATGTTTATAACACATTTTCCAGCCTTACTTGGCACTGTCTTCTTGCTACCTTATGGCATATGAGTTGTTCATTAAGCTTGTCTCTTGCAAATTTCTCTAATCATTCAAGTTGTGTACATTTTTTATACATGTGCAAGAAAACCTTTTGATTTTACCATCATTGTAAGGATGTCTTTTATATAGACTGGTTAATAAAGCAAATCATTAAGCAAAATGTATATAATTTTGTATTTCAGGTAGAAAATAATCATAATTTAGTTTCAATGTTATGTAAGTGGTTTCATGTTTTCTTTCTTTGAACTGTTTTCCAACTGTTGTGTAATACACCAGAAAACTGGAGGCTTAAGTCTCTTGTCTATGCAAGATAGATTATCTGTCTAGATGGCTGTTCAAGAATGCTTAAATGACCTGTAACCTCAACATGAAGGTCTCTGAAAAACATCAAAGGACATTGATTATATTCATGATTACATCTCAGAGGGTGGAGTTCAAAGATGTACCATTAAACTGCTTTTTCTTTTTCTTTTTTTGTGTGTGCACATGAAGAAAACCACCATCAGGCCAGATTTTTGAAGTTCCTACTCACCTTTAACTCAGTCCTGGCTCAGACAAAACTTAAGAACTGGCTGACTTAATATTGTTATTATTAATTATTTGCTAGTGAATTGCCCATCAAGAATGATTAGAGGGAGAGGTGGGTAGGAACAGAGACGGGAATGGGGATGCAGGGGAAAGTTGCTAACCCTAATCCTAACCCTAACCCCCACCCCCCAGAACCACCGCCACCTCCCAGGAGCAGGGGGGAGGAAGCTTGCCTCATCATCCCCTGCATCCTCCTCTGCCAGCACTCTGCGCCACTGCCGCTTCCAAGAAGCAGGGCTGAGGGGGCGGGATAGGGGGTGAGGTCAGTAGTGCTGTCCTTACCCATCCCCTCTATCCCCACTGTCACAGTGGTACTCCACTGCCTCCAGGGAGCAAGGCCAGGGAGCAGGGAGCAGGGCCCGCTCTATCCCCTCTGTCCCCGCCATCATGGCAGTGCTCCACTGCCTTGCTACCACAGTCGGCTTGGTTGTTTTAGTAACCAGAGTGCTTCAAGAGCATTACAGACAGACAGACAGATGGACTAAGCCCTTTATTATATTAAAATATTACAGTAATACCTTGGATATCCCAACTAAGATTGGGATCCCATTGAGCTGGACATTGTACGTGCATACCATAAGTTCTTGGTGTTTGGTCCATAGAAAGATCTCTTGCACAGACCTACACTGCACTCAGAATTAAACTTTCAAGGCAAAATGTCTCCTATTTGCCTGTAGTATGGTAAAAATACAATATTTAGATTTGTTCTTCTGCATTTTCTACTGTATTCTATTTTCCATTTATTAATTATATCATTTATTTTCAGTTTATTTTTATTCTTCCTTTTAAAATGTACAGCTTCAACAAATTCCATAATTTCATACTATATTTAGAGCTTCACAGAACCAGACCTTCAACTGCAGGAAGAACTCATAGCTTCAGAATTGTCAATAAAATTAAGCTGCTAATTCATTCTATTCATGTATATAAGCCATAGAAATTTTTAAATAAAATATCAGAACACCTTACATTATTTTTAAAGACTGGAAAAATAATTAAAAGATGAATAAAGGAAAATGATCATATGGAGAATGATGCCAGGCTAATGGGGTGTTTAAGAGATAGCGATCTTATTGGTCATCACAGTGGAAGGCATGTCACTGGTTATAGCACAGCTGCTGGAGGTGACTGTGTTGGTATCTGTAGCATGTTGATGTGTGAAGTGCAAAAATGAATCTTATTCCTCAGGAGAGTCCTGCATATGTCAAGTATATTGTCTCATTAAGCCAATCCATTTATCAACCCACTGAATGCCAATTAAATTGCACAGGATGGTGCAGGTATATGGTGGGCTGTTGGTGCCAAACTTTATCACAGCTGAGCTTTTCTGGCTCAGTACATTCTTACATAGCAAAATGGAAGACATAGCAAAGCCAAATTAAATGCACTTGAAATAATGTCTTTAAAGAGGAGAAAATGCCACGTCTGGCAGAATAGAGTATGAAATGTAATGTCACTTCTTAGTGTACTTCTGGTTCCAATGAAGATGTCAAGGCTCAGATCCAGTCAGTGCCAAATGTCTTCACAGCGTGCAAATTAGATCAGTGTAATTTCATCAGGATGATGATCAGACTGCTGTAGTTATATGGCTGCATCCACAGCTTCTGTTGACTGCTGCAGACAGGGTGGCACAGCTGAGGTAATGCTGCCATCCTCAGAAAGAGACAGAAGTTAATTTTATATTATTCTCTTAATGCCAAAGTCCAAAGGACATTGAGAGTCCTAATGAATATGGACACTGCTGTATGAATGCATGGATCTAGAGAATATCTTCTCTTTATGTCCAAGAACAATAGCAACATACACCTTGCCTGGATAGATTCTTTCTTGTCACACTTTCTCAGATAACCAGGTGGTAAAGGTTTTTTGAATTCTCATTAAGAAACTGTGAGACTGTGGTGTCAACACCCACACAGTAAAATGGGTCACCAACTGGCTGGAGGGCCGCACCCAGAGAGTGGTGGTGGATGGGTCATTTTCGAGCTGGAGGGATGTGGGCAGTGGGGTTCTGCAGGGCTCGGTCCTCGGGCCCGCAGTGTTCAACATCTTCATCAGTGACTTGGATGAGGGGATAAATAGCACCCTGTTCAAATTTGCTGATGACACTAAGATTGGGGGGGGATGTGGGCATGCTAGAAGGGAGGAATAGGCTGCAATCAGACCTAGACAGGTTACAGGGGTGGGCGGAGAATAGGATGGGATTCAACACTGACAAGTGCAAGGTGATGCACCTCAGGAGGAACAACCAGCACCATACCTACAGGCTGGGGACCTCCCTTCTTGTCAGTGCAGAGGCAGAAAAGGATCTTGGAGTCACCATTGATGCCAAGGTGAACATGGGCCGGCAGTGTGGGGGTGCAGTCAGGAAGGCCAACCGCATCTTGTCATGCATCCACAGATGCATCTCAAGCAGGTCCAAGGAGGTGATCTTCTGGTCAGGCCGCACTGGTCAGGCCGCAGCTGAAGTACTGAGTCCAGTTCTGGGTGCCACACTTCAAAAGGGATGTGGACACCATGGAGAGGGTCCACACGCATGATCAGGGGGCAGCAGGGCAGACCCTACGAGGACAGGCTACGGGACCTGAACCTGTTCAGCCTCCACAAGAGAAGGCTGGGTGTGGGATTTAGTGGCCTGTTACAAACTAGTCAGAGGGGACCAGCAGGCATTGGGGGAGTCCCTGTTCCCCCGAGCACTACCAGGAGTGACCAGGAATAATGGTCACAAGCTGACAGAGGGTAGATTTAGGTTAGATATCAGGAGGTGCTACTTCACGGTCAAGGTGGCTAGGATCTGGAACCAGCTTCCAAGAGAAGTGGTGCTGGCTTCTACCCTGGGGGTCTTTAAGAGGAGGCTAGATGTATACCTTGTTGGGGTCGTTTGGCCCCAGTACTCTTTCCTGCCATGGGAGGGGGTTGGACTTGATGATCTGCTCAGGTCCCTTCCAACCCTAGAAACTATATCACCTTATATATTTAAAGCACATCAACACATAATACAGACATTTCTACATACACATTGGAATTTTGGAATAAGAAACCCACAGTAAAGCTAAAAGGAAAACTACATTAAAATATATTTATGAGACAAGCGCATGTTGTCAAGAAGCACAGCAGCACCTTTTTCTTAAAATGTTTTACATTTGCAATTAACAGACTCCAATCTGCAGTATTTTTATGTAACAGATAGTACAGATATCAATTCACACTTCAGTGCCCTTTCCCTTTTCCTGTGCACCTCTTCCAACAATGGGGTCAGCACCCAGGGCCACTCCTAGGGCATACCTGGACCCAGATGCCAACTTTGAAAGAACAACATCTGGCTGCTTGGTGAGTCCTAAAGACAGTTGTACAAACAGATCAGTAATAGCCAGTCAGTCTCTAGACTCTCTTCCCTCCAAAGAAACATTTTCCTTCAGCTCACCTTTGTTTTCCCAACAAGGATTTTACATTAATATATGCAGCATAATGTGGAAAAGCTTTTTTTTTATAAATAAGGATGCTTCCTGAAACAGTAAATGATACTTTTTCATGTAGTCTATACAACGTTTGTTATAATAAATACAAGTACCACTTCAGTTTATTTTTTCACTTTCATCAAGATATTTGTAAAATTGCATGCAATTGTGCATCTGTACATTTTAGAAGTAGAATGAAGCAAGATGACTAATGTACAACTTACTCTAATAGTTTTTGCTAACACGAAACTATAAGGAAGTGGAGATGTTAAATAAGAAAGTGGCTACTAGATTTTGGTAGTAAGTACTTTTTATTGTATGTATATTCTTTAAGATTGGTACTGGGCATGTCCCCTCTAATCTACATACCAAGGAAAATATTTGCATCATGAAAGCTGTAATGGAAGACTTTAGGGATTTAGAATTAATAATAAAGTTTGCTCATTTAATTGATTAAAATGTATTTATGTGATGGATTGTAAAGATTTATTTGGGAAGGTTGTGTTCTTTCATGTTATCAACAATTGCACACTTCCAAAATTGAAGGTTCTTTCTGCTTTTTAATTTACATTAAAACTAACATTTAGAAATCCTGTGACGAAACATTAAAAAATAATATTGTCAGTCTGGATAAAGTGGCTCAAAGCCTAACAGCTGAGTGGTAAAGCTAAAATTCTATCCTGTAATGATAAAAGGTTGGGCAGAGTTGCATTTTAGGGATTACCTTTTTTCTGATTTCCAACTAACACAGCTAAATAAATACCTCTCCATTCTACACTAAATCTTAGTTCAAGGTGTAGCCTGCAATATAGAAATGATTTTAGCTACAAAAAATAATGTCTCTCCTGTACAGTACAATTAATAAACATGTTATATAAATATATATACGTGTGTGTGTGTATGTATGTATAAGTATGTATGTATTTAATGTATATGTAATTAATGTGTGCATGTATAAGCACTCTTGCAGTTTTCCTTGTTGGGAGAAGAATAAGAAACAGAGCATATATTGCATATACTAGCCATATTTCTTCATGAACAACTGAAATGTGATCACCAAACCTAAGGTAAAGCGATAGATATTTTAGGTAGTGCAATTTTCTTTCTTGTAAATCTTGATGGACCAAATCCAAAAAAACTATGCCAGTGGAAAATATCTTAAACACAGTATAAGACTGTTTCCCTAGCTTCATGAGTTGAAATAATTATTAACAGTTATAATATTACAGAACAGAGAAAAGCCTAGTTATTCAGAAGGTAAAATTAATAGTTCGTGAAAAGGTAAATCCAGGAAACAAAGTCCAAAAGAAATGTAAAACGCATACAGACAAATACATGGAAAAAGGAATTCAGAAACCTAAAATGTTTATGAAAGCACAGAGTAGATAAATTAAAAGAGTTGATTTCATCATTATGCTAGTTGGAACCCTATTTTTGTTTCCTAGGTAGGGATGTGTCTGGGGCCAATTGATGGATTTAGGTTAGATTTCAATTATCATAGAGTCAATGCTGGGGCAGCCTAATAGGCCCAGACTGGGGTTAGAGCAGTTCATGGGCAAGGTGTGGAAGAAAAGGGGTAGGTACTAGGCCCAAGCAGCTAGTATTCACTTCAGATTTGGCTGATTCAGGGGACAGTGATTTGATTTGGTGATTCGAATCACTGTCCCAAATTGATTCGGCTGAATCTGATTTGGACATTCAGCCACTGCCAAATTGTCTGAATCTCCTAATCGTCTCCATCCCCCACCTGCTCTCAATGGCTGCCCTGCCTGCTCTCCCAGCTCCTGGCTCTTAAAAAAAAAAGCCCCCATTCACTGGCTGCTGCCAAGCAGGGGGGGGTAATCCCTGCTGCCCCCCCACTGTCCCACACTCCTCAAAGACATTGAGTCCATCAAAAGCTGCTGAAGGAGCACTACCAAAACCTTCTGAACCGAGAATCGATGGTGACTGATGAAACCATTGAATCCATCCTACAGCATCCAGTAAGGGAAGCACTTGCCAGTTCACCAAGCTCTGAAGAAGTCCACCAGGAGATAAGATAGATGATGGCATACCAGCCAAGGTCTTCAAAGTTGGTGGGAAAACTATGACCAACAAGCTCCACACACTGTTTCTCAAAATCTGGAACACTGAGGAAATTCCTGCTGACTCAAAGAATTTCAATATTGTCACCATTTTTTAAAAGGGAGATAAATCTGACTGTGGAAAATACTGAGGTCTCACCCTTGTCTCCATCACTGGGAAGATCCTGCTTGAATTCTGCCGAACCAACTGCTCCCTCTTCCCTAGGAAATCCTTCCTGAGTCTCCGTGTGGCTTCAGACCATTGAGAGGCACCATGGACCTGATTTTTGTGGCCCAGCAGATCCAGGAAAAATGCTGAGAACAACACCAGAAACTGTATGTGGCCATTATTCATTTAACCAAAGCCTTTGACTGTTAACCGTAAGGCTCTATGGAAGATTTTATCAAAGTTTGGCTGTCCAGGAAAATTTACTACCATCCGAAGACTCCTTTATGACAAAATGACTGCCTCCAGCAGGGCTGTGTGATCATACCAGTTTTGTTTTCCACCTTTCTTGTGGAAGATGCTCATGCATGACTGTCTGTCATATGGCTTTGGCATCCAGTACAGGATGGATGGGAGCCTTTTCAGTCTCTCCTGCCTCCATGCCAAAACTAAAGTTACTTCAGCCTCGATTGTGGAACTTCAATATGCCAATGATTGTGTTTGCATTGCACATACTGAGGAGGACCTATAAAGGCCTTTAACTGCTTCTTTTGAGCATACCAGTGCCTGGGACTGATCTGTAATATTGGAAAAAAACCACTGTGCTTCACCAGCCTGCTCCAGGCCAGTCAACGCCCCTGGCAAAGATCCTCATTGTCAGACAGGAGCTGGAGAATGATGAGCACTTTGCATACATCACCAGCGATCTCTCAAAGAAAGCCATCATTGATGAGGAGATTCAATACAGGATCCAATGTGCCAGCTCTGCCTTCAGAAGACAAAATCATCATATGTTCAACAGTCATAACAGTGGGACTCGAACAAAGCTCCTACTATATAAGGCTACAGTAATCCAAGCTCCTGCTATATAAGGCTATGGTAATCTCAAGTCTTCTCTATGGTTGTGAAGCTTGGGTGACTTACAGGGATCACCTGAAAAGCATGGAACACCATCACCATTGCTATCTTCAGAAGAACCTTTGTATAAAATGGGAAGATTATTGCACAAATGCCAGTGTCCTCACCAACGCTAACACCACCAGTATGGAAGAGCTGATTATTCAATATCAGCTGCAGTGGACAGGACATTGTGTGCACACGTCTGATGTATGCATACCAAAACAACTGCTATAATCCCAAATCAGTCAACAACAAATGACAGGAGAGGGGCAGAGGAAATGCTTCAAGGACACCCTCAAGGTAGACATTAAGAAGTGTGGCATTGACACCACAAATTGGGAAAAACTAAACTAGGACAGGTCTACATGGAAACACTGTGTGAGAGAAGGCACATCTTACTTTGAGGAAAATTGTCTTGCCCTGGAAGCAGTAAAATGACAGGAACAGAAGGAAAGAAAACAAGACCAAGAAATCCCTGGTCCACTCCTCCCTTTAACCACCACCTGTGGTGTTTGCCAGAGTCTGTGGCTCTAGGATCAGCTTTTTTAGCCATCATCAGGCTCATCCACAACTCTGTACTTGACCTATGAGCATAATCATCCCTGACTGTGAGAAATCCCTGACGATGAATAGTAGCATAGCACAGGCTATAGGTTTGAGCTAGAACTGAGTTTGAGAATGTTTTATAGGATTACTTTGGGTTACACTCAAGATTAAATTTAGCAGGAGATGGTTAGTTAAGTTAAAGGTTGGTACTGAGACTAACTTGGAAAAGACATTGGTGACAGTTTATAAACTAATATAGAGTCACATCCTGTTAATGGACTCAGGCAAGTTTGTGAAACAGGGTTTGGATTAGAAGGCTATGGACATTGGCTTTGGTTGAGTTCATAGGCACTAGCCTAGAGACAATGCAAGGACTAGAACTGCTTCCTAGGGACCCCATTTAGAACTGATTTAGGGCTAATTTATAGCCTTGGTTTTAGAATTGGCATTGGTTCTTAATCTCAAATGAATGCTAGCTATGGTCTTAGAATTGGAGTTGGTGAGAATTTATGAAAAACTGATTTGGTGTCAGTTCATGGGCTTAATTCCATCATAATGCCTTAGACTAGATGGTAGGCTTTCAGTAAGTATTTGGGTTCCCAACTCAGGAGAATTTTTTTTCTAACAGTCTGCAAACATTTTGCTCATGGCTGAACCTTTTTATTGACACATGTTTTTACTGATATATGTTTTACATAACATAAATGTAACTTGTCTGTCAGGCCCCATTTAGAAGGGGGGGAGGGGCGTTCAAATTTAGGAGTTTAACATCAACCCTAATAAAAAAATAAAAAAGTTTGGTTGTCAGAAAGAAGTTTGCAGTAAAAAAAATTTCTTGTGTTGGCAACCCTGCTTGGCTACAGCAATGTTTTACCTTGTTCTGCCCCTCCAACACCCCACTAGGGACCCCGCAGTCACCCTCAAAACCTGATATCCTCAACTGTACCCTGCATCATGCAGCCTCCCCAAGCCCATTTTTTAACCTTAAACATGCCAGCCCTGCTCCTTCTGTTCTGGCATGGATCCCCAAAGACTCCTATGTGTGACCCAGCAGCCTTACAGGCAGCCTGGGATGCAGCAGCATGTAGCTGAGATAAAGCTCCTTGAAGGATGATGCACTCACGCTCAGATACCAGGTGAAACTGCTCTGTGTTGTCCCTTGGCACGTCAATCAAGGTGCAGCTTCTTAGTGATTTTATGGATAGCTCATTTTTTATTTTACTTTATTTTATTTTATTTTTTACTGACAGACATTTTAGCACAATTTTTACTGATCATCAGTACATTTACTGACACTTGGCAAACCTGGTGAGTATGCTGCAGTCCCCAGTCTCCCAGGAGCTGATGCTTTTCTTACCACCCCCTCACATGGCATGGCTGTAGTACGATACTTTTGTAATACTACAAAGTTCTGCAACACTTGAAGCACTAAAACAAAATGTCTGTATATGCCAAAGTATGTAGTTTTTAATTGTTGTTTATGGAAAGTCAAAGTGTCACATTAAATTACATTAAATTTTCATAGCAATATATAAGGATTTAGAATTTCAGCTCTTACAAGGGTTAACAAGAGTCTTCCTAGTTAAACTTTACTCATTGCTCTGACAGTGTCTAATACCCTTAACACTTCACACACAGATGAAAAGTGCTAGGGGAAAATATGTTTTTGTGCACGTATATGGAAAACATAGATTAGAGGTCTGTCTGAGGAGTCGCAAAGTTCAAGCCCGTAGTTCAAAAAACCTAAATGTACATCTTACACAAACATACTACTACTACTACTACTACTACTACAGCTACATAGCTTCCTGGGGTTTTTATTTCTTTTTTTATTTTTTATTTGCTTTTTCTATAATTGTGTTGTTTTCTTTTCTTTTTTTAATTATTGACAGCTGCACCTCCAGGCTGAGGAATTCAACCAAGTATATCTCACTTGGTTTTCTTATCCATAATGTCTCCTGATCATTGTATAGCCTGACACTTCTAACATGAAAATAAGGTAAGATGTTTAATGTTTAAAAAAAAATACCTAAGGAGCAAGGGAACCAAGTAGCCACAGATGCTAGCCAACTAGTTTTCCAGGCTCACCTAGTTTTCAATGCATCTAACAAGACCTTACACTTCAGTCCCCACATCACCCCCCTCCTGCCCCCAAAAATTTCCATTAAAAGTGATTTTCTCCCATAAAAACTACACCTTACAACAGAGCATTGCTCTGATAGCCAGTTCCCAACCACTATAACACAATGCTTACATTTCTGCTGCTGAGCCAGATTTTTTATTTCTAGTTTTTCAAATTCTTATTGATTTTTTGTTGCACATTAAGTCATCTGTTATATTAGAGTAAATTTATTTCACAAGTTTCATAACAATTGTATTACTTACATAAATGTCATGAACCATGATTTACAAAAGGAAGGCTTTTTTGAACAAAATTTTGGTGCAATTGAAGGCAATTGGCAGGATGTCCATTGACTTCAACAGGGTCAGAAGTTCAACATTTGCCTGGATTTTAACAAAAATATACTTCTGATCAAGAATTGAAACCATGTAAATTTTAAACTATAACTGTCTGCTTTTTATGTCAGAAGTTTTTTATAATGGCTTACTAAAGTAAAATTAAATATTGTCCATGTTGCTTATTTCTTTGAATGTTTTGTCATTACAAAACTGTTGATTAGCCTAACAAGACAATTGTTTCTGCAAGCAAGAAATTGTACATATTTTATTACAAATGTCTTATGTGATTAAGCCATGCTTTGTACCCTATTAGCTGTTCTAATTATGTAACTAATTCAAGTACCTTTCTGTGTGACTTTTGTTAATTTTTCCAACCTAATATCACTGTATCATAGTTATGAGAATGCAGAACTATGCTACAGTTAGAGAAATAGGTCAGACTGCATGTTTTCTGAGTTATTTAGTTACTGTTAGTATTAATTGTTGGGTTCATATTTACAGCAGGAATAATCCAAAAACTTTCCCAAAGAAGGTGTCTTTGTGTATCCAGCTCCAGCTGGATTTAGTACCGTACATTTCACAAAGTGTTGTATAACTAAGGGCTTGTCTACATGGAGGATAAACAATAATTATTCCAGAATATCCCCTCATGTGGACATTCTTTTTCTGGAGTAAAGGTTAAGGTCCTTTACAATATTGGTTTGAGTGTAACATGTACATGGCTCTATCAGGTAAAGACAGTTCTTGATTTTCATATTATAAAGTCTCTATTGAATTCTTATTTGCCACAACCTACTCTCGCTCAACTTTTCCTATAGTGTTTATCTCCATAACATGTATGTAGCAGGATGGGGTCCTTGGGTTGCCGTGAGCTCCCCTAAGGGTGCTTTCAGTACCGTGCCAAGCGTTTTCTAAGCAACCTTGGAATCTCATCCACCACGTCTTTGTTCTTATGAATTTATTACAGGAAGGCTGCTCTTTGTTCCCTTGGCTACGGGTTTCCTGCTATGTGCCGGACCTGTCTTGGTATCCCTGGCACCTGGGCGCTCTACAGCTCCGCCTCACACTGCACCTCACAGTGCTCACTTCAGTCACTGCCCCTCTTTCTGGGGTTTCTCACTACCCCACACCTCACTGGCACTTAGGATCTCCACAATTTTGCTTGTTCTGCCTTCCAGGATACTCGGGGTCAGCTCCCTCCCAATACTGTGCCTTTCCTGGCGCTCGGGGTCAGCGCCCTCCCTGTACTGTCCTTTCTGGCAGTCTGGGAGGTACACTTCCTCTGCTGCGCCCTTTTTGGCTTAAAGGTCACTGCTGCCTTTGCTGGAGCTTCATGGTTACTGCCCCTTCTCTCTCTGGGCTTCTCAGCAGTGCTGCCATCCCTCTCTCTGGGGCTTCTTAGTAGTGTTGCCCCTCTCTCTGGAGCCTCTCAGCAGTGCTGCCCTCTTCCTGAGGCTGGGGTCCCCACTTTGATGTGGTTCCTCCATCCCCTTATAGCCTCTCCCAAACCTCTGGAATAACAACAACACAAGCTTCTGGGCTATAACACAAATCTATGCCTCATGGCTAAAACATCTTCTGAACCACACCACAGGTGTTTTATCTCCCACCCATCTCACTAGCTGGTCCCACATCCAGACCTTTTCTTTTCACTCGTTCAGAGCCAAGCTCCTTCCTTCTTGGCTGCCCCCTGCGGCCCGGCCTTTGGCCTGCAATCTATATCAGAGCCAGACCCTGTCCCTTTCATTCACCTGACCAGACAGGTGTGTGTCCTTAACTACCTCCGGTTGCCCCTGGTGACTGGCACCTGGGCCACTACTCTGGCTCTCCAAGTAGCAGGCACCTTAGTGTCCTACTACAGTGTAATATGAACTTTGCCAAAATAAGTATTTGCTTCATGAAAATAGTGATACAATGTAACCAAGATGCACAGTAAAGGGACACGGAGGGGCGGGGTTCTAGTTGTGGATTGTGTCTTTCAGATATCAGCACATATCACCAGTTCTTTCTGAACAGATGGTCTTTGTCATTCATTGATTACATTCAAAACTATTTATTTTGTGTTCTGCTATCTAGAGAGAGTCTGTCATTTATGCCCCCCCCCACACACACACACAAAAGTCAATCAGGTAGTTATAAACAAATCATCTCACATTCCCACTTCTGACCCTAAAATAATAAACAGGGTTTTAGTTCATGTTGTCTTCTTCCTCAGTAAAATCAGAAAGAAATAGCCTTTTAGAAACATCTAAGATGATCTTCTAGAAAAGCACAATATATTTTTGTCTTCTAGAAAAGCACATAACTTTACCAATAGATTTATGCCAGAAAGAGCAACATATATATATTAATTAGTGGTAGTATTTTCAAAAGCACTAAAGGGAATTACAGATACATCTTTCATGTCAAGTCAGTAGGAATTATCTATTTATTCCCATAGATGCTTTTCAAAATTCCACCTTAAATATTTAAGTGCCACACAAGTTATTTTGATGAGTAGATGCAAACTATCAGAGTTCTTTCATTCATAAGAAAGAAAATAAATATTAATAATGAAATGTTATCACCTTTTTAAAATTCCCTGACCCCTTCTAAACAGTGTCAATCTTTTTTCTGGTATGCCCTATACAGCATCAAAAAAAAAAATCAACACGGTTCAAAGCTTTTTCCCATTTGGAGCTTATTTATGTACAGTTTCCTGTTATTAGACACTTGTGGGCAAGTTCTGCTGTGCTAAGTTCTGTGTTGTATAATGTAAGACAACCTGCCATAAAAATTAAACCAATGCTGAAAATAAGTATACAAAAGTGTTGTCTGCTTACCTACTAACACTAATCAGATCCTATATAAAGTCCTAATTTAAATCCCTCCTTATAGTGATACATAATCAGCTTTTTTGTTGTTCTTGTCTCTTAAAGTTCACTTGGAATTTCAGGTTGATGGAAGCCCAAAGTCTCCAAAGGCAGGGCCAGGTAACATCATAGGGTGTGGACACTGGAACCCTTTCATAAGGGAAAGGTTTCAAAAGGGGCAGCAGCTGGTAGGTTCTAAGTTTTGTGTGTAAATTAGTTGAGAACAATTCATATGTAGCAAAACCACTTCAGCTTTTAACCTGATTTCATCCAGGTTTAAGCTGGAATGGTTTTGCTACATTTAAATCACTCTTGGCTAATTCACACATAAGAATTATAATATAACAGCTGCTGCCTTTTGAAACATTCCTCTTTTGAAAGGGTCCTAAATGTATGTAAGTCCACACTCTTTCAGAGAGTCATAACCTTGTTCGTAGGTGACAGCCTACTTTGACAGCTCTTTGATAGCGTCTGTCTGAGTTCAGACTAAGATGGCTACTTCTTTGAAAATCTACAAGTAAAATCTGATAAAACCCTTTTGTTTCTTAATATACCATGTAAACTTAAAACTGCTTCCTTTTACCAATATCCCTGACTCCTTCACTTCTCTTCAGTGCCTCCTTCTACCCTAATAATGAACTATTTGCAAAGTCCTGAGCTTTGTTAGGAGGACATCGATCCTTTTTTTTCCTCCTACAAATATGCATCCTCAAAGTATGTTGCTCAGAAATAGGCCCCTGCACTATTAGAACTGGTGTGAAGCAAGGATGTGTGATTATACTCTTTTCCATCTATATCACAGCTATTCTGCATTTCACTGCTGATAGACTTCTGTCTGGAGACAGTATCTAATATTGCGTGGATGAGAATCTCTTTAATACCCAGTTACGTACCACATTTATCATAAGCAACACCATCATTATTGATTTTCAGTACACTGAAGATTGTGTCAAGTGTGCCCACTCAACTGAAGTGTTTCAGGTCACTCTTGACTGTTTTTGTGCAGTGTATGAAATGTTGGACTTACTATCAAGTTCACCAAAACCTCAAGGAGTATACCAAATATCTCTCTCAGGTCACAGGCCAGGGTAAAGCCGATTGCAGCAGCCAGGACCACGATTAAAGTATTATGTGCCAATAAACGGGTAGTGACAATAAAACTGATTGGAAAATGTGCTCCCTCCTCCATTCCCCCAAAAAGTTTCAACAAAATTAAGAAGAAAGGTTATTGTCATCAATATTTTCCATTGAAAAATAAGACATTTTTGGGGAAAATGGACAACCAAAATACATTAGCTGAACTCTGAAACATTTCTATATGGCAATACTGCTGTGGTAGCTCATGCTCTCATTATTCCCTAGAGGCTGATTCCTGGGTTGATTGCTTCTTTTATGATGCACTACAGTGTACCCTCATTATGAAGGGTTGGATCATGGGAACTCATGCTTCATAGGAGACACAGGCCAGTTTGAAAGCTATAACTATAGAGGAGAATGAAAATTTGAGGAAAAAAAAATTACAACTCCAAAACAAAGTATTTCAGTTTTCGGCCAACTTAGTTCAGTTTTTACATATTTTGTTTTTGACCAAAAAAAAATGTGAAAAGCATATATTTTCTGCCAAAAGATCTTGCTGTGTTGTACAAGTTTACAAATAAAAATTAATTCAATGAATGTACAGCATTGGCTGCATGGTTTTAAATATATTTTCTGTAATAGTGAAAATTTACAGAGTAAACTATTGTTAGGAGCTGTATACAAGATAGTTAAACTTTATTTCTTGATAAACCATCAAACTATAGCAATCCAAGATCATCATAGTAAATGCTTTTGCATCCTCTTTTGCTGTGTCTGCACAAGATGCTTACTGTGCATTAGCCTAATAACACTGCACAGTAGCATGGCAGTTAAAAACTGTGCTAGTAGCCTACTGCACCGTGTTTCATAGTTTCATAGTTTGTAGGGTCAGAAGGGACCTGAGCAGATCATCTAGTCCGACCCCCTGCCATGCCAGGAAAGAATACTGGGGTCAAACGACCCCAGCAAG
>NW_017728949.1:35961560-35963777 GCF_001723895.1 Crocodylus porosus | reverse complement strand
ACGAGTGCTCATAAAGTTGTGCCAGGGGACTTGCAATGACCTCGGCCAGTTCCTTTAGAACTCTAGGGTGGAGATCATCCGGGCCGGCTGACTTGAATACGTCCAACCCCTCCAGAAGCTCCCTAACTAAATCCTCGTGTTATTAGGCTAATGCACAGCAAGCATAACAAAATAACTGTGTTGGCGTTACTGCATAGTAACTCTGGTTACTGCACATTTAGTTAGTACTTCATTAAGTAAGTACTAAACGAAACGTACAGTAACTAAGGCATATTAATGAACATGTAGATGTGCCCAGCATGTTTAAGGATTATTTATTGTTGTAGTTATAAGAGAAGCCACAATGACTTACCTTCTTACTGTTGATATATTATATTATATAGTCTGTGCAGGAGGAGAGCTATAATGTACTCTATATAACAGGGGGAAAAACCAAACAGAAATCTATGCCCATATTTCATTTCACCACCATAAACCATAACATACAGGAAGCTGGGTTTTCTGCTGTATCCAAATGTACTTTCAAATCAAGATTTTCCTTTTATGAACTGAAATGAGATGATAGAAAAAGAGGAATGCTGTAGTATAGACCAGTTATTCTGGCAAACCTACTTTGTTTTAAAAAGTTCTCCAAGTTTGGATTTTAAGATCATGGAATGCTGTTCCAGGAGAGAGCCTTTTTGGGAAGAGACGGCACCTACCTCACGCCAAGGGGGAAGAATCTGTTTTTTTGCTGGAGAGGACTTTAAATTAGGTGTGCAGGGGATGGGTGTGCAGATGGGAATGCAAGCTGGGGGACAGACAATCATGAAGGACATAGAGAGAGTGATCAGGGAGGTGTCAAGAGGCTGGAATGACTTTGGGGTTGTGAGGATGTGAAGATTACCTATGGGGGATTTAAGTGTCTATACACAAACACTAGGAGTAAGGGGAATAAGCAGGAGAAACTGGCACTCCTGCTAGCAAATAGGGAATATGATCTCATTGGAATAATGGAGATCTGGTGGGATGCCACACGTGACTGGGCTGTATGCATAGAGGGCTACAGGCTGCACAGAAGGGATCAGGTAGGGAAGAAGGGAAGAGGTACAGCTCTCTCTATAAAGGCATGCCTCCTTGGAGACCCAAATTGGTTCAAGAGAAGGGTGACTCGAGACCCCTTAGGGTCAGCACAGAGGCAGAAGATACAGGGGGAGGGAAGGAGAGGGGGTAAGGAGGGGACTTGATGGTAGGCATCTACTACAGACCACCATACCAGGAAAAGGAGCTGGATCTGGAATTTTCCAGAGACCTGATGGAGTCTGCATGTTCAAGGGACATGGTTGCCATTGGTAATCTCAATTACCCTGACATCTACTGGGAGAAGCATTTGGCCAGATCTGACCAGTTGTATAGGTTTTTGACCTGCATAGGAGAACTTTATTTAGTACAGGAGGTGAATGGGCAAACCAGAGGAAAGGCTTTGTTGGATTTGATTCTAGCCAAAGGGGATGACCTGGTGGGAGATCTGAGGATTGAGGATAATCTAGGAGATAGTGACCATGAGATGATAGAATTCACTATCCGTCATAGGGCAGGGAAGTCAGCCAGTAAGGCAGAGGTGCTTGACTTCAGCAAGGCTGGCTTCAATGATCTTAGGAAAATAGTGGGAAAGACTTTATGGGAAGAGGGACTGGAGGGGAAGTTCAGGAAGGATGGTCATTCCTCAAAGGAATGATCCTCAGAGCTCAGAAAAGGTCCATTCTTGTGTGCAGGAAAGGTGGTAAAGGGTCTGGGAAGCCCTCTTGGCTTACCAGAGAGAGGTCAAGGAATGCTTAAAAAAGAAAAGGGAGGCTTACATACAGTGGAAACAAGGGGCAGTCACCAAGAAGGAATACACAAGAATAGTCTGTATTTGTAGGAAGAGGATAAGGAAGTCATGGACAGCAACTGAGATCAGGTTGGCAACCAAAATCAAGGACAATAAGAAGTTCTTCTTTAGGTATATAGGGAGCAGGAGGAAGACCAAGGGAAATGTGGGGCCCTTGCACTATGGGACAGGACAGCTAATAACAGACAATCAGGAGAAAGCTAAACTCTTTACTAATGCCAGGAGCCTGGGCAACAAGCAGGACGAGCTCGTCCTCCTGCTCAGTGCAAAGAAATACGATGTCATTGGGATAACGGAGACCTGGTGGGACTCCACCCATGACTGGACCACGGGTATAGAGGGCTATA
>NW_017728949.1:35919863-35961549 GCF_001723895.1 Crocodylus porosus | reverse complement strand
CTTAGAGCAGCTGAATATCTTCAAGCTGGCAGCACTGGATGGACTACATCTGAGAGTGCTGAGGGAATTAGCTGGAGTCATTGCCGGACCATTAGCAAAGGTATTTGAAGACTCGTGGTGCTTGAGAGAGGTCCCAGAAGACTGGACAAGGGCTAATGTGGTGCCATTCTTTAAGAAGGGGCAGAGGAAGGATCCAGGAAACTATTGGCCAGTCAGTTTTACCTTGATACCAGGTAAAATTTTGGAAAAAATTATCAAGAAGTCCATCAGGGAGAGACTGACAGAAGGCATGATGCTGAAGGATAGCCAACTATCCGTCAGGAATCAAATTTCACTGTAGGCAGGTCACATCTGACCACCCTCGTCTATGATCAAGTAATGAACCGCTTAGATGTCGGAGATGCGTTTGATGTCATATACTTGGACTTTAAAAGGGCCTTCAATATGGTTTTCCATGATACTCTTATACAAAAACTGGGAGATTGTGGTCTGACAGAGTCCATGGTCAGGTGTGTTGGAACTGGCTAAGAGGTCAAACCTAGAGACTGTTAGTGGACAGGTTTCATAGTTTCATAGTTGATAGGGTTGGAAGGGACCTGAGCAGATCATCAAGTCCAAGCCCCTGCCATGGGCAGGAAAAAATGCTGGGGTCAAACAACCCCGGCTAAGTGATTATCTAGCTTCCTTTTGAAGACCCCTGGCATAGGAGTGAGCACCACTTCCCTTGGAAGTTGGTTTCAGATCCTAGCCACCTGTGAAGTAGTGCCTCCTGATATCTAGCCTGAATCTACTCTCCGTCAACTTATGGCCATTATTCCTTGTTACTCTCGGTAGTGCTTGGGAGAACAGGGACTCTCCCACTGCCTGCTGGTCTACCTTGGCCAGTTTATAGACGGCCACCAGATCCCCTCTCAACCTTCTCTTGTGGAGGCTGAACAGGTTCAGGTGTCATAGCCTCTCCTCGTAGGGCCTGCCCTGCCGCCCCCTGATCATGTGGGTGGCCCTCCTCTGGACCCTCTCGATGCTGTCCACATCCCTCCTGAAGTGCGGAACCCAGAACTGGACGCAGTATTCCAACTGCGGCTTGACCAGTGCTGCATAGAGGGGGAGGATCACCTCCTTGGACCTGTTTGTGATGCATCTGTGGATGCATGATAAGGTGTGGTTAGCCTTCCTGACCCCATCAGCGGCCCATGTTTATCTGGGAATCAATAATGACTCCAAGATCCTTTTCTGCCTCTGTGCTGACTAGAAGGGAGTTCCCCAGCCTGTAGGTATGGTGCTGGTTCTTCCTTCCCATGTGCAATACTTTGCATTTGTCAATATTGAAACCCATCCTGTTCTCATCCACCCACCCCTGTAACCTGTCCAGATCCAGTTGCAGCCTGTCCCTCTCCTTCAGTGTGACTGTTTGTATCATCTTGGCAGGAGGTGACCAGTGGTGTCCTGCAGGGTTCAGTTCTTGGCCTTGTACTGTTCAACATTGTTATCAACAGTTTAAATGAAGATATGGAAAGCACACTGGCCAAGTTCGTGGACGATACTAAGTTATGGGGAAAAGCAGTCACACTAGGGGATAGGATGTGGATCAAATGGACCTGGACAAGCTGGAAAGGTGGGCAGAGCAGAACCAGATACGGTTCAATACAGATAAATACAGAGTGCTTTATCTGGAGAGAAGTAACTAATGACATGAGGTCCTGACCAGCACAATGCCTGAAAGTGACCTCGGGGCTATGGTTGATCACAGGATGAACACGAGCCACCAGTGCAATACTGCAGCCAAAAGCATACTGGGGTGCACTAATAAAGTGATACTTCCTCTCTACTCAGCACTGGTGAGACCCCAGCTGGAGTATTGTGTCTAGTTCTGGGCACCACACTTCAAAAAAGACGTGGAGAATCTTGAAAAGGTCCACAGAACAGCCACAAGATGACTAAGGGCCTGGAGGAGAATCCTTATAAGGAAAGACTGGGATCTGGGACTATTCAACCTGGGGGAGAGAAGACTGTGGGGGACTTAGTGGCCAACTGTAAGTATGTAAGGTAAATATTAGGAGCTGGGAGAAAAAAACTGTTCACTAGGGCACCCCGGGGGAGGACAAGGAGCAATGGCCATAAACTGTTAGAGGATGGTTTCAGGTTGGATATAAGAAAAATTTCTGTATGGTAAGGGTAACCAGAATCTGAAATAGATTTCCCAAAGAGGTGGAGTCCCCAACCTTGGAAGACTTCAAGAGGAGACTGGAAAGACACCTTGCTGGGATCATTTGATCTCAGTAGTATGACTGCCAAGAACAGGGGGGTTGGACTGGATGATCTTCCAAGGTCCCTTCTAGCCTTTTATTTCTATGATTCTATATGCTCAAAATTGTGATATTAAATGCATTCAATCTAAGCCACTGTAAGGTAATACAATATTTTAAGCTATCCACATTTTGAATAATAAAGGAAAATATGGATAACATTGAAATATTGATTATAGCCTCTTCTTCCATGCATCTATCTAAATTTGAGTGTTATGTTTGCTGGAATATGACCAAAATTAATAGGCATTGATTAATAGCATTCAATAAATACAGCAAGCAGCTAGAGTTTTCAGAGCAATTTAAATAATTCCTCATTCATGCTTTAAACATATCAGTAGTTGTAATACTTTAATTTTAAATCCCCAGAAGCTCAGAGAGACCTTGCTTAGATAATATTATATCCTTTAGACTACTACCCACTCTATCATATTCATGAAAGAAAGTGGGGGAAAAGAGACCTATAGAAAAAAGTAAAACTTAAGGCCAAAGAAAAGCAAACTTAAAACTTACATCTACATGAAACTCTTTACCTGAGATAAGAACAAATTACTATGTGGTAAGTATTACCATCAACCATCAACATATGCAGATGCTTACTGGGCATGTCTACATGAGATGCTTAACTAGTAAGCAAACTCATGTGTCTACACATGCGCATCTTTACTGCACAATAAAACCCCCAAATCACAAATAAATTTGATGCCTGCATCTTCTGGTATCAAATGTACTCACGATTAGTTACTGCGCAGTAATGCATTTGTAGACACGACCTGGAAGCAAATTTGCTGCCAGGTCAGCCCTGTCTCTAGGCTGCCAGCATGAGGCTAGCTCCAGGGCTCTGGGGTGGGAGCCACTCCTGCCCCAGTGCTGGGCTATCTCTATTATATCCCCTGCCTCAGGTCTTTAAAAGCCTGAAGGCATTTTGAGCCTTTGGGCACACCAGCATGCAGCCTGAGGCCACTCCAGGCCCCACATTCCAGGCCCTGTGTCCTCCTGAGCAGGCCACAGGATAGCCTCACCAGCCTTCCCGCATCCTGGCACTGCTGTCCGGCACTGCAGTGCTGTGCAGCTACCAGGTCCATGCCATCTGAGTCTGCAGGCTGCTCTAGGCTGCTGCAGGCTACCACAGGCTACAGCCAGGCCTGCCAACTCCCAAACCCAGCTGCAGACAGCTTCTGGCTGCCAGGGCCAGTTCCACCTGCCTACAGCCCACCTCCAGCAGCCTGCCTTAGCCAGTAGGTGCTGTGGGGCATTGCCTCAGCCATGTGGCTGTCAGTTCCACTCTGGTTTCCCGTGCTAGGCATTGCAGACAGCTGTCCAAGCCCAGCAGCACAGGGGGAGTCAAATGGAGGCCCAGAGAGCTGACACAGGAGACAAAATGGTGATGTCCTTGCCAATGCCTATGCCCACACCATGCCTGCCAGCTGGGACTCCAGCTAATCACAGGAGGAGACTGATGACCTTGTGGTGTTGTGGGGTGAGGCAGAGGTGTAGCGCCCATTCGAGTGGGGTTGGTGCTCTAATGCCCATATCTGTGAGAAGCTGACAGCCTGGATGCAGGAGTGCGGGTACAACTGGTCAGTGCAGCAGTGCTGCATAAAGGTCAAAGCCTTGTGGGCACAGTGGGTTGCTATGACCTACCACAATTATCAGTTGGGGAGTACCTGTAAGTCCATGCCCTTTATATGGCAACTGATGGACATCTTCACACCCCAGAACCCAGGCCCCTCCCCATCCAGCCCACCTGCACTCCTCTGGCCTTGGGTTCCCTCCCCACACCATGCAGGGAGGTGGGAGACAGTACAAAACTTTTTGAGCAGCCCATGATCCTGCAGCTAGGTGGGCATGGTCCTCTCACATGCTGAGAAATGTGTCAATGCTGGCAGCAATGCCCTCGGCAGCAGGGGACAGGGACATGTAGTACAGCCACTGGTAACCCTCCAGGTGACAACTAAGATTGCAGAGTAGCCCGGGCTTGCCTCCCACACTGTTGTAGCTCAGGGTCCTATGCCAGGTGAGCAGGTGCACCAAGGTCAACATGGCCATCAGCAGCAGCAGAATATGGTGGATCAGGCACCTCTCAATCCGTGCAAACAGCTCTTCATGCACCACCCAGGGCATGCAGAGCAGGGGCATGCTTGGGGCAGTGGCAGCATGGCAGGGGTCCAGCTCCAGGCTGCCTCCCTAGAATAGATCCCTATGGGGAGGGTGGGAGTGTGGGCAGAATCTCACCCCAGACATCCAGGAGTCCCACCCCTTTCAAGCCCAGGATGGCCTGTAGAGGAGGGGCAGCAGGGTCTAGAGTAATGGCAGCAGGTACTGTCAGGAGCCTGGCCTGTCCTGCCATGGGATTGGGGTGAGGGAAGCAGAATGCCTGCAGCCCAGCCGAAGGCCCCTTCCTGGGCCTAGAAGGATGTCCTGTACACCTACAGCAACCAGGAGCTCCTGCCCTGGACCCCACCCTGGGTCTGGCACCACCCAGCCCCCCTGCCTGGGCCCAGCCTTACCACTGCCCCCCAACTCAATGTGGGTGCAGAGCCAGAACTACCTGAAGTGGGTCCAGGACCTCATACCATCCCTGCTGGCCCTGGACATCACCTGCCGGAGGAGGAGACACCTATGCCAGGGAACCACTGGCCACCATTGCCCCTGGACAAGCCCCCCACTGCCTCTTGCTATGGTGTGTGCAGCTGCAGGGGAACAGCCAGAGGCCAGGTGGCCAGAGGCCTCCTAGGTGCCCCCCACTCTGGGATGGCACACTGTATATAGTTTTCATGGGAAAGATGGTGGGTGGGTGGGGTGGGTGGTGGAGAGGCTCTGTTTTTGGGGAGGGAGTACAAACTTGTTCTTCTGAGATATGTCTGCAGTGAGCATGATGCTGGGGGTAGGCAGGGGAAAGTGGGAGGGGGGGATCCATCAGTGGCAGTGCAGGTGGGCCAGAGCAGGGAGTGCAGGAGGAGGTGGTTGGCCAGCCCTCCCACACCCAGTGCCTTGCCCCCCACTGGTGACTGCACAGCCCTCCTGAGGTCTCGGTGGGTAGGGGCTATTGCTGCCACCACAAGTGGCACTTCCACTGCCAGGCATCTACCCAGGCCTCACAAGAGAGCTCCCCCAAGGCTTCACAGATATTATGCAGCACACAGGCTGCAATGATGACCCAGGGAAGGTTGTCTTTGGTGAACTTGAGGTGGGCCATCATCCCTTGAGGTAGCTGAAGATGTACTCCACCAGCGTGTGGATCCAGCCCAGACAGCAGTTAAAGTGGGACTGGTGCGGGTCCAGATGGCCAGCATAGGGCCATATAAGCCAGGGCAGGAGCATGTAGGCAGGGATCCCTGATAAGGAGGGGTGGGACTACCACAGTACCCAGCTACAGATCTTGCACCCCCAGTGTGAGGTGCCCACTCTCCACCAGGCCCAGCCAGCCAGAGTTTCAGAAGATTTCAGCCAGCACTCATGTGCAGGAAGGTGCCTTAGTGGTCCATGATGACCTGGAGCACCATGGAGTACAAGCCCTTCTGGCTGTAACAGGGGCAGACTCCATGGGTGGTCAAGTAATAAATATGTAGGTTCTGTTCAAGGTCCCAATATCCTGTGGGAACTCCAGCGCACAGAACACTACCACTGCAGGGGGTCATGTGCACAGAGAGCCATGTGCACCAGCACATCTTGGAGGGAACGGTACACCTCCAGGATGGCCTCTCCAGTGGTGGCCTTGCCCACACCAGACAGGTGGCTGACCCAGGTGGCAGCTTGAGCAGGGCAAGGGCCTGTCCAGTGTCTGTGAGAAGGAGCAGCCACAAGGCAGTGTCCTGATGCTCCAGGTGCAGCCAGAGATGCTCCAGGAGATCTCATAAGGTGGCCTGGGTCATCCTAAAGGCATCCAGCCACTGCTCACCATCCTAGGTCTCCTGGATGATGTGCTACCACCTGTCCTAGCTGGCCCTGTGGGCCCAGAGTTGGCAGGACTGGAGGCACAGGAGAGTGATGGCAGCCCTGGTGGTGGTATCCCTGCCAGGGTCCAGCCCAGCAAGTAGGGTCAAAGAGACAAGTGAGCAGTGGCAGCCCTCAGATAGCACACAGTTGCTGCATGTGAGGGAGCCAGGAGAGGTGAGACAGCCATGACCAGCTGGCAGTAGGCACAGCCAGCAGGAGACCAAGCTGTCGGTCATTGCTGCCAGGGGCAGGAACAGCCATGATGCGGGGAGGTACAGGCAGCAAGGAGAGCACTGTCGCATGCCATACCTGGATGGTGCCTGCTGTTCCTGTGAAGGAAGAGGCTGGCCAGATAACAGTGAACGGAGCTAGTTTTTGAAGATGCCTCTTATGTTTTTGCAGTCCCTCAAAGTGGTGCCAGCAGCTGGCAGCCACAGCCTGGAGCTACCCCTGCTGGCAGCTGGGGCCCATTGAAGGGCCCCAGGAAGCAGGAGCAGATTTGCTGCCATTGCCAGCAAATCTGCTCCTGCTTCCCTGCACATGTACACCCCTGCCTGGCAAGTAATTTACTTGCGAGTAAACTGGTGCCACAACAAATGCACGTGTAGATGCCTCCACTGTGCAGTAGTTTCCCCTAATCATGTGTAATTTTGCTACCTGTAAATAGAAGTAGTTTACAACAGTTTACTTAGGAGTAATTACTGCACAGTGTGACATGTGTAGACTGCCAACTGGGAGCAAATGCTGAGCAGCAAGAGGCACGAGATTGCTCCCTGCCCCTAGGGCAGGCTCCATCACTGAAGCCCAGGCACAGACAATGTGCCCCTGCCTTGGCAGCAGGCAGCTCCCAACCCCAGCTTTGTGATTGCAGAACGGGCTGGGAGCTTCCTGCTACCAAGGCAGGAGGACATTGTCTCCACCTAGGCTCCAGTGGTACAGCCCACCCCAGCAGCAAGCAGCTTCCAGGGGTAGGGAGCAATCTCTCAGGCCTCACCAGGAGATAGCTGTCTCTTGGCCCTGTGCTCCCTGCCAGCCCCTGAAATATCACCAAGAGGTAGCCTCCCCAGTCTCAGGCTCAGTGCCCCCAAGGCCTTTAAAAAGTAGGCAGTCAACTGGGACCTCATTTGTATACCCAATTCAAGTTCCTGGTGCATCTGTCAAACGGGAAGCTTCAGGATGTGGGGGCTCCCTGCTCCCCACCTCCCATCTTCCCAGCTGCAGTATGTTTTCTAAAAGGTGCAGTATGTCATAAGACATAAGACATAAGACAAAATTGGGAAGAGGTTTCCCAATTTTGGATTCACGCTACCCTGCACCTTTAAAATTGGGGTTTGCATCTTGGAGCTCCAACTATATACCCAGGCACCCATGGAAGTCCCCATAGGAGAAACAGCTAGGGAATGAGCAGCTCCCCATTCCTCAGATGCATATACAGCTTCAAATCTCCTCACTCCACAGCTTATGCAAGGGCTGCAGGCCAAGGCAGAAATCCAACCCAGTCTAGGGGAACCCTATGGGTTCCTGGTGCAGGGGCTCACTGGGTGCTGACAGCCACTCATTTGGGGTTGGAGGTGATGGCAACAAGGAAATTGGCATGGCAGGTCACATGAGTTTATGAAATAGAGCATAAAATTATTCCTCAGCCCCCAATCATGCTATCGTCTAAGGGTGCCTACACACAAGCAGCGAGGCTGTTCTGATGTACTGTAATTACAGTGTTTCAGAGAAGACTCGATTAATTGAGTCTGCTGAATCATGGTAATTACTGTGCTTGATGGTAATTACTGCAAAAAATTACCTCATTTGATGAGCTTTAGATAAAAGCACTCCCACCACCATTTTTAAATGCAGGGACACTGATACACAAGATGCTCCGAGTGCTTCTCTCCTTCCCCACCAATTCCAAGAGCATGTGTATAAACATGAATGTCTGCCAGCAGCCATAGGTCCTGTAATTGTATGCGCATATGCACCCAGATATTAGTTTGATTCTTAATTTTCTGAATCTGTGAGGGAGAAATGCAGTGGTTCTCTCAACAACACCTATTACAAATATCTGCACAGTGCCCAAATTGAAACTACTGACCTCCTATTTACATTGCACTATCATGCATAGTGCTATTGGTAAAGCATGTTTTATGTTTTAGCATTTCTTTCTACTAAATTGGGAAATGCCAATTTCTGACCATGTTTCAGGGAAATCTCTCTTTTTTTCTGTTTTAGGGTTCCATACCACTTTCAACAATTCTTTCATTCTCCCCCCACCTCCTAACACTTTGACTACTAAATTCAGAGAGTCAGTCAAGACACACTCAAGATACTTCCTCATACCTTTTAACTTGTAAGTAAGAAATAACCTGTAATAAAGAAGATCAGATTAGTGTCTAGAAAGCTTTCCAGTTTGTATAAACTCAATTAGTTTCCTGCATGTAATTGAAAAAGATATTAAACCCAGAGTAGGTTACTGGTTTTCTATATCAACAAAAATAATACCACAAGACATTGTTTATTAATGAAAGTTTGGAATAGTTTCTACACAGAAAATACACTTCTCTGCTCAGTGGCCACATTTTAGTGCCTCCCTGAGATTTTAAAATTAAATTAGCAGAGGCTAAGCATACTGAAATGTTGTTTCTTTCCATTTTGCATTATAATATAGCGATGGGTATTCAGAAACACAATAGTGAGTCCCTCAATAGGGAGGGATGCTATATGCCTCATCATGTAATTGGAAGCAGTTTGTGCATTTCAACTTTCCCTCTCTAACTTATGTAATCATCCAAAATTCCCAGTGCAATCAAGGGGAGTTTTGCAGAACAACTGCAAGTTTCAGCTCAAAGCATGGGTTACTCTAAAATTCCTGTCCTGTACTTTACAATAGTGCATCTATACTGCAGGCATTTGAAAGACAATTGTATTTCTGATTATTGTAGCAGACTTACCTTTTGAGCTCCGGATGAGTCCTGGGTTCAAGATTCTGCAATTTTATTTGTGGAGCCCATCCACCAATCAGAAGCAAGCCAGGGTAAGCAAGGCCATGCCCTATTCCCTAAGGGAGGGGGCAAGGAGCAATCTGGACCTGGTTTGAGACTATGCCCTGCCAGGTCCAGAGAACTTCAGAGGTGGAGCCCCTCAAGCCTATGAAGGGAAAACATGCGCAGCATGCTGGAGGGAGAGATGCAGCAAGGCACAGCAAGGAGAGAGGCGCTCCAGAGACAGTCGTCCTCGGGACCCTGCCTGAGTCTCAGTGGTGCATGCATTGGCACATGATGCTCAGACTCTAGGAGCCACTCGAGGCAGCTTCAGCCTGTGAACCCGGCAAGCAGCTGGGTATGGGGTGTGTGGATTGGCATATGGAGAACCAGCCCTAGGAGCAGCTCAGAGCTGCTTGGGCCCCAACCAGTGTGCAGACTGGCACACAGAGAGCTGGCCCTGGGAGCAGCTTGAGGCTGCTCAACTTAGTCCTGGCTCTAAGCTGAGTAACTAGAGCCCCGCAGTGCGGCTCCACATTAAATTAAAAGAGCACCAGTGCCCAGAGCAGGGCCCAGGAAAGGGGAGAACCCCCAGTGTGAGGCCGGGGAACTGGAGCCAGTAAGGGCTTGGCTCCCAGGGCCCTAAAGGGGATGGGCTCCAAGGAACACCCTGTGGGGTGCTGAGTGCACTCCCATATTTTGTGACTGATGTTGTTTCATACTGTAGAGGTTAATATAGTTATGGGTACTCCTTAAGGGAGTTTATATGGATTTATCTGTCTTCATTGCTTATAGGTGTTTATTGCCTATTATCAGAATTTACCTGTATTGTTGCCTGTGTATATCTATGGTACTGCTATCTTAACTTACTGGGTTATCTAAGTTGATGCTCATATGTGCTTATTGTGTTGATGCCTTGACTTATCTGTTACAGAGCGTTAATCCTTATTCTGTGCAGGGAGGTTAATTATTGCATATGCTGTGAATCACCCGGCTTATGTTTTTGCAGTCCCTCAAAGTGGTGCAATGTGTTGACTGTAGGTTATTGTAGGTATATAGTATCACATACTAATTTTACTGTAAATATTCAATGTTTCTTATTCATATTTATTTATTGTAGCAATAAATTTGTATATAGTTAAGCACTTTGTCTCAGCCTGGGCTCTACAGAGAAGAGAGGGGACTGCTCCCAGGTGGCAAGCCCCTCTCACAGCACTCTTGCCTGACCATCCCATCCATTCCACTAGCAGACAGGGCACACCCCTGGGTGTACCCAGGCTACATTATGTTGCATCTATTTCTTCATATTAAAGTTTTTTAAGGGAATGAAATTCAAAATACATAGGGTAAAGTTTTGGTACATACCATTTAATTGTTACTGAAATAAATACGAATGAATACTCCTTCATAAAATGAATGAGATAACCATGTTAGTCTGAAGTCAGGCAGAAGGCAGGGTAAGGTTCCACCTTATAAACTAACTGAATCAGAGGTGCATAAGCTTTCATAAGCAAGTGCTTGCTTCTTATGCTCCTGATCACAGCCTCAAGACACTCCTGCAATACAATACATATAAACGTTTGCATTCTTCTCAGTTTCCTTAATTGTATCTTTCCTTTCATTTCATACTGTTGGAGTTATACAACGGGCATTTTGGTATGTAAGGACTGTAAACCACAGGGAATCATGTACAGTCCAAAAATGTAGTACTGAATAAAAACATGCGACATAAAGAGCAAGTACAATAATGATTTATAGGTCCAGTGTTAAAGACTGAATTTTCCTAACTCTAATGGTTCATGCAGGTAAAGGGACAGATCTAAAATCCTATGAAGTCATTGCAAACAACTTTAGTTGGCCTCAGATCATGCCCTAAGAGGGGAAGAATTGTCCCCAAGTATTGACCAGGAGTCCTTTAGTGAGAAAGAGGCAGGGGAAGAAGAAAAGTAAAACACTTAAAAAACCCCCCAGTGTGTGATAGTAATTCACTAAATCAGATTCACAGCTGGTAAGAATTGCTGCAACTCAGGAATGACAAACTCACCTGGGGCCCTGGGTTGCAGCCAGACTGTAGGACTCCTCACAGGCTGGATCCAGTCTGGGGCATGGGAGCAGCCACTGTGCCCACTGTGGAGGTGGCAGCCATGGGTTCAGCAGTAGCAGTGAGTCTGGAGACAGCAAGGGGTGCAGAAGCAGTGGGTCTGGAGGAAGTGAGAGAGTTGAAGAGCAGGGGTTCACCAATGACAGAAGAGGGTCAGTGGTGACAGTTGCTCCAGTGCAGCAAGCCACAACTTAACTTCTGGTAGCCTGCAAGTAGGCTGGTGGGTCAAACAGAGGCTTCATGGGCCAGATCCAGCCCAGGAAGGCCAAATGTTTGATGCACCTGGTATAACTCAATTAACTTCTCCAACTCCATTTGTATTTCCACTAGTGCCCAGCTGAGACATAGAACACAAGATTACAGTTTACCTTTACATCTTAAAAATTTCCCCAGACAGTATCTGAATAGATGAGCCTTGCTTACCACTCTGAAAAGTCATTAGCAGCTTTGTAAACCATTTTGGGCTTGCACTCTCAAAGGAGCTACACCCACACATAGACTAAGTCAGATGTTTAGCTTCTTCACAGTTGAGAGCTGATCAGATCCAGAGCTATAGTTTTCAGCCTGAAGGGCAAGCTATATCCTTCTTTCTTTTTTATTCCTGAGTCTGTTCTTTTGATATTTTTTCCGATGGTTGAACGGTGCCTTTCTTCAATCTGCATGACACTAAGTTTTGTCTGTTATTTCATTTTATTAACTACAGCTACTATTGAAGTATATGTCTTACCATATTATATTAGAATTTAATAAATACAGAAGCATTGTTTGATTCCCTTTCCAAATGCTGTTCAATACAAAGGGATGATTCTTCCTATAAATAACTTTTCCTAAATTTAGCTTGGTCTTTAAAGCTGTAAGTCAGGACTGTAATTAATGCTTTAACACATGCACATTTTATTTGTCAGTTCACTGGAATGACCTCTCTTAAATCTGAATGCTGATTTTTTTTTTTTTTGCTTTACATTTTTGTAAAGGGACAATTGAATACATTTCTTAGTGGAAAAAAACCCACATAGCTAATGAATAATTAGAACTTGATTAATATTTCATGGCTAACAAGCCAAAATGAATATTAACACAAAAACTGAAAGAGGCATTTCAGAAGACACATGTGAAAAACACAACACCAATAGAAGTACCGGTATTTGCAAATGAGGTCTCCATCACTCAGTTTGGTTTTTCACCTCTTCCTGACAGTCATTCTGACAGGCTTTCCACATTAAGGTACTTGTAGGTTTTGTCGTAAGGGAGCCAGTGTAAGTTACAAAGTCTGGACCGGCAAATCCAGTTATTGCCCTGAATATACCCTCTTCCTGGGAAGCATAGTTAAGTATTGGCTTGCGTTGATGCTTTCTGGCAGCTACCCTAAGACTACAGGGCAAAAACCCAATGCAAGCCAATGGAAATACTTGGTTAGACTTCAGTGCTTTGCTTGGCTAGACATCAGGCCTCATGATGGGGGAAGGGAGGTTACTCAGAAGCTTTCCAGGAATCTGGATTTGGCACACTATTTGATTAGGGTTTCTTAGTTAGAAGTGTTTTGTGATTTTTCTATAGTTCAGGGCTGAGCAAGGGACCTGAAGCATAAAAATGGCTTCTACTCTCACTTGAATTAGTTCAGACAAAACCCTACAGGAGTCTAAGAATTTCTGTCTGTACAACACTGCAGAACTAACAGAAGGCTGAGAATTTATAAATACCATTTTCCTATTCTATCATATACAAAGAGTATTTACAACAATTTTTTCTTTACCCCTCAATGGGATTTTTTTTGCCATAGAAGTTTAGTTTAGCATCTTTTTGATGAGCATCAGCGGGAGTGTCTACACGAGATGCTTAACTTTGCATTAGCATAGTTTACTCCTAAGTTAGCATGTGCACCTGTATGTGCACGTTTACTTCACAGTAAATTTCCCTAATACTGAGTAAGTTTGCTACCTGCTAATGCAGGTAACAAATTTACTTGGCATTAGTAACGGCACCGTAGTGCTTGTGTAGATGCCTGACCAGGAGCAAAATACACTCCTGGTCGGCCATCCCCGAGGGAGAGGGAGACAGCTCCCTGCCCCCAGGAACTATGTACTGCTAGGGCAGGCCCCTGCCCCAGCAATAGGAAGGTCCAAGCCCACTGTTCCCCAATCATGATCGGGGAGTGGCGGGCTTGGAGACCCTTATTTCTCAGCACTGGCTCCACAACTGCGGGGCTGGTGCTCCAAGACCCTCATCTTCCAGCCTGCGACCTGCAGTTGTGGGGCTTGGGCTGGGAGAACCTAATCTCCCAGCCTATGCCCTACCCGGGACTTCATAGTTTGACTAGGCAGCTTGGGATGAGAGGCAATGACTACCTATTGTAGAACTAGCTGCCAGGCAATAGGGCAGAGACTAGTTTGGGCTGCAAAGGGGTGCCAGAGCAGCAGTCCTAAGCTGCCACGGCAACCAGACTTTAGAATGAGAAACCCCCGTGGGACTGCAGTGCCACCTGGCTGGATTGCAGAGTCAGGGCTTGGAAGCTCCCTCTGCTAGGGCAGGGGCACATTGTCCCCATCTGGGCATTCAGGGCAGGGACTGGGGAGCTTGCTCCCTGCCCAGCTCCATGAGCACAGAGCTAGGGGAAAACAGGCTGGGAAGCTTGTTTCCCCATGCCCACCCCACACTCCGCACTTGCAGAATTGGGCAGGGAACAATGACTATCCTCAGTCATATGAAATTTCATGTTGCACAATACATCAAAATATTCATCTTGGGTTTGATACATCTGAGTACCTTCTGAGTCCAAGAGTCCTTAGTATGAGGCTAGGCCCAAGTTATGCATGGAAATGATAAAATAGCAGGTTTATAGTGAGCAAATAAATAAGTAGTATTTTAGGCAGGTCCAAAGGCATTTGAAGTTGAAACTTTACTTAATAGTTGCATATCTGACTAAAAAAAGCAACTGAATGTACTTGATAAAGATACTGATAAAGCATTTTGTTCTCACTAATATTGTATACTTGTTGACAAATCTACAGAGGTGCATTCTGATAACTGTGGGCACAGATCAAACTTACATTTGTTGCATGATCAGCCCCTTGAAAGCACTCTACAGCAGGGCTGCAGAGAGCTTTAAAAGTGCCCAATTGCACAATCATTAAATGAGGGTTCAGATGAAATCACTCCAAAGCAGAGCACTTTCATTAACTTCTGTCAGCGTGTGCTGGGAGTGGGTCTGGGCTAAAACAGCCCTGTCTTCAGAATGGGAGAGGAGGAAGTTCTGTCTGGGGTTTCCCCAGCCTGCACAGGAGGGTGGGCCAAGGGTGGGCTGCAATCCACCCATCCCACCTACCTGCACAAGTTTGGCAAACCCCAGACCAAGCTCCCTCCCCTGCCCTTTCAACCTCCCATTCTGAAGAAAGCACTGGGACTGGGAGGGAGTTGGGGCAAGGCTAGGGAAGAGTAGCTGCAGACATACAGCTGCTCCACACTGGAGCTCAGTTCTCCAACCCCTGGACCCAACAGTGAATGTCTGTTAGGTAAGGAAGAACATAGTAACTCATGCCACTTCTTGTGAAGTAACATGAGTTACAGTGGGGAGCTGCAGGTCTGTCAGCATCCTGTGGGTTAAAGGCCGTCATAGAATGAGTGCCAGAATAATATTAATAAATACCTGCAAAAAACCCCAATCTTTATTTTTATTTTTTTCCAGTGACCTTGTTTGCAGTCTTAGGTTGTACAGACAAAGTTACTGGATTTGCATAATTCTGTCAGCAAACTATATCTTTCTCTGTATTGTTATAATACTATGGAAATACGTCAGCTCCTGTTCATTTATGTCAATATTTGCTCTGGTCTCTGTTGGAAGAATTGGACAGAGGAGGACTAACATTCCCGTTTTTGTAAAAGCTAGTCCTGATTTAAGTGACAGTGGATGAGTCTACATGTGCTTATTAAGACAATGGAATAAACTCCAGCACTTATTGCATCAGAGTTTATTGTTGCTGGGCACCACATTTTCACATGCATCTGGGACCTCAGCATATTGAGCCAGGTCAGAGCAGCCCTGTCTGCAGGATTGTCCCGCCAACATGGCTCGGACCTGGCTCAATGTGCTGTTGTGGGGCTGTCTGAGGCACAAGAGTGTTCCAGTGTGGGGCTAGTCATCAGGAGGCCCTCACATTGAAGCGCCCTCATGCCTCTCATTCAGTTGTGTCAGCATCTACACAAGTGCTGCTGTGCAGTAAAAGACTCTGCAGCAAGACAGTACTTGTATTTGCAAGTACTACTCTGCTGCAAAGTTAATTAGTTTACTCCAGCCTAATAGGGCCACACCTGGAGATGCAAGATGTTTACTGTGGAGCTAATTAGTCTACCCTGTAGTAAATATCTCATGCTCTGTAAAAACAAGAACATCAGCCTTAAAGTATGTGAAGTAATCATCTATGTATATGACAGCATTAAAGACATTACCCAGTTTTTTTATGAATGGATGGCAAATAATGCTTAGTATACTATACCCATTTCTTTCTATTAGTATGACATGTAAGGGGAGACCTGGAATCCAGATTTAGAGGTATGAACTCATAGTAATGTTGTCTGGTGAAACACTGTTCACATCATCCTAGAAGATCAAAGGTATGGTATCCTAAAGACAAGATTGAAACTGAAATGGTATTTCCTCCAGATGTTTCCCTTTAATGATCTCTTCTACAGTCTGGTTTAAAGTATACAACTTATGAGTTTGCTTCCTATTTAAAATGTATCCACTGTCACCATTAAAAAAAAGCTTTCTCAATACATATCCATTCTTGATTTGATAGAGGACATATAACTAAAGGATGCAAAACTTGTAACATTGCTTGATTTTCTCACGGAGTGAGAGTTGACTTGCAGTCTTAATAGTGTTGATTAACACAGAGTAGAGGCCTCCAATTAGCCAGCATTTGCAAACCATTATGATAACAGTTAATATGAATATCTCCTGCCTTAATTTCAGGGGTAAGAGCTGATCAATTGCTGTTGGCAAATACTATCAAAGGCAGTGCCCACATCATCCAAATCAGCTTCTTCTGCTGACATACACCCTTATTCTAATGCTGCTGTAGAAAAAAACACCTTTTGACTGTAAATGAACATGCACTGATTGGAAAGGGGTCTATGTATTGGTTTTGTGGCAGAGAGGGAAAGAAGGGGAAGGAGAAGTGGAGGCAGAGGCAGAGGAGCCAATGGAGCAAACTGTTATAAGCATTTGGTGCCACAAGGATTTGTAAGAGCCATGACAGGAAATTCACATCATGGTATGTCAGGCAAATGTTTATGGTAGATGTCAACAAAACTAATGTCTATTTTGGCTAAATGCCCAAAGGAGAAAGTACTGCACGGCAATTTATGTTCTTCAGCATCATTTGCTTAGCAGAAGCCATAAGACCATTGATCCTTTTTTAGCTCAAAAATACCCTGCAACAATTTACAGGAAAAGATGGGTTAAGAGGTCTTTTCAATTTGAGAAAAAAAGTAAGAAAACATTTTGAAATGGTTGATATCACATTCAAATAGTTTCTAAACAAAAAGTTCTGTGTTTTGGGTCAAAATGACTTTTAGCTTCAAAATGTAATTGATTAAAAAGAAAGCATAAGGTCAAAATCAAACCAAAACATTTTGGCTGAACAATTTTATTTTTTTATTTTTGGTTCATGAAAATCTTTTCTAACTTTCCCCTTCAATGCCAAGATGTGAAAAATCAGAAAAATCTAAACATTTATTGAGAGATGGGAAAACAGTTTCCTGCTTACATGGTAATGAGTTGTCTCCTTGTATCTTGTGTCTCAGAGAATTAAACCCATCATCTGTGAGGTCAGATTAGGATGTGAAAAACAGATAAAGAGATACTGAAAAAATGCATTCTGCACTTGAGCAACAGGATGCAAATGAGTAAGGGAGAACTAAAAGTATCATATATCTGACACTGGTGAACAAAGACATTGGATGACTGCAAACTTAAAAAACTAGAAAAAATATTTTTTAGTTTAATGATTTAAAGTGACAAAAACCTTTCACTATAGATTTGAAATGAATGCAGACTGGAAACATGAATTTAAGCATAAAAACAAAAACTAAGATAATCCATGAGAAGCAAGAACCTGGAGACTTTTAGCCCTTCCCTTTGTGCCTCAGGAATTGATATGTAATTATATTATAAGGATAAAGACACACACATGTACTTAATGCAGCAGAGGAATGAAGCTTCTAAAAATAAATCCTTTAGGAAGAATTAACAGTAAGTTCACTCTGTTTAACTTTTCAGATCAAAGCATGCTGAATAACAAAGGTTTTTTTATTCATTGAAATTTGCAAAAAAAAGTCTGGCAAAAATAGCTTTTCGTTCAACCAAAATTCAGAATTTTTCTAGTTGTTTTTAATAAGTTTTCCCCCCCTCATATGACAAAAATGGTGTGCCAGAGTCATATATCACATCGGACAGAGCTGAGCCAGGACTGAGGTGGGTTGTCGAGGGCGTTGTGGTTTCCAGAGCAATGGAAGATAGGGCGTTCTGTAACTATATGTTGTTTGCAGTCTGTGAGGGGCTGTTACATTCACAAGTGACACTTGATGTCAGTCCCATTTGATGCATGTTATGGCATAGCCAGTGGCCGTAGCCGATTCAGGGTCTACTGAGGCGGACCCAGGAGATTCTGTCCAAATCAAGGCCGAGAAGACTCATAGAGGGGTTTGGGATGAATGTTTTCAGACTGCACTTCTCAGAGATCAATTGTTCTGGTAGCTGTGCAGCCCAGTCATCTGGGGAAGAACCTTTAGAAATAGAGTGCAGGTGGTGCAAGTGGATGATGAGGGATCGACGAGAGTCACTTTCGAGTAGTGATCTCTGGTAACGTCTCTCACAGCCAAGAGCTCCCGAATCAACAAAAGTGCCAGAGGTTTAATAAGTCAACAAAAGGTGGAACAAAATAATTTCAAAACATTAAAATGTTTCAAACAGTGTGTGGCAGAGAACTGTTGGAGTGCTTATCACTTTAAGGGCTTCTGCAGGCTGCAGATGAGCCTGCAAGTGGAGTGGCAGAGGGACACCTTTTAAGTGGGAAGGTATGTGGCAGTGCACCTTTGGCTGCCTACCACTTTAAGGGCCTGAGCCAGCTATGAGGCAGCCTGTAGGTGACTGCAGAGCCAGTCAGGCAGGCATGATAGCCAGGAGGCTGCCTGATTGGAGCAGCCTCAGAATAAAAGCAGGCCCTGAGAAGTATAGCCAGCAGTTGTAACTGGGGAGCTGAAGGCTGAACATTGCCTGGCTGGAGTACTGCTGCTCCCAGGAATAGTCTGGAGGTCAAAGGTAGGAACTATGGGAAAGAAGGAGGTTCCTAGGGACCCGGGGTGGGGAGGGGTCCCAAGCCCCAAGGAAATGGCTATGGGCCTAAGGAGAGAGGGCAGCCTAGGGAAGGGGCTTAGAGAGTAAGGGCCTACTGAGGGGCTAGGCAAGCACCTGATTAGATCTGGCTCTGACTGAGGCCAGGGGCTCAGATGTGCCCAGTGGAGTAAAGGGCTGCCAGATGAAAGATCTCTGGGCCTCTAGGCAAGCCCAGTGGGAGTTGATGGCTTAATGGTGGGGGTCAAAGGGAGACCCCTGCTGAGTAGGAAGGTCAGCTACTGCCAGACTGATCCTTAGACTCTCAACTGGCCAAAGCAAGGGGGCCAGGACTGATAGGCTAAAGAGCATGAAAGCCAACCGCGAGGGGCAGGCTAGGGCTGCGGAAAGCTACTGGCACCCTGACTGGCCTAGAGAGAGGCAGGGCCAGAGCCTAAAAGAGGTTGAGAGGATAGGAGAACAAGCAGCAAGCAGGCTGGTATGAAGGAGGCTGAAACCCAGCTTCCTCATGGGAAGTATCCTGCAAGGGGGCTGATGGGGCCTGTGGCTGCAAGGAGGAGAGAGATAGGGCCCATGGCTGAGAGTTAGGGTATGAGATGGAGACTTTAACAGGGAGTTCAGGAATGAGCAGCTCAGAAGGAGAACATCAAGGAGCCCAGTGAAGGAATAAGAACAGCGCAGGTACAGAGGGGAAAAGCTAGGGGAGCACACCCTGAGAGAAAAGCACCAGGCTTGGGCAACAGTACAGGGGCCAGGAAGGCCTGAGGCACAAAGCCTGAAGGGGAGTGAGAGCAGCCTAGTGGGGACCTGAAGGAGACAGAGTCCTAGCAAGAGGCCAAGAGTGAGGTCCAGGTATGTCGACAGACATCTGAGGCCTGCAGGGCATAAGGCCCTGTAGCTCCAGTGAGGGGGAAGAGTGCAAGGAGCTAGAAGCCTAACGAGAGGCAAGGAGCCCAGAGTGCATGTGAGTATAGAGGCTCCAGTGAGGGGGTATGTGGCCAAGGTAAGTCTCAGGACCCCTGAGGCCAAGTATGGGCCAGAGGCCAAATGCGGCTCAGCAGTGGGGCCAGGGGAGTAATAGTGGAAGAGATTCTTGGATGCCATCTGCAAGGTTGGGGACACAGTAAAGGGAAGGTCAGAGCTGTGTATAATACCCTAGGCATCAGGGCATTAAATGGGCAGCTTCCTGCAGTTTTCCATCTGGTTTAGATGCATCAAGGCATGGCAGGAGAGTTAGGGAAGACTGCCCTAGACAGGTGGGGAGGCTAACATTGTGACTGGCCCCAGGGATGGCCCCCTATCACACAGTATAAAAGTGAAATGCTTTGATCTTTGCAAATTCCAACAGGAAATCAACTAGCAGGCACTTTTACTTCCAGTTTTCATGGGAAATTTGCACAGAAAGGGGAAGTAGAGGAAGTCTAAGTCTGGAGACAGTCTCTTCTGCACACAGACGCACACATACATATAAGACCTTAGCTCTCACTGCAAGCCAAAATGAAGCAGGGAGTTGCAGAACTGGAACTCTTTTCTCCTGCATATTTTAATTACTATCTCCTATAGCACTCCAGTTAAATGGAAGGGATTCCCTTTTACATATCCATTTGACGGGAGAAGGAGGTGGTGTAGGCTCAAGCTCTAGTGCTGAGTTAGCAGGAAGTTGTGGCTGGTAAAAGGGTTGTTGGAAGCTCAGGACTACATCCAAAATCACTGTGAGGAACAGAACAAAGTATCTGTGAACTGGTGGACTGAAGCTGCAGCCTCAGGGACCATGCAGTTCTTGTGATCAAACAAGGTCCCTCTAATTCAGGAAATGGGCCTGTATGTGTTTCAGTTCTCTGTTCAGTTGACGTATCAAAAGAATTACTGTGCTTACAGATGTGCTTCTCTCTGTTCATATATACATTCTGGCATGGCTTGTAGTCATCACCTCTTGCTTCATCTAGTAAAGTGACAGTTTGTGTAAGCCTTTCACTTCTCTAAGTTTGCAATGCACTGCACTGGACTGTCTGTACAAGTCACAGATGTCTTCTGGACATTGTTATCAGATCATGTTCTCAGTTATCCCTGACAACCATTATGAGGAAGTAAATGAAGCAAGCAACATACTAGAAGTTACCATCATACACTACTTTTGCAATGCTTGCTCTACTGTTTGTTGCCATAGGCAGCAGCAGATTTTAGGGTCTTGACCTCCCATCCATGATAGCTTCTATTTGCCCGAGATGTTACTAGAGGTATGTTGTGTGGGTCTTCCAGCTATGCTAAGCCATAGTTAAACTAAGGCTCTAAAAGGGAGCCCGGGAAGAACAGTCCTCATTGCTGTCTGGGTGATTTCATAAGAGACACAGGAAAATGAGAACCTACTAAAGAATAGGAAGGCTAGTACAAGAAAGGAGTAGCAGGAGCAAAGTAAAATCAATGAGGACAGGTGTTGAGATAAGGTAAGAACTGAAGGGGCCAGGTATGAACTTGGAAAAGAGACAAATGGAAATGAATATCTTGGCAGAAGGATAAACATTGGCATGATAATTTGAGTATTTGGGGTAGAAATATAGGAGCTGAGAGGCTTTTTTCTATGTAGTGACCTAGGGGACCAGTATTTATATACAGCATTGGCATCATTGTCCTGGGCAGTTCTACTGAGTTGGGCTGACTGCTATACAGACCAACTACTGTACTAAGTGACAATAAACCTCTTTGAGCTATTCACCACAAAACACAAATGTGATTTGTTCTTTTTGCATTGCACCTTGACTCCAGAAGGATACTTGATAGTGTCAGCCTCCTGAAGCATCCAGACCCCAGCAGCCTGAATACCAAAGGTGACCAAAAACAGAAGACCACCTCAACATACAGGATATCATGCTAGCTTTTAAAACTATGTATTCTAAGTGTGCAGTACTGGTAAGAAAGTGTATGCATTACCACTGCCAGTTCTGCTCCTAATTTTTCTATTTCTGATTCATTAGATCATACTGCAATGACTAGCTGCACCTTCTCATTTTTGCAGCTTTCCAGCCATGTGATATGGTTGACATCTAGTTGGGTGGACGTATTGACTGGGGTGTCCTAGGGGTCTAATGTAGATCCAGTAATGTTTTATATCTTCATTGGTGATTTGGGGAATAGCATTGAGTACACACTTAGCAAATTTGCAGACAGTGCCAAAGGAAATGATACTTCCACTCTACTTGGCACTAGTGAGACCTTACCAGTAGTACAGGGTCTAGTTTTGGGCCCCACATTTCGAAAAAGATGTGAACAGAGTAGGAAGAGTCTATCCAAAAGCAACAAAATATTAGAGGTCTGGGAACTATGACTTGCAAGAAAAGGCTGAAAGAACTGGGATTATTTAGTCTGGAGACGTGAACACTGGGAGAGGATTTGATAAGTTTTCAAATATCTGAAAAGTGGTTATAAAAAGGATGGAGATAGCCTGTTTTTTATCGCCACAGAGACACACCAAGGAAAAATGCTAATAAAGTGCTGTAAGAGAAATTTAGATTGGATATTGGGAGGAATTTTCTCACTGTGAGTGTAGTTAACCACTAGAGCAGGCTATGTAGTCTCAATCCTTGGATGTTTTGAAGGGCAGGTTAGACAAATACTTGGCTGGGATGGTTTAGTTAGCTTTGAGCAGGGAGTTGGACTAAATGACCTGTCTAACCTTACTTTTCTATGATTCTGGGACTCTACTTTCTATAACAGTACAGGGATACAGCTTTTTTTAGCAAAATAGGATCAAGAAGAAACCTGTCATCTGAGCCTGCTGTGAAGTTTCTGACGCTCACAACTTCTACATGGAAAAAAGGAAGTGTTTCCATGTCCAGTTGGACTGTGCGAAACAGCACCATTTTGTTTCAACTTCTGTTTCTCCATTTTGACTGGAGAGTGTTTCATTTAGTTCTGACACACTGTTCCGTTTTGTTTCGTTGAAACTGTTTAGCTGTTTTGATGCTGTTTCGACGGTTCGTCCATAGGCTATAATGAGGAATCACAAAACTACCTATAACTTTCTCCTTTTTAGGTGGATTTGGGTGAAAACATCGGGGTAGTAGCACCTTCTGAGGGCATAAAGCCTGCCAGATTTCAAGGAGATAGGTGCACGGGTTTCTGGGAAACTGCACCTCAAAGTCTTGAAAGCAAAACTTGTGTCGTGTGTGTTAAGGTAGAGCGGGGTGAAAACTGCAGGTATGGTAGCTCCTGCTGAGGCCATGAAGCCTGCCAAGTTTCAAGAAGATAGGTGCAGGGGTTTCTGGGAAACTACACCTCAAGCAGCTGATGAGCAAAACTCATGACATGGGTGACTTTGTGTGTGTGTTTAAAGCACACCCTCACTGGTGCTGGGGTCTCTACATGACACACTTATGTGACCCAATGAGGTCTCCTCCTCCCCTACAGCCTCATCTCAGTCCACCACTTTAAATAACAACAGGTAAGTAAGCAGCACAGTAGCACCAGCAGTAAACTCAGGCAGCGAAACTGTCACAAAGCCTTTCTTTCCTCTCCTGCAGTAGCTTCATCTCCAGCAGCTGCCAGAGACCTCTCCCTGCCATCTGCAAGGAGATGTGCCCAGGGTCCTGTGTCTTTCTGGTCAGCTGATGGGAGACAGATGCTAGGGGTGTTGGTCTAAAGACATGGCACTGGCAGACAAGGTTCTTTGGGGCAATCTAATGTGGTATCTTTTAGTAGACCATCTGAATACTTACAGAAATATATCTTCGCAAAGTTTTTGGTTGAAAAACCTTCGTCAGGCTGAGGAAGCACCTGCAGTTGGTGTGTGTGTGTGTGCTGTTCCTGGATGGAAGGAATAGTAAAGAAGCCAAAGGCTGGCATGCAAAGCAAGCAATAAAGCCAGTCAGTGGAAATGGAAATGGAGGCATTGGGGGTGAGGGACAGGCTAGGGTGGGAGGGGAGGCGGATGTAGCAGTGCAGGTAAAAGTGGAGAGGTGCGTGGGGAGCCAGATGTCTGGCAGGTTGTAGTGTGTCAGAATTACACTGGCTATATTGAGTCCATGACTTTTCTGTACCTAGGAGGTTGATTTAATAGATTTCATAGACGTTAGGGCTGGAAGGGACCTCGAAAGATCATCGAGTCCAGCCCCCCACTCAAAGGGCAGGAAGTCAGCTGGGGTCATAAAATCCCAGGAAGATAAGCATCCAATTTGCTCTTGAAGGTGTTCAGTGTAGGTGCTTGAATCACCTCCAATGGCAGGCTGTCCCAGACCTTGGGGCCTCGGACAGTAAAGAGATTCGTCCTTATGTCCAGCCTGAAACGGTCTCGCAGTAGTTTATGACCATTCGACCTCATCATCCCTTGGGGCACTCTGGTGAACAAACGTTTCCCCAGATCCTGGTGGTCACCCCAATAAACTTATAGGTGGCCACAGATCACCCCTGAGCCTCCGCTTTTCCAGGCTAAAGAGCCCCATGGCTCTCAGCCTGTCATCGTAAAGTCTGTTTCCCTGACCTCTGATCACGCGCATGGCTCTTCTCTGGACTCTCTCAAGCTTCTCCACATCCTTTTTGAATTGTGGAGCCCAAAACTGGACGCAGTACTCCAGCTGCGGCCTCACCAAGCCCGAGTACAAGGGGAGAATGATGTCCCGGGATTTGCTTGAGAAGCATCTATGGATGGAAGTCAGTGTTTTGGTCACTTTAGTAGCCACAGTATCGCATTGCAGGCTCATGTTCATCTTGTGGTCAATGATGACCCCCAAGTCTTTCTTCAGTAGTGCTATCCAGCGTAACACTGCCGAGCCTATAAGGATGCTGCAGGTTTTTCTTCCCATGGTGGAGAACCTTGCATTTTTCGGAGTTAAACACCATCAGGTTCTCATCTGCCCATTTGCTGAGTCTGTCCAGGTCAGCCTGGATCACCTGCCTGTCTTTTGGAGTGGATGCTTTGCTCCAAAGTTTGGTGTCATTGGCGAACTTGGCCAGTGTGCTCCTGACTCCAATGTCCACATCATTAATGAAGATGTTGAACAGCATGGGTCCCAGGACAGAGCCTTGAGGGACCCCACTGGTCACAGGGCACCACGATGAGTGACTGCCATCAATTACTATCCTCTGGGTCCAACCACAGAGCCAATTTCCCAGACAGCAGATGAAGTTGATGAAGTGCAGTTCATAGAGTTGTCTCTCTCCCAGTACTCCCCTCTACTTGCTGCCTGTCCTAGTGGAAGCCTCATGCCTGCTTGTTGTAGCAAAGAGACTGCTTCTCAGTTTGGGGGCGGGGCAGGGAACTTACACCTCTCCTTCTATCCCCTCTTTCATCCCCCCGAAGGCTTGCCAGCTGTCTTAACAGCATGCTTCATGGTGTGTTTCATAGTGTTTTGTCTTTGCCTTGGTGTGCTGGAAAATCTGTCTCTTCTTCTTCTGTAATATTATCTATCTGATTTATGCAATATATGTAGATATTAAGGTAATTGTAGGTATGTGTATTTATGTAATGTACATGTTTGTATGTATTTATGTGATAAATAACATAAAGTATATAAATGTATATATAAAATATATCAATGTATGTATGTGTTTTCCTATATAAATTCTATATTATAATATGCAATATAATTATGGTGTGCTTCCCTGCACGGTGAATGGAATGCACACTGTGAGAGAGAGCACAGATTTGAAAAGAATTAAAATAGACTAAACAAAAAGAGGATTTTGGTGTAGCAATAAATTGAAAGGAATTAATCAATATAATAATAAAATAAAAGGGTATGTAAAGAAATCAAAAGGTATTGCTGAGGTGGTTCAAGCACCCACTTTGAATGCCTTCAGAACACCTTTGGATGCTTATCTTGCTGGGATCCTATGATCCCTGCTGACTTCCTGCCCCTGGGGCGGGAGCTGGACTCTATGATCCTCCAGGGTCCCTTCCAGCCCAAATGTCTATGAAATCTATGAAAAGTCTATGAAATCTATGTGTAGATGTTGGGACTTTATTGCAGAGCTAATTAGGCAGCTCCACAGTAAACTTCCCATGTAGATGTGCCCAGTGATCTTCACCTGTCTGCGTGGGAGATGTGAGTAAAACCACATTTTTTCTAGAACTGAAAAAGACAAGCTGATTGTCTCTGGACAGTAGCCTATTCCTATGGTGGCTTTAGATAAACAACCTAATGTAGAGGTCACTAGTCAGAAGTATGCAAACCTCTTCCTTCCTGCCTCCACTTAACTAATAATATATCTCCTGTGCTTAGTGTTGATGCTGCCTCACAGTCCTATACAGAGGAGCTGTCTGCTCTGGGCAAAGTCATGAATCTGCTGCTTCCCTCACCTTCACTTCTCAGGCTTCATGTTTCAGAGAGCATCCAACAGTTTATCCACTTAAGACTGCTTCCAGAAGAAAGGAATTTCCATCTTTTTCCCACTCTATAGTGCTCCAAACATTCTATTTAGTTGGTCTAATAAAACACACCACGTCTACCCAAAGCTATTTAGTTGGTTTAATAAAAGATATCACATTTACCCAAACAATTATGTCTGCCAAAGATTCTGACTGCTCTGAGATCGCTTTCAGACTGCAGCTTTGGGAGCCAGGCAACAGTGCTGCTTGAAATTGCAACATTATGAAAAAGATAATCTTTTTAATCAAGATGACTACTGCTTTCCAGTCCCCTTTTTTCATTGTTTGACCATCCTGCTATGCTCGGAGTTCTCTCTAAAAGACAGTTTTACCAAAGACATGGTCTGCTTTGCTCCACCTCTGTAGAGAAGCGCAAAATCAAACAAACAAGCCCTCTGTCACAAGGAGAGGCTGACTTGAAGCATGACTGCAAATAGCTACACTGAGCCAATCAGAAACAGTGAGGACTCATTCAGTGAATGAGCATTCAGGGCAACCTGAATAAGGTGGAATTTTCCAATATGAAGCGAAAACAAAAAAGCAAAGCTAAAATGAAATGTCGAAGCCAAGAGGAAATTAACGCAAATGGTCCACAAATTCTTCAGACTGATAAAAAATATTGTGCTGAAAAGTTTGCTAAAATGATCTATGAAAATATTAGCTTTAATAAATCAGTATTTTTTGGGCAACAATTCTCCCCCAAATAGTCAAAGGAACACCCCCCCCCCCAGCTGTACTGCACATTTTTTAAAACCAAAAAGGACTTTTCCATCTATGTGCAATCTATGTGAAGCTAGTGTGCTTAAGAATCTTGGAAATTGAGTCTTTTGATTATCCTTAGAACAACATAAGCAGCAGTGTTGTTCTAAGCAGTCTTGTCCTTCCCTTCCTTGCCTTTTGTTGTTTACAGTTTCATCAGATAAGCCAATCTCAGAGAGTGCTAACTGTAATGGTAATTGTTTTGATATGGACACCTCTTTATCTGAAAGTTAATTTGGTTCCAAAGCACTCTTTGCATAAACCACCATATGTAATAACTTTCAGAAGGTAAACATCTGGGAAGGTATGGTGAGTATATGCTAAGTGAGGAAAATGTAAATATATTTACTTTAGCAATAATAATCTAGATGGTAGCCATTTCCCAACAGCTAATGACATACAGGATTACTCTGAGGCCTGAGCAAAGGATGGTTATTATAAGTAAGTTGTTCTTATTTCCATATTCACCGGGTGCTACAACTGTCCAATTAATTAAAATGCAGTGCAGAAATCATCACTTAGTTTAAAAAAAGAAAGAAAAAGCCCTCTGATTTTCCTCTACATAATTATACAGTTGTAGAATGGAAACAAGAACTGCTCATTTTAGTAGGTACAAGGGGCATCAATGAACTCTTACACTTTGCTTAGAGAGAGAACCACAGCAGAGGTATAAATACCAAGTGTCTCTATCTTGAGAAGTTCTTCATTTTTAATATCCAATCAAAACAGAAATACATAATTAAATTGACATTTTAAACAAGTTAGACAACTCATACTTAAAAATCAGTTTGTTCTAGTAACTCCTTCAATTGTTTCCTGCAGCTAAGTTCCCGTAAAATTTCATTAGTAATCTCATGAATCCCTAGTTTCCAGGTTTCTGATAGTATCTAACATTGGTTGTGGGATGTATTTGTTGAGTAGTCACCTGGTATAGTCTGGGTTCATATCTCTGTAGGAATCAGTGTGTATGCACTGTCAGGAAGGTGTTTCCAGTGATGTGGCCATCTACAACTTCACTCTCCCTCACCTGCCATGACTTGATGGAATGCTTTGTGTAAGGGTAATGATATGAATTTTGGGGAGTGCTGGGTATGCAGCTAAATAAAAGGTTTTTTTTCCTGTCTCAGCAAAAGCCGCTAGTCACAAGGCTGGATGATATATTAAAAGCATCTAATTTTGCTAATGCTTAAGTAAGTGGATTCTTAACAAAAGGATTGGGTGCAAAGTACATGATATGTTGGGTAAAAATACGATATAGACCAATGGTTATTGTTAGAGGACAAAGCATAAATATGGCATTGGAGATGGTGCTGAAGTCAGCAGGAAAACTAGAAGGAACCAGCGAGAAACTGCAAGTGATCAAAAGAAGACAGGGGTCAAAGTCTTATGCATGCACTCTTAGCAGAGAGGCATGTAAATGAATGAAATGCATAGGCAATACCATGCTAAGGAAGCAAACAGTAAACACAGGTGGAGCTTGAGATGGGAGCAGAAATGGGTGGAGAGACTTAGGCGGGGTGAATGTTAATAAGTATGAACCAAGGTATATAAATGTTGGAAAGAACTATTGTTCAGGGCAGGTCCCCTGGTTCATGGGCTGGGTGTCTGTGAGGGACCCGTGTCCAAAGCTGTCTCCATTCTGAATAAAGCTGTTATGAGCAATGTGTGTTGGTGTTCGCTCCCTGCTTGCTCTGGCTAATGAGTACCAGGATCCATGAACAACTGGAACGTCATCTCCCTAGTCATTGGGTGCCACATGGAGTTGGGGTCTAACACTTTGCTTGTTGGGAGCTGGACTGTACTGACAGCCACCTTCCAAAAGTCCCACCCTGGATCTTCAGGGGGCTCCTTCTTCTCCTTACAGCCCTAAACACATCAGTTAACAACATGGAGAGAAAGAAAAAGGTACCATCAGTTTCATAGTTGGTAGGGTTGGAAGGGACCTGAGCAGATCATCAAGTCCGACCCCTATCATGGGCAGGAAAGAATGCTGGGGTCAAACGACCCTGGCTAGGTGATTATCTAGACTCCTTTTGAAGACCCCCGGGGTAGGAGTGAGAACCACTTCCCTTGGAAGTTGTCCAGATTCTAGCTGCCCTGACTGTGAAGTAGTGCCTCCTGATACCTAGCTCGAATCTACTCTCTGCCAGCTTATGGCTGTGAATGACTTAGGTTGATATGTGGCTGATAAATTAGACTCATCCTGGTTCCACCCATATGGACTATCCCCACTTGATGAAACCAGTTACATCTGGCCCCAATCAGTCAAGGTTTGACTGGAGGTTTTTGTCCTGACACAGCCTTTTGCTCACAGGCACATGACAGCTAGTCACAGACAGGCCTTACTCCAGGCCCATTAGAGCTCAGTCCAAACAAAGCAAGCGGTGAGGAAAGAAAATGAACGAAGTCCTCAAAAACAAAACAAAACCACACAGTCCCCAATAAGCTTCTGCCTGGAGCAATAAATAAGTGGTCTCCGGGCCACCTATTAGCTGGCCCTCTGTGGGGGTGTGCTGGCCCTTAATCCAGTGCAATAGTCCCCAGGTCTCTCCCCCATTTCACAGGACCTTTCAAAGGATGCTGGCTGGAAACATACAAACAAACAAAAATCACATAGAACACAAGAAAAATAAATAAAGCCACTAGCACCTCAGTGGTTCACTGGCTGCTTATTCACCAGTCCTAAGCCTTTACAGCTGAGTGGCTTTAATCTTCATTACCATCAGGCCATGGCCCCTTGTCTCCATCCAGGTCCATATCCTTCAGTCTTCTTTTGCATCGCACTGCTGCTGCACTCACCAACATTGTCTGATGATCCTCCGATCATTACTAGATGCTGCAGGTCCTCCTCTCTGCTTGTGGGAGAACTTCTGCTCCTGGTCTACTGGCATTCTTTATCCACTGCCCCTTGCCAGGGCATGAAATCACTAACTGCGGGCTTCCCCCTCCAATTTAGAGGGAGCACCAGCTTTGAAAATGCTGCGGTGCTGTCCCAGCCGGAGTCCCAACCTCCGCATCTCTCAGAGTGAGACTTGCTCTCCTTGCAGCCCTGACTTTGGCCCAGGGTTCCTCTTTAACTTCCTCATATATCCCGTCCCTCAGGATGCCGCTAGGTGCTCTTACTAAATTGGCTATCTTGGCCATAGTTGCATGATGGACATCTTTCTTGTCCCCCTCAGGGTCCGACTGCACCTCTTCTTCAGATAGGTAGCAGGATAGGAAATCAGCTACTATGTTCAGTCTTCCTGGTCTGTATGGAACACAAAACTGAAAAGGTTGAAGAGCCAGAGCCTAACGCATAATATAAGGATTGTCAGTCTTGGCTGTTTTAACCACTTTAGTGGTGCATGGTCTGTTATCAGTTTGAATTCTTGGCCCAGTAAGTAATATCAAAAGTAATCCACACCCCACCCTATAGCTAGACATTCATGCTCTATGGTCGAATACCTTTGTTCGTGGATGTTCAATTTTTGACTTGCATAGGCAGTTGATTGCTCCAATCCTTCTATCTCCTCAGATAAAACAGCCCCTATAGCCACTCCCTATGTATCCATCTATAATCCAAATGGTTGTAAAAAAGTGGGGGTATAGAGTACCACCTCCTGGCAGAGGGCTCTCTTGATTTCTTCAAAGGCCTTCCACTCCACTGTGTTTCATTCCATCCTTTAATGCGTCTGCCTTTGATGGCCTCTACTAATGGACTCATTACCTTTGTGAATAGTGGAATAAACTGCCAATAGTAGCTGTCTAGGCCTAAAAAGGCCCTCATCTATCTTTTACTTTGAGGTCAGGCATAGGTCTTGATTGTCTCAAGCTTATCTGCTAAGGGTTGCATGCAATCCTGCCCTATCAGGAAACCAGATAGTTCATTTCTGCTTTGCCTAATGCACATTTTCAACGATTGGCTGTCAAACCTGTTTGTCTTAACTCTTGCAGAACTGCTGTTAGGGTGCTCAGAAGCTGGTCCCAGTATATGGCATATATGACCAGATTATCAATGTAGGCTGATGTATATTCTTGGTGCAAGGCCAGCATCCAATCTGCTAATCAATGAAACATTGCTGCTGCCCTGTTGAGCCCAAATGGCATTTTCTTAAACTTGAAAAGCCCCCCCTGGTGTTCCAAAGGTCTTTTTGGTAAGGGAATTTGCCAGTAGCCCTTTTACAGGTCTAGGGTTGAACTGAACTTTGCTTGGCCAATACATTCAAACAATTTACTTACATGGGGCATAGGGAACATGTTGAACTGAGAGATACCATTCAATATCTGGAAGTCTATACAAAGTTGTAGGATCCTGTCTGGCTTGGGCACCACCATCAGTGGGCTACGCCATGGGCTGCAAGACTCTGTAATAATACCTTGGGCCAGGATCTTGTCCAACTTTTCTTTAATAGTTCTATACTGGTGGTAGGGGATCCTATGCCATTTTTCTCTTACCACTTCCCCTCTCAGGGTACTGATCATATGCTCCACCCCTTTAGCTTGGCCTGGCACTTCACTAAAATCTACAAAATCTTTGACTAACTGTTTCAGCTAACCCCTTTGAGATTTCCTCTAACTGGGACCCAAAGGGAACCTCTTCCATGATAGGCTAGCGGGAGCCAGAGCTTTCTACTGTTTGCCCAAATTCTTCCTGATCAGGGTCTAGCATGACTGAAAGGCCTTCTGGGTCTTGTCATATTTTTAACAACTTTATATAGTAGATTTGCCTTTCTTTTTTAGCCTTTGGCTGGTACACCACATAATCCATGGGTCCTACTTTCCTCACAACTTTAAAGAGCCCTTGCAAACACAATAAAAATTTACCTGTTGACCTGGAGAAGAGTACCAGTATGTTCTGGCCTATCCTTAATTCCCTCTCTCTCGAGCTCCCTTGTTATAGTTATCCTTCTGGTTCCTGAGCTTGTGTCAAATTTTCCTGTGCCACTGCTCTGGCCGTTTGCAGCCTCTGCCTCAGGGCTTTCATATATCCTGATGCCTGTATCCCCAGCAACTGTTTGGCCTTCCATCCCTCTTTAATTATGTCCATTAAGCTATGGGGTTGATGGCCATAGGTCAACTCCAAAGGGAAATATCCTAGAGAAACTTGAGGGTTTTCCTTCAAAGCAAACAACAGTGGTGGCATTAGAAGATCCCATTTCCAGGGCTCATCTTGAGTCCACCCGTGTAACATGCTTTTTAGAGTTCCATTAAAGCACTCAGCAAATAATTGGTTTGTGGGTGATACACAGACATTTATAGATGCTGAATTTCTAAAACCTGACATATGTTTTTCATCACCTGGGACTTAAAATTTGATCTCTGGTACAAGAGCCCCTGATTATACAGCTCAGGATTGATTATCCGTTGGTCTTGTTTAGCCAAAATCAGTCTCTTTTATGGCCTGGAACCCTCCCTTGTCAGCTTGAGCATCTCTGAATTGTGCACTGCTAGCTAGTTTTTCTAAGTCTAGTGCATCTTCTGCCTCCTTGACTTGCCTGAGTAACCCATCTCATTGTTTCACTGAGGCTCATAGGTATGTGACTGTGTTGTTAATCTCTGGCTAATCTCAGCCTAATATCATTGTGTGGGGTATCTCAGCAGCAATACCGACCAAGCTGTTCCTTGTACATGCACCATCAGCCCCCTCTGGGCATAGGTGGTATTTTGCCCATGGATGCATACCATCTTTATCTCTCAGCTTGTGGATGCACTATTCCAAGGGACTAGTCCTGCTGTCACCAGCATTTGGGCACACCCTGTGTCTACGACCACATGGACCTTTCTGCCTGCCACTCTGGCCACAACAATGGTCATATGATGAGCTTCTTCTGCAGTTAACACATCCAGACTCCAGTCCATCATTTCAACTTGTGCCCCTTCCTTCATGGTGCGCCCTTATGCTTGATTCTTGATTCAATCAGTCAAGATAGGGCCCAGGTTCATTAAAACACTCTCAGGCACGTGCCTCATATGCCTGCAATGAAAGCATACTACCCCTGGTGACATGCTCTTTATGGCCCCCCCGGCTTTGAATTCACCTTCTCGATCATGTTTTCAGCTGTTAGCTCCTCCTTTTCCTCCAGAACTTTTGTCTCTTTCAAGTTCTCCTTGGGTGCTATCGAATTCCCCTGCCAGTCTTAGCACTTCTAGCAAGGATTTTGGGCAGTGGTGCCTAACCCATTTCTGTATGTTATCTTCCAGGTTTGCCAGGAATTGTTCTAATAACACCTAAACACATTGTAGCAGGGCATTAAGGTGCCTGCTACTTGGAAAGCCCAAGTAGTGGCTCAGATGCTGGTTGCTAGGGGTAACCAGAGGGAGTTAAGGACACACACCTGTTTGGTCAGCTGAACGGAAGGGGTAGGCCAAGGCCCAGAGAGAGACAGCCTGTGGCCAAGGAGGAAGAAGCTTGGCCCTGAATGTGTGAAAGGGAAAAGGCCTGGATGTGCAAGCAGCTAGTGACATGGATGAGAGATGGAACAGCTGCGGTGTGGTTTGGAGGACGTTTTAGCCATGAGGCATAGATTTATGTTGTAGCCAATTGGCTTGTGTTTTGGTTGTTGTTAGACCGGAGGACCAGGTGAGGCTATGAGCGGATGGAGGAGGCCTCATAGGGAAACCACGTCAGTGTGGGAGCCCCAGCCCCAGAGAGTGGGCAGTGTGAGAAGCCCCAGAGAGAGAGGGGCAGCAACTGTTTGAGCACCGTGAGGTGCAGTGTGAGGCCCCAAAAGACCATGAAGCCAAAAAGGGCGCAGCAGAGGGAGTGTGCCTCCCAGACTGCCAGAAAGGACAGTGCAGGGGGGGCATTGATCCAAAGCGTCTGTAAGGTGCAGCAGAGGGGGAGGTGTCATTCCCGAGTGCCAAGGCAAAGGTGTGGTATTGGGAGAGGGCTGACCCCGAGTACCCCAGAAAGCAGAACAAGGTTGTGGAGAACCTGAGCACCAATGAGGCTCGGGGTGAGCGAGACACCTCAGAGAAAGAGGGGCAGCAGCTGTTTGAGCACCGTGAGGTGCAGTGTGAGGTGGGACTCCAGAGAGCCTGAGCGAGACGAGACTGTGAATGGTCAGAGCGTCAACAAGACGCGGAGCAAGGCAGGGCTGCAGAGCGCCCAAGTGCCAGGGAGACTGAGGTGGGTCCGGCACATAGCAGGAAACCGTAGCCAAAGGAATGAAGGGCAGCCTCCCTACATTAAATACATAACATCAAAGATGTGGCGGGTGAGATTCTACGGGTGCCTAGAGAACATTTTGGCATGGTACGGAGGGCACCCTAGGGGAGAGCATGGCGACCCTAGGGTCCCGTCCTGCTACACACATTTCCTCCTTCAGGGCAGTGGCTGACTTCAGCCATTTCTCTATCAGGTCTGTGAGGTGTTGCCATAACACACTTGGAGATCTATCTTCTTTCTTCTTCATATAGAAGAATTGTAGTTGTGTCTCTGGTGTAACGTCAAGTCTCAGCAGGGTTTCATTTTTTATTTTGTCATAGTCCTGCGTATCAAATCTCATAACTGAACAGTACTCTACCTGTGCCCTCCCAATCAACAACACCCCCAGCTATCTTGCCCATCAGCTTTTCTTGAGTCCAGAGGCGATGACAGCCTGCTCAAAGCTTTTTCTTCCATGGCCACCTGCCTGGCTGCTTGTTGCTGCTGTTGTAGTAGCTGGGTGATAAGACTGGGTGTCTGCTGGATGGCTATTGGCACTGCCATCGTCACCTGATGATCCATGTTATTTGTTGTATCAAGGCCACTGTTGTAATTCCCAGCCAATGCACCAGTTAAATGTCAAGAAGTTACCTGGTATGGTCTGGGTCCATATCTCCGTGGGGTGTGGTGTGTATGTGCCATTGGAAAGGCATCGCCAGTGATGTGACTGTCCACAGTTTCCAGTGGATCACTCTCTCACCTGTCATGACTTGATGGGATGCTTTTCTTGTTGGAAGCTGGAATATGCTGGCAGCTGCCTTCCAACAGTCCCACCCTAGATCTTCAGAGGGGTCCTCCTTCCCTTTACTCCCCTGCCCTTACCATATCAGTTAACAACACAAAGAGAAAGAAAAAGGCACTGTTGGCGAATGACTTAGTTTGGTATGTAGATGATAAATTAGACCTCCCTGGTTCCACTCATACAGGCTATCCCCATTTTATGAAGCCAATTATTTCTGGCCCTGATCAGTCAGAGTTTGACTGAGGGCCTTTGTCCTGGCACAGTCTCTTGCCCACAGACTAGCCACAGTGGGCCTTATTCCAGGCCTTCTAGGGCTTAGTCCAAACAAGTGTCGGCGAAAAAAATGAACTAAGTCCTGAAAAAAACCCAACAGAGTCCCCAATAAACTCCTGCCTGGAGCAATAACCAAGTGGGTCTCCTCTTAGCTGGCCCTCTGGGGATGTGTGCAAGCCCTTAGTCCAATGCAGTAGTCCCAGGGTCCCTCCCCCACTTTGCGGGACCTTTCAAGAAAGGCTAGCTGGAAATGAAAATAAAACCTGCAGAACACACACAAAATAAATGCATAAAACCCCTAGCTCAGCAGTTCACCAGCTGCTTACTCACTGGCCCTGAGCCTTTACAGCTGAGTGGTGTTAGTCTTCATTACCATCAGGCCATGGTCCATTGTTTCCCGCTAGGTCCAAAGCTTTCAATCTTCTTTTGCAGAATTCCAATGCTGCACTCACCAGTGTTGTCTGATAATCCTCCGATCATCACTAGATGTTGCAGGTGCTCCTCTCCACTCATGGAAGAACTGCTCCTGGACCCGGTGAAGCCCAGATGTACTTTGCCTCTTGGTCCACCTGCATTTTCCATCCACTGCCCCTTCCCAGGGCATGAAATCACTTGTTGTGGGCTCCATCCTCAAATCTGGAGGGAGCACCGGCTTTGAAAACACATTGGCGCCATACCAATCGGAGTCCTGACCTTCACATCTATTAGGGTAAGTCTCGCTTTTCCTATGACTCCCTGTTCTACCCTGGGTTCCTCTTTCAGTTCCCCACAGTATTAAGTTTCTGAAAACTTAAACTACGTCAGATGAACTGGGGGAACTAAATCACTAAAAATAAGTCAGATGAAATGGGGGAAAGAGTAAATGCAAAATTGCATTGTCAAAATTATGTGATTTAAAAACATGGCTCTGCTCTCAAAGATGGTTGTAAGAATGGGATTATAGAGTTCCATATTTACTCTCTCAGTATTTCCAGATTAAATACTTTCATTTTATAAGTTAAAAATTAGTTAAAACAAATTTACGGCTGTTGGTTGTAGCTATCTTTGTCTAAAGACATAGGCAGACAAGGTTCTTGTTGGAAATAGTTAGAAAATTGTTCTTTGCAAGTTTTTGGGCATAAATGCCCTTCTTCAGCATATCCTTCAAACTCCCTGTGGAATCTGAAAAGATATCAATGTCTGAAGTTTCTAACATGACACTGAGTCCTGAAGATGACAAAGCAATTACGTGTGTGATACTTTACTTTTAACTTTGAATTTTCCAGACCCTCTTGAACTTTCCACCCTCTTCTAAAAATCTAAGGTAAATGCAAAATGAATATCTAATCAACCAACCTAATAGATTCTTTAAAATTCACCTTAGAATGGATATATTTAAATTCTTATGAATTATATACTATAACATTTTCTATCAGAAACTTTACTTTCTGATCATAGAAGGGACCACCAAATCACATAAGGAATTTTTGCCTTTTTAGCTTACAAATTCAATATAGAAACACCAAGACAGGTATTTCTCTCCAGAACTCATCATAAAACTGTTTTTGGGAAAGTTATAATCTTTTCAATTTAGTTCAATTTAGTTTCAGGTTGTCTCAAAACAAGACCTTCCCTGTCTTTTGTATTTACATTGGTCTATTAGTTAGCCTGCTCTCTGCATGATCTTTCATAGTATCTGAAATAAGCTGTTGATCACAAAAGCTTACATATTTTTATTGTTAGTCTATATGGTTGCAACTGTACCCTCTCTTCTGCCTGATGTCAAACTAATGCTGTCGGTCTCTGCTCAAGCTTTTTGGTTAGTTCTTTTGTAAAAAACAGTAAACGAAGGAAGTCAGTTAATGTCTAAAGTAATTCCTTATGTTTTTACCTACATATAAATAAAGTACTCAGGATCAGTGGTGGATTGTATCTACTTTGACCTGCAATAAAATATATGCAAATACTGCATGGAGTTTAGAAGTGACCATAGGCATAATCTGTATATGCCAGTGGTTCTCAACCTTTTAAACTGAAGTCATTCTTCCTTAGATTTCAGGTACCCCTCAGAAAATTCCAGCTCTTAGGGCGCATCTACACGCATGCTTTAATGCACATTAGCCGATTTTAATGTGCACCAAAGTGTCACTAAAAATGTGCTATTAAGCTAATGCGCATTAAAATAGGCTAATATGCACTAAGCGTTACTTAGGCTAGGGACAGGAGTCACACATAAACCCAGCTGAAGCAATCAGAAACTGGTTTAAACTTGTAATAGAACAGAAGTTAAGTGCACATAAACCAGTTTTAAAATGGCTGAAACTGGTTTAAGATAAACCTGGCTAAATGTAGTATTAGACTTAGCTGATTTGGTTCAAACTGTTTTATGAAACTTCTGTCCCAGACCCTTTCCTGGTTCAAGTTAAATCAGAGTCCCCCAGCATGGTTTCCAGCCCTGGGCTGGGTTGGACTGTGCTGTCTGTTCCAGAGAAGAAGGGTTGGGAGAGAGGCAGGGACTAGCCCCTCCATGAAAACCCTGGTTGGGGCCTGAGGCCAGGGAAGAAGGTTAATTCCCCCTTCTCCCAAGTACAAAGCTGTCCTACCTGTTAAACTTACTTAAAGTTTTTGCTGGCTGTGACTGTGGACTATAAATCCCAGAGGCACCTGGAAGAGGAAATGATGAGCAACCCTGCAGAGTCTGTGATGCTGGACTGCAAATCACAGTGTCCTTCGGGGTAGCAGGAAGAGGAAGTACCAGAGAGCCATGCTCTAGTGCCCCCACTCCCTTTCTGGCTTGAGCCACTGCAGGCTTGTGGCTCCATTTCCTGAATCAAAGGTAAATGTGTGTCCAGTTGTTTCTCAGTTTAATCTTTGGAGCTTAGACTAACCTGCAAAGACTGAATCAATTCAGCCTTGGGCTTTTTGACTGTCTGTACTTAGCCTTAAAAACTGTACTCTTTAATTAATGCACATTAAGACAGGCTAATGATCATTTTCCTAGTACTTCACAATGGAGGTACTGTGCATTAACTAAAGTGAATTAATCCACCTATAGACGCATCCTTAGTTTTTACTTTTTGACTATAGCAAACCAGTGAGCAATTCTTCTGTTGCAAAGAACTCAGAGGCCACATCCAGACAAGCGTGGACATGTGGTATGTGGCATTGCAGACCCATCTGTGGCAGCACGCGCCACACATACTGCTGCCTTGCAGTGTGGGGGAGGGGGATTTGACCCTGGAATCCTGGGGTCAAAAAAACTCAACCAAAACAAAGTAGGGTGGTGCACATGGCAGCAGTGCACATGGCCTAAAAACAGAACTTGGCCACCCGGAGCCACGCTCCGGCTGCTGGCCAGGTTTCCTGTCACGGCTACAGCCCTGGGAGGCCCCCAGGACCCCAGGTAAGGCTGCTGGGGCCAGCACAGTTGCTGGCCCCAGCCTTCTCTACTCTACCTGGGGTAACTTGCTGTGTGCTAGAACATGTGTGGCACAGGCATTCCCTGGAACAAGTAGCAGCAGCACAAGATGTGCCACTACTACAAGTTGTTCCCAGGAAAACAAACATCTGCACTTATCTGGATATGTCCAGAAAGACCACAAGTCAGAATGTTTCTAACACTAAGAATTGCTGTATGAAATCTCTCTTTTAATCTTGTGAATTATGTAACAGTGCTAACCTTGTGTGGCACCCTGCACCACACTTGAAAGGATCTCAAGGCACCCCAGGTTGCCACAGCACCCAGGTTGAGAATCACTGGTATTTGCTTTCTCTTCTCAAAGCACATGCTCAACCTCTTATTTATTGCTAGTTTCACTGACATTCACTCAAAGTAGCTTTTTCAAGGGAAGTGAAATGCTGAGAGGGAGAATGTTGACCACCAAACAAAGCCTGAGGAAAGTTCAGCTCTCTGGTCAGGGAGATTTTCTTGGGATGCTTGACAATGCAGAGGCAAAGGGATGGATTGGTTACAGCTGTGTGTGCCTCAGGCAGAAAACAGTGAAAAAGGCAGTGGTGAGAACAGCACCCAGAGAGAGCAGAGGGACAGAGCTTCTTGGAACATAGGACTGGCTAGAAATGTAGGTATAGAAACTGTATGTAGGATACTGCTTGGTAATGTTCTTTTATTGTGTTCTACTTAGTTGATCTTATTGTCTTCTAACAGTTAAACCACTGTTAGGATTTCAGTTTCAAGTAGCATTTATTTTGCTGCTTTCAGAATAAGAAAAGCTGATGAAAAGGAAGATCCTCAGCTGATGTCAATATAACTATCACAATTTACAGCAGCTGAGGAATTATAGAAGTTGTATGCCTAGTCATAACATTCAGGTGAACTGATAGCATTAATCTAAGGTATCCCTTGGGAGTACTCTAGCTGCTATGTAGTTAAATACTTCTGGGTTATCAAGGACAGACAAATGATGTGATTTTTGCAAGATGAGGAGGAACTTCAACTTCTGCTGGATAATTAATCTAAAGACATCCAGTGCAAACATGCATGTGTCTTATTATCTGGGTGTCTCATTCTACAACATTATTAAGAAACTCCTGGAAGTGCTGGGGTCTTTCAATTGATCTCTACCTACTGGGAGCTCAAAGTTATTAATCCAGAAAACTTAAAATGTTGTGGTATTAATTCATTTTGAGTAAAAAAAAAAAAAAAAAAGTTTACCTCAAATTAATCATTATTTAAGATGCAAAAAAAACACTTGTAAAGGCTTAGTTGAGCCAGTTTTGCATGAAACTTGAGTAGCTTGGCAATTAAACTTGGTGCATTTCAGTTCTTTATTTTTCTGTCATGGGGAAGGATTTAAAGGACTCCCACGGACTCTCTAAACTGAGGGACACTAGATCCTGCAGGAAGTTAAGACAATTAGTATTGGGGAGACAGCAAGCATTTACAACTGTACGGTATAGCATATCATTAAAGACTTTGTTTCACAGTAATTTTAGGCAGCTTCTGGAGCTCTTGACCCTTGGATTGGCTGCACATCAACACCTTTTAAGTGGCATAAAGTATTTGTTATTTGGCTTAAAGTTATGCCATTTCAGGGCAGGATGATCTCTAATCCATACAACCTTGGTCCTGTTCCATTATGGTGTAGGCACTCCCCACAGATATTCCACCCAAGTTGAAGTCTTCCAGTATCCCAGCTCCAGGGCTGTGCTGGCTCTGTCTGCTGGGAGCAGCGAGCCAGTCTGGGCAGTGGCACTGGCTCTGCCTGGTAGAAGCAGCCAGCCAAGCAGAACCAGCGTGGTATCCCTGGAGTGCCCAGTGGCCGTGGTGCCTCCAGCTGCCACCTAGACTAGCTCGCTGCTCCTGCTGGACAGAGCTAGTGCACAGCTTGGATTGATTCACTGCTCCTACCAGGGAGAGTGCCCAACAGCCACAGTGCTTCCTGTGTGGTGCCCCCCATGACCAGTAACCACCACCTAGCCACAGGTGCCCCACCCCCTGTGCGCATTGGGTGTTAGTGTCACCACCTTTTACCCTTGAAGACTTGAAAAGGGCTTAGATTTAGGGGGCTCAACAAGTTCTTAATCACAGAAAGACACAAGGAATGTTATGAGAACATTTTGGGGGACTACTTCTGCTGAGGCCCTGCACAGCTCCTAGTCTTGCACCTGTTCACCACCAAGCCTCTAGTGACCAGTCGCAGCTGTGCAGGTGAAGGACAGTCAGAGATGATTTTTTTGCCTTAAGATGTGCTGCTCCACTAAGCCAATTATCATTTGTGTGACTTACAGCATAAGGTGTAACAAGGGCCCTAAGAGATGCAAGAGCTAGCTTGGGTCATGTTAGCTGTCTAGCCTTGGCAGCATGGAACTCAGTGTGGACTAATTTACCCTGCTGTGACGCGGTGAGCAGCAGCTCATTAACACGTACATAATAAAACTCTTCATAAAAAGCAGGAAAGGTTTTCAGGGCCCTGCCAAGTATCGCGCCTCTTGTGTGACAAACTTCACACTTTACTTTCATGCTGTCCTGCATTGCAGCTATCATCTCGTGCACAGCTGGAGGGAGAACTGGGCAGCAAAGGAAATGGAGTTGGCTCTTAAAAGGATGTGTTGGGATAAGAATGGCTGCGTTTTCCCCACAGCAAGTTTCTTCTGCTTCTTCCCTTCATGCCTAGAAGGAGGAAGTGGCAGACATCTTCTATGACCTCGCATTGTCAGCTAAGGCCCAGACTGTTGGAAGGTGCATCAGATCTTGAGCTCTAAGGAGCTGTGACCCAGGACTCCTCCGGCCTGTCTCAAGCACCTCATGTCATTGTGCTAGGAGGCAGAGGTACTGCTGCTTTCTTTAGTCATTCCTTCTTTCTCAGTGTTTTCTACCCTGCTTCTCTTCATGGTTCCTCTTCTTCCCTGGATAATCCTCTTTTATATCAGCAGTAGGCTGGGCTGCAGGCCAGTGAGGAAAGATGGTGGTAGACTTGCATGCTCGAGGAACAAAGAGCGATGAGGCGCAGGGGAGGGATTCATAACAGTGCAGGTAAGGGGGGCGGCTTCAGCCCTTCACCCTGCTCTGATCTCCTCCACTGGGGCAAGTGGGCCCCCAGGCCCAGAGCAGCAGTGTCTGCAAAGGGAGGAATTGCCGTGAGGGGGGCAGCGGTCTCTGCTGCTTTACCGGGGAGGAAGGACAAACACCTAAAAGTTTGTCTGGGGGGGAAGGGGAGGGACAGCCAAGTGTCCCTCCTCGCCTCGCCCCGACACA
>NW_017728949.1:35820934-35919456 GCF_001723895.1 Crocodylus porosus | reverse complement strand
AAGTCCGGGGCGCTCCTCGGCTCCCCAACTCCCTGGAGCGGCCCCCGCCCGCCCTGTCTCGGCCCGTGAGTGCTCCTGAGTCTGCCGGGGCTTCACCACCCTGCTCTGCCTTGACCAGGAGCGCACGAGTCGGGTCCTAGCCCTGGTGGGCCAGAAACCATGCCCCAGCGTGGTGTCATGGACCAGCTGTGTAGCTGCGATGAAGCTGGACCTGCTTTGCAGTGCAAGACGTTGGGGATGAAGAAGGCCGTGCATTGGAAAGCTCACCAGCTACACAGTTGCTGTGGTCTGGTCTGGTGTGAACTTCATCCCTGTTGTCCCAGTTGCACTGATTTAAACTGTACTTGCAAATGGTCACATGTGGGGTGCCTTTGCTTCCCTCAGGATCTTCTTCCAGGCTTGCCACTGCAAAACAAAAGGTAGCCAACTTCAGCTTGGGGCAGGTAGCTTCTGATAGAAACCCAGTCTGTGCATGGTGGGGTGGGCGGCAGTTGAGCACTTGCATGTCCCTGTCAGTTGGCATGACTGTTTTTTCTTACTTGCAGGCTAGTGGCAGGAGCCCCCAAAGCAGACTGGTCTGCAAACAGCTCTGTGGTCAATCCAGGTGCAATTTTCAGATGCAGGATCAGGAACAATCCAAATGGCAATTGCGAAGAGCTCCAGCTGGGTGAGTCCAAGGGTGGTGCCCTTGCACCTGAGAATGGTGTTACTGCTTTGGTAAAACAGCTGCAACATTCTCAGCAGTTATAATTAAACACAGCCAGAAAAACCCCTTAGGTATGTATAAGTGAGTGCATACCTTGGATATTCCCTAACAAACAACAGTCACAACTGGCTAAATGAACTAGTAGGAGAGAGTGGGTTTTTTCCAGAAGCAAAGTGAAATGGTTCCTTTAATAAATATTCTCTCCTGCACTCTTTTGCAAAAAAATAGATTTAAACAATTCATCATTGTGAAATATCAGCAATATAGTCCAGTTTTGATTAGACTAAACAAACTTTCTTGATGTTGGTGTATTCAGTTTAGTGATGAGTCTCCACGTTCTCTTATAAATTCTAATCTATGCATCAAAATGATACATCTAACTTTCCCTAGCATGAAAGACCAGTGCTCTTATAAATTTAAATGACCAATAAATAATTATTTAAAACATAGATCCTAAAAAAGCTCTTCTTAGACTTGGAAAGGACAAACTATGCTCGAATTTTCTAAAGTTATTCCACCTCTTAATCCACACTACAGTTAGATGGTAAGCTAGGCATTTTTACACACAGATTTCTGGTAGATCTGGGATGATTTTTTTTTTTTTTTTTTAAACTAATAATAATAAAAAAGTTGTTTTGGAAAACAGAAATATTCTGCAAATTTAGGTTGAATTCACTAAATAACGAGACAAAAGCAGAAAATTTAGAAAATGTCAAAAATACTTCATTTCAGCACACGTGTTAAAATAGTAATTGAGGAAATACCAATATTTTTTACTTTTCTCAAAACAAGGGAAATTTTGTTTAAATGATCTCAATATAAATAATGTAGTAAAGCAACCTGAAGCAAAACACTGTTTTTCATTTCATGTGGTTTAAATACTTCAAGTTGACACAATAAAAAAAATGTTTGCTTTTCTCATTTAGCTGAAGACCCAAAAACTGTTTTCAGTTTAAACCAAGTTGATTTTTTTTTTTTTTTTTTCAGTTTAACCGCTGGGTTGAGAAAACGTTAATCGCCCAGCTCTGGGTGTCAATCGCATAGATACACCTGTGGGTATCTAATTTCAAAGTGTATGACTTTGTAAAAGTTTGAGCAATAAGTCTGTTTAAGATTACAGGTTGTTATGAACATATCAGCAGTTTTCTGCTTCTAATGTCCTTGAATAAAGTCCTCTTCAATTTTTTTTTTTATCCTGTTTGTTTTAAGACCTGCATAAGACTTGGTTTAGCTCCCTCTTCTTCTGCAGTGCAGGTCTTCCATAACTGTCCTATCCCACTGAACTTGTCAAACTATTGGAGGTGGTTAGGGAGTATGGGACACAGCTTTCACGAACTTTCAAACCTAAGCTTTAGAATTCATTCTTGCCAGAGACAAGGATCATGGTTTCAGAACAAAATGAAAATTCTGTGTGTTGGCATTCCTCTGTTAATCCTGCACGTGCATCACCATTAAGGTACCCTCAAAACATATAGTTTATTGATCTTCCTTATTTTTCATATAAGCAGGGAAAGAAGGTTAAGACACTAGGGTTTTTTTATACATATAGCTGAGAAACGATCAGATGCTATGTTCTTGATGAGCAGATTTTAGGTATGCAAATCTTTGCAAGGATGCAAAGAAAGTGATCACTCACAGACACTAAGTGGTTCTTTTTCTGAGAAGCTTGGTTATGATACTGAACACAATGAGAACCAGAAATAATTGAATCTGAAAGGGCTTGTCTATACATAGTCTCTCAAAATTTAAAGCAAATCAACTAAATGGGTTAAATCAATGCACACAAATTAAAATGCATAAAACATACATGTACATGCTCTCACTAGGGATATCTAGAGCATATAGCTTAAATTATTTTACTCCTCAGATATTGCCTTTGTGATATTCCTTGCTCATATTTGTAATAGTAAAGAAGCCCATTAGATGGTGTTAGGAAGAATCACAGGTTTTTCTCATAGATGCTTAAGAATGAAACCTCATGTGCAAATAGACAGGTGCGTGTTTGAAACATGCCGAAGGCTACTCTGAATGAGTAGGTGCAGAAGCTAAGGTATTTTAGGTCTTAACTGTGATATTAGTGTTCAGTAAGAACAGGACTTCTACAGATGCGCCAAGTTTGTAGATACTTCATCTTTTTATGACTGCCTTTTTTGTTCTTTCAGTTTGATCACATATATGGCAAGTCTTGATTCTGATTTTATTGTTTTGTTTTGAGTTTGAAAATTGGTGTAAGTTACTTTATTGATAGGAGGAACAATAGTTGTTGTAGCATAGGTCATAAATAATGTTGGCCCTTTACTACATTTGCAATGAAATAATTTTTTTTTAGTTAACCTCCTACTAGAGTCCCAGAAATGTACAGGTACTTAATTGGATATTAGAGGATTCTTCATATAGCTGGGCATCTATAGTAAAAAGATGCTGAGCATTGTGAGCTTAAAACTGGGACATATCCTTAGCTACTGTTCACCAAATAGATATTGTAAAACAGCCCCGAAACTAACATAATTGGATAGCAAACGATACTCTTCCTACTGGGAGTACTCTGTGTCACCCATCTCTCTAACTGTGAGCTGGAGGGTTCTTGTTATTTTAAAAGAAGGCAGCAGGCTAAGCTAGCTGTGTGGGGCTACAGCAGCAGGAGCACAGGCTAGCTATTAATTAAAAAGGGGAAACTCCTGTTTTGGTTGGAGAGCCACATGACAGGAAGTGGGCAGGGCTTTGAGGCATATAAGCCCAGGACCTGAGCTGGGTAGGGCACTCAGTATTAGGCAGCCTAGCCTGGGTCAGGGATCAGAGGGCTGGAGAAGCAAACAGCCTGGTCCAGGGTCATGGACCAGAGGGCAGAGACAGTGAGGGTGGTCCAGCCTGGAGTCAGGAACACTGAGGGCTGTTCCAGAGAGAGAGACTCAACTGGAGTTGTCTTAAAGGGGAAACCCACCCCATAGAGTTAAGAGGAGAGAAGTCTGGAGGATTGTACCCTAGGAAGAGGCTACCCCGGCTTCTGGAGGCAGCCCCTCTTCCCCTCCTCCCCACCCCCTGCAAAGGTCAAGTCATGGCAGGAAAGAGATAGGAGGTAAAGCAAAACCAAGGAAAAAAGTTGGTAGGCAGGTCTGACCGCCACAGGACATCAAAGAGGCCTGGTGGCTTGCCTGAGCCTGTCACGCTCTCTGGTGATTCTCCAGGGTAGTAGATTTATTACTAACAGCACAGGGCTGTCCAGGTCTTAGCAGCTGGAGCTATCCCTTGAAGTCATAGGTGGGCTTCATAATATAAGAATCCTAGAGCTATTTTATGCTATATTGGACTGGGTTGGCTTTACCTGCAAAGGTGATTTCATTGCAGCCTTGCCCTTCCAAAAGTGCAGCTATTATGAATATAAATTTCACCCACTGTTGTGTGTGTAGGCCACTGAATGTAAAGGGTAGCATAAATTATAAATATAACACTAAGTCTTCGTTTATGTGCTTTGCTTGATCAGTACATGTAAACATTCTGGACTGCAATAGTTATATAGGAGATGAAGGCTTTTAGACCTGGGCAAACATGCATAGTATGATGGTTTCGGGTGATGTCCTAGAAGAGCCATCAGGCCTTTCCTTCTGAATGTCCTTCACTTCCGGTGGCTTCACCTGGACTTGAGCAAAACCTGTTTTAGCCTGTTAGTATAGTTTGACAATGGATGATGGAGGAAGTCAGTCAGTGAAATTGCTGACACGGGTGGAGTAGGGTATTTTCAACTAAGCGATAAAGCGGAAGAATGCCCTAAAATAAGAAGTTATTCATGTTATTTTAGCATAAGAAAAAAAGGAGAAACTTACTCTTAATTCTCCTTCTCAAATTCTTACTATAATCAGCCTAGAAAAACATTGCTCTCTAGCTCCCCCAGGTGAACTATTACAATTGAAGACAAGTCTTCTGCAAGTATTCCTTTGGAATGAAACAGCAAAAATTTGAATTGCCATTGTTCACACTTCTATTATATTAATGAACTTATTGGCCAGGGAGTAGGATGAAACTGTAAGAGAATTTTGTGAAAAACTTCAAAATTGAGCACAAGCGGACAACTGTACCAGCAATATGACTGCAAGACTTCCACTCATTGTAGCAGGTGCTGGTCCCAGGGGTGGCTGTGATGCCCCCTGGTGCTCATTTGCTCCTGCTCTGCCCTTGCTCTCCTTCACTTCTCCTATGCCTTGCTATTAGATCCTTGGAAAGGAAGGCTGCCCCAGGGATCCCTGATCCCATGCTGCTGTTCAGATTTCACTACTCAGTGCTTTAAGGGCTTATTACATGGTTCCAACCATCCTTTACACCATGCCTCTGCCTTGCAGAAGTTATTTCCTGGTGCCACTCCTAGGTCTATACCAGCACCCAGTCTCCACCACTGCTGGGACTAGCGGTCCCTATGCCATCAACCTTCCTGGCCGCCTCTGGACCTCAGGCTGCTGTCTCTGTCCACTCACACCTGGGCACATCACCCATTCTAGCTACTCCCAGGTACCTAGTCCCTGCCAGACACTTCTCTGGTCCAGTCTCCACTCCATTCCTGAGCCCTGGCCCTGCTCTGGGGCCTCTCAAGGCCACCACTGCCCCGTAAACCACCAAACTGCCTTGTCTTAACCCCTGGGAGTACAGAGTCTCCCTCTACTGCTTGCTCAAGTGCTTCTTCCATGTCAGCTCTTGAGATTACCTGCCTCAGCTCTGGCCCTGGGTTTATCTCTGTTAAATCCCACCCATTTCTGGTAAGGTACTTTGCTTCCTGCTGACTTGGTTCCTTTCAGACCTGTACCTTAAAAGAATAGGTGTGCCTAGTGCCCATTACACTCATCCAGTTGGAGCATGGGAACAATATCAAATGGCACGCTGCCAATAAAATTATCCACTTCTATGTACGTGTCGGAATAGTGGAGTGAACTGCTATTGCAGTTAGAAGGCCGCAGATTATTCACATTAAATGATTCATTTGGAATTTAAAAAAAATGTAAAGAAAATCCGGATGCTCCATCAAGTAAAAGCTGAGTTCCTTGGTATTTACTGTCATTAAAAGTAAACAAGTTCCCTTCCATTCATGAATCTTGATATTTTAATTTCTTGTGCATTGATATGGCGTATTGTGATCGCTGGATGTAGTAGATTTATTAATCTACAGAAAAGAGAAGCTTTGGTTTACAAGTTTTGCAAAGAGACGAAGGCAGATGTCTGTATTAAATAAAATATAATTCAGGTCAGCGTTAGAGAGGGATAGAGACGGGCATAGACAGATTTTGTAAACTTGTGCAGGTTTTTTTGAAGGTTGGAAGGCTAGTCGTGTGGGGGAAATGAAATCAGCCTATTGATGGGACATGTTCTGGGAGGTTCACTAAGTGTGGACACACTTAGCATCTTTTTAGAGTAGAGAGCCTTTTTTCCCTTCCTGACCTCAGTACCTGCAGTCAGGAGTGTTTTTTAACTTGAGGCCTTACATTTGACGATGTTGCTACTGTGGAGTTTCACATGCTTCATGATCTAAAATTACTACTGTGCAGTTTACTCAGACTGCACTCTTATTTATCTTTACAACAACTTTACAAGATCAGTATATGCCACTTCCCCTGTGGCACACAAGCTGTCATTTCCCTTTTGGTGCTTCCAGCAGTGCTGCTCTTTTGCCTTTGCCCCCTGAAGCAGTTTTGCTTTTCACCAGATTAAACACTGCTAATAGTATGCCTGTCCTCATCACCATATCCATAATGCTAACCCCACACTCTTCTTGCTTACATTTATGCTCACAAGGGACTTATCCTGTCCTTTCCTTACAGAATGCTTCAAAATCCTCCTTCTCTTAGTAGTGGGAAATTAGAGACTAAAGAAGGAACGTGGAGCTAGAAGAAGTGTAGGAAGCAAACAAAAACAGCTGGGAAATCAAGAGAGGATAATAGAGCATATGACTAAGGACAGTTTAGAGTCAGAATTTGTTAGAGCCAAGGGGAAGGGAAAATAACTACATGAGTAAGGGGTAATATAATACAGGGGAGAAAAGAAAAATGCCTTGTTTCACTGTTTCTGAAGGCCTTGGGGATATCTAAAATGGATGACCAAATAGAGCATTAAGCCAAGTAAAACCTTCTTTGTCTCTGACTACATTCTGTTTGGTGTAATGAAAATTTCAAGTGTTGAACACTAGATAATTTAAGAAGCTAGTCTTCCCTTCTACTTTTATTTCTAATATCTGTATATAGTCAAAAACAATTAAGAACAGAAACAGTTAGGAAGAGCCTTTCCCATCTAAAAAGAAAAATTACCGTTAGATATGGGGGCAGGGAGGCAAAAGGCCTTCCAGCTAGAGTTTGAGAAATGTTACTTACAAGCTGCAATTAATTCTAATGTTAACTAGAATTATGATATTTATTTTAAAAGTGTGCATTAGAATGGGAAATGTGTAGACATTCTATATGATATTACACCAGTTCCTGAACTGATATGAAGTGGTTTGTTAGATCAGAGAGTCTAGCCAAGTCAAAGGGAACTGTGGTTAATATGTACACATAATTGAACTTCATGAGCAGGTAAAGACTTTCTATTGCCAGCTTTAAGATTATTTCTTACCTACTTGGAGCTGCACAGGAAGACTTCCCTGATGCCATGTGAAAGGTTGGAGGAGTGGAATAAGCTACCATCGTGTCCCTGATCTTCTGGATCTTGAGATTGGCACTGTGGATTTAGGGCAGAGGCAGGCAAAATACAGGCTCGCGCTGGCCTGCCAGCTGATTAATTGCATCCAGCCCCATAGATGGCTGCCCTTCTTGCACTCTGTATGGGGCTGAGTCCTTCCCGCTCCTGCCTGGGGCAGTGCCTGGTGTGTTCCAAGCCTTCCCTGGCAGAAAGTGCCAGCTCCAGGCACAGCTTCTGGGCAGGGCTGCTGTTGCCGCTGCCCAGGGAGCTGCTGGGCTTCTCTGACCTCCAGGGACGATGACTCCTGTTCCTGTTGCAGTACTCTGAGCAGCAGGTAGGAAGAAGAAGCTACAGCACTGAGTGGAGAGGGGTGGGCTCTGCCTGCAGCTTGCTGTGGTTCTGCTAATGGATGGCTGGGCAAGAGGTCGTGTGGATAGAGGAGGGTATGAAGGAATATGACTGCTTACAAAGCCCCACTGGGCAGGCATGGGACAGGCAGATGGAGCGGGAGCAGCAGTTGGAGCCTGTGCAGCCCCAGGACAGGCAGGTGGTGTGGGAGCAGCAGCAGGAACCAGCATGGGCTTGGCACAGCCCCGCCAGGCAGGCATGTGGGATGGAAGCAGTAGCAGCAGCAAGAGCCAGTGTAGGCTTGGCTGTAGTCCCACTGGGCAGGTGTGGGACAGAGACCAAGAGAGCTGGTGGTGCCAAGCTCTGCTCCCTGTTCCCCCTCCCCTCTCCTAGGGGCTTTTCTTGCTGCCCACCAATGACAGCTACTTTCCCACCCATTGCAGCATGCAGTGAGCCAGGCAGGCACCACTAATATTCCTCCCCCTTCCTCCACCCGTGAAGGGGCTGGGCTCAGCCACGTCACAGTGGACAGAGGGGAAATCAGACTGGGGAGGAAGCCCCCCACATGCACACCCAACCCATATCCTACCCCCCCACCATATCCACAAATGCACAAAACACTATATCACACACTCCACCATACCCACAGACACCACCTACACCCCCCACACATCCATACTCCCACCCCCACCATACTTGCACCCCTCCATACCCAACACTGCAACCATGCATGCACTCCACGCCAAACAAGACCCACACTTGACACCCCCCATACACATAGAATCAGAAAATCATAAAAAATTAGTGTTGGCAGGGACTTCAGGAGGTCATCTAGTGCAGAGGTTCCCAACTCCAGGGCCATGGCCTGGTACAGGGCTGCAGAGGGTTAGCTGCTGGTCTGCAGGAAGGTCGGCTGCTGGACCAGAATTCTGGAAGTCACTGGCATACTGCGGAGTGGCAGCCAGCCCTTTTTTATACAAAATATTAAAAAGCGTTGGCTGCTGCTCCTTAGTATGCCAGTCACTTTCGGACTGCAGTTTGCTGGTCCTCAGTTTGCTGGTCTGTGGTCACTTCTGGTCTGCAGACTGGCCCACGGTCACTTCCAATCTGCAGTTTGCTGGTCCACAATCTAAAAAGATTGGGAACCCCTGATTCTAGTCTAATCCCCTGCTCAAAGCAGGACCATCCCCACCTAGATCATTCCAGCCAAAACCTCAAAGGATGGAGCTTCCACCACCTCTGGGTTTCAGTGCGTTACTACCTTCCTAGTGAGAAAAATTCTTCCTAATTACCAGCTTATGCTTCCCTTGCTGCAACTTGAGACCATTGCTCCTTGTTCTGTCATCTACCACCCCTGAGAACAGTCTGGCTCCATCCTCTTTTGAGCCCTGCTTCAGGTAGTTGAAGGCTGCTGTTAAATCCAATCTCAGTCTTCTCTTCTCCAGGCTAAATAAGTCCAGTTCCCTCAGCCTGTCCTCAGAAGTCATATGTCTCAGCGCCCTCGCCATTTTTGTTGCCCTTTGCTGGACTCTCTCCAATTTGAATGCATTCTGTCTGTAGTGGGGGCCCAAAACTGAACACAGTACTCCAGATGTGACCTCACCAGTGCTGAATAGAGGGGAAGAATCACTTCCCTTGATCTGCTGGTAACACTCCTACCAGTGCAGCCCAGTATGTCATTAGTCTTCTTGGCAACAAGGACACACTGCTGGCTCATATTCAGCTTCTTGTCCACTGTAACCCTCAGGTCCTTTTCTGCAGAGTTGCTGCCCAGCCAGTCAGGCCTGAGCCTGTCCTGGTACATGAGATTGCTCCATCCTAAGTGCAGGACTTTGCACTTGTCCTTGTTGAACCTCATGAGATTTCTTTTGGCCCAATCCTCCAATTTGTCTAGGTCACTTTGAATCCTAGCCATATCCTCCAGCATATCCACTACTCTCAGCTTGGTGTCATCTGCAGACTTGCTGATGGTGCATTCTATACCATCTTCTAGGTCGTTGATGAAGACATTGAACAAAATCGGCCCCGGAACCACCTGAGGGGCACATCCACACATATACCACCCCTCTCACACACCCCACCTTCCACCATACCAACGACACATCTAACAGTCTCACATACCTCAACCACACATCTGACACCCCCACACACATACACCCCACAAACCTCAGCCACACCCACACTTACACCCCCCACACCCCTTCTATACCTTGACATACCCCACCTGCACTGTACCCACACACCCCCAAACCACATACTCCCTCAACCACACACATCCCTTCTACCCCTCCACACACCCTATACAAGCAAACCCCACCCCTCACAAAAGGCGTACTTTCTGGGCAAGGGGAGAGACTTCCAGTGGCAAAGGTCAGGGTTTAGGGGGTGGGACTTCCAGCCACAAGATGGGCAGGGCACCTATCAAGGAGAGGAACTACACTTGTGACCCACAATGCCTCACCAAAACACATTAAGCGGCCCTCCAGCCAAAAGAATTGCCCACCGCTGCTTTAGGGCTTGCATAGAAAAGTGAGTAGAACAGACATGAGGTAGGTAGAAAATGGTATACAGAAATTGTCATTCTCATCCTTCACGGAAAACACATAATATAACCTTTAGCTGTATTATTTATTTTATCTGGGGGAGTCCCTATTTTGATAAAGTCAGGAAGACTCAGTGGTCTGGTTAAAAGATACTACCCCTATAATAAAAAGTAACGATGTGAGAGAACAATAATTTCAGAGAGCTTTTTCTCCTGCAGAGGGCCTTCTCGATTATTTTCTGCCAGGAAAAGAAAATCCAAAGGCCAGGACAATTCTACTGTCAATTTAATGTTTTCTCAAACTATTTCCAGTATCATATGTCCAAAATCCTTTTAATAGGTGATAATTCTGAAAAATCCTTTGATTACCTTTGAAAGAGACTAAATATGGTAACAAAAGAAGTCAACATACCCAGTCAGTAGAGGGTGATGATTTTTAAATTGATTGATTGATTTTACAGATAACTAGATTTATTAGAACTTAATAGCCTATAAACCAATGGATTATAAATACATTTCAGCTCTCCTGGGAACTCATTTTTCCTTCCGTTTAAAGTAGAAATGTGTTGTGGTAGTCATTGATCTATTCTGATGCCCTCTGCTGGCTAATTAACATTATTTACCCAGACTTTCTGGGTTGCTTCGTCAGTAAAGGAATTTGTTGAATTTGATAAGAGTTAAGCCCCACCAAACTCTGTTACCTATTTTTCTTTCAGTATTATGTGTCTGTTAGTTCTGGTAAATGAAACAGCAAAATGAAATTTTGAAGATATTGTATTAAAACTTTTTTCAGTGTCTTAGTAAACATACAGTGGGCACCTTCAAAAAGAAAAAAGAAAAAATATTATTATATGTAATATAAGTCTTTCGAATAGAATAGAATATTTTAATGCTTGCTTAAAGTTATTTTCTTCACATGTGGACTCCAGTTTTTGGGGAAGAAACAAGAATTTGCCCGACTCACAAGATCACTATTTATTATTTTTGCAGAACTTCACTAGCTACCCACATTTTTAAATATAAGATAATGCATTTAAATAGAAGTAAAACTAAAAACCACCTTCAAAACTGTATACCTTCTATTTCTGTAAGGAGGACCAAGTACAAAAGTATTATACCCATATTAGTTTCACATCCGAAACAAATTCTGCAATTAGAGGGATCTGATTTTATAGGAATAGGAACTTGGAATATGACTGATTCCTAAGCTCTGTTGGACAGAGATGTGACTAGGAAAATGGGTAAATTGAAAAGATTTTCATTACAGATTAGAGTTTAGATCCAGTGGCTTTAGAGAATCAGCAGATATTTCAGATGAACACCTGCAGATTCCATTGTATGGATCGATTTGGAACTGGGAGTTCAATTTGGTGTGATGGGTGATTCAGACCTGAGGTTTGGACTCGCAACTAAGTGTGAAAAATCCTCCTCTCTTGGATTAACTGAGTACCAAATATTGGGCTTTAAATTTCCTTGGCTAAAAGCCCTGTTTTTTATAATAAGATATCATGGTGTTTGTGATTAAATTAATTAAAAAAACAGTGGCTCATTTTTAGTACTTTCTGTGAAATCATGCTAGGGGGTTGGGCTCTACAATACTACAGCTTTTAAAAAATGATATACTGCTTATGTGACAGTGCATCTGTGCTCACCTTTCTATCTTCCTCAGTTTCAACAGTGATGGAAGTACCATAATATAGTCTCTTTGTATCTAGTAGACTCTGTTTGGGCCTGATAGCTCTATGTATTTCCTGTGTGGCACCATACTTTCATTTACAAAAAACTGTGAACTATACTAATATCTTTCCATGGGATGTCCTATATAAAATATTTATGGGTATAAGGCCTACTGATAACTATATTGCATAATAAATTGTGTAGAACTTTGGTTTATTTTATATATTCTGTTTCTGTTAATTCATTATCCTTTTCCTGTTCCAGGCAATCCTGCTGGAGAATTTTGTGGAAAGACATGTTTAGAAGAGAGGGATAATCAATGGCTGGGTGTTAGCATGTCTAGGCAGTCAGGAGAAAATGGATCCATTGTCGTATGTATTGTCTTTATTATTGAATACCTTTTATCATGCTCCCTTCACCATTTTAATGCTTTTTCACATCGCTTTTGTTTGTTTTTATTTTTACATAGGCCTGTGGACATAGGTGGAAAAATGTATTTTACGTTAAAAAAAATGAACACAAACTTCCTTGCGGTTTATGTTTTGCTGTTCCTTCTGATTTTCGAGTACAGTTGAGTAAAAGAATATGTCCTTGCTATATAGGTAAGGAGAGAGTTTGGTCGTTTATAGTGTTTGATTATGCTGGTTTATTTGATGAGGTGTAAACCTAAATGCTATTCTGAAACTAGAAGAGCACAGCATAAGCTACTCTATTCTTTACCTTCTACCTGCTCTGGGCAGGCTTTCTGCTATCAGGCAGAAGATGGAATTCTGGCCTATGGTTTGTGTTTTTTGGTGAAATGCTGACTGATTTGAAGGAAAGTTGATTCCACAATTAAACGGCCCAGATAGTGTATCTGGGCATTTGCTTAGGGTATGGTCTCTAGCAGAGCATACATCTGTTATAAATAGTGCAGTGCAAGATTCAGTTAATCAGTTTGCTTCATCAACATATTCAACATAGTGTCTCAGAGTAGATTAGAAAGGGCGTCCTGAACAGGCCACTCAATAACAACTGAAGCTATCTGAGGCTTCCAGAACATCTTCTGAGTCTGAATCCTACCAGGCCTTGTCTCACATTCCACTCATACTATGCAAGAAGAGACCTCCTTCCATTCTGCCTTGGTAGATTTCAGAGGAGGAAAGTGAGGCAAGAAAGGGAATCAAGACAGAGAGAGAGGATGTCTTTGTCCTTATAATGCATAGGGTGCACAGTGCATAAGAGGAATCCCTGGGTATTATGTCATGTTTCTCAAGGAACAGTAAATACATCTAGTAATCGTATCACCTAACCGGAGAGGCAGGAGGGGGCAGATAACCTGTTCTTCCCCACAGGCACTGATGAAGAAGCTCCTAATATGCCACCTTTCTTTTTTAATGCCAAAGATCATTAAAGTCACTGGCTGGATCATGATTCCATCCTGTTGGTGGGGCAGAGTTGTGGGGTAAATGAGAGAGAAAGATTAGAAGTATAGTGCTAATAAAGAAAAAAAGCAAATTGGAGCTGAAAGAGCATGGATACTGATGCTTGTATAAGGTGGGCAGACAGTTGCTGGGGGGAGAGACTGAAAACATGAGAAAGGAGAGAAAAATGAAGGATATAAAAAGTAAGAAGACTACACTGGTATCTCTAATCTAGCTCTTTTAAATAATGAAGCATCAGGAGGAAACAGAAAAAGGTCCCACATTTAACCAGAGATACACTAACAGTATTATGGCTTGTATCTGTAAACTCTCTGGCTAGGGACAGACATTACACATAAACTGGTTTAAGTGATCAGAAACTAGTTTAAGCCTGTAACAGAACTGATGTTTAGTGCACATAAACCTATTTGAAAATGGCTGAAACCAGGTTGAAATAAACCTGGTGGTATGTAACATCAGACTTAACTGATTTGGGTCAAACCAGTTTATATAATGTCTGTCCCAGACCCCTTGCTGGTGTAAGATAAACCAGACTCCCCCAGCATCCCAGCATGCTCTCTGGGCTCAGCAGGGCTCTGTTCCACAGCAGGGCTGGCTCCTCCCCGCTGCAGCCCTGGCACAGACTGGGTTGTTTCCCTCCTCCCCCTCACCACTACCTACTAAACAGGAATTCCCCCCTTCCCTCTGCCTTGATAAGAGGTGCCTGTGTATTAGCTAGAAGACCACATGCTGGCTATGGTCTGTGCTGAGTCAACAGGTAGAATGAACAGGTAGCTGGTAATGTCCCCCTGTTGTTTTTTTAAATGGGTGGTAAACACTGAGTTAGGGGTGATAAACACTGTTATCAGTTCCCTGCTGAACTAATCAGAGCATCTTGCTGGGGCCTGGGCATGTGCAACCTCAGCTCAGTGCAGTGGTAGGGAAGGGAGAACTGCTCCAGTGCCCCCTGGCTTCTAGCCTGAGCCACTGCAGGCATGTGTCTGCATGTCTGGGATGTCTGTACAGTTACAAAGTGATATAGCCTAGCCACGTTAGACTAACCTACAAAGTTTGACTCCATTCAGGCTCAGGCATTTTGAACGTCTGTTCCTAGCCTCTATGTATATAGTTCCTAACTGTAATACACAACCTGGGCATCAGGGAAACTCCCATGAAAAATGTTATTCCCATCTGATTATGCCTGAAGTTATAAATGGGGTGGGAAGAAGGGTGTTAAATCTTCTAGCATTTGCTATTCAGGGAACATCTGTAGTGACTTTTCACTCTGATGTGCTATTTTGTGGAATAATTTATAATTAAAGAGGTAGTTAGCTTGAAAAGTTAGTTCTGATCAAGCACGGCATTTTATCTGGAGTTCATTTTTCTCCCATAGTGCACTAATATTATAAAGCTGAAGGTCATGCAGTTTATTCCAATTCTGAAAACCAGTGTTCTTTTCTTAAAAACCTTTAAACTGGTTGAATTTTTTTCTTGACTTCCAAGTTAGAGACCTGCAAAGAAATTCTGGAATTAAGAACTTCTCAAATGTACTGAAGTTCTTAAGTAATTTTTGCTTTTATATTCAGATCATGTGCGAAAGTTTGGAGAGAACCATGGATCATGTCAGGCTGGGATGTCTAGTTTTTACACTGAGGTGTGTATTAAATATATTTGTTTCCTATTAAGAATTAAGTAATAATTTAATTTGAATTACATTTGTAAAATGATTGTAGACTCTTACATTTTTTTTCCTGAAAAACTAATCAAATTTGTTTATCATATCATCGGTCATTCCTTTTGAATGATGCTTATAAAAAAATGAGTTGTGTCAATTGTCAGTATGCCAAGAACATAATGTATCATGGCACTGTGCTTTATATTCAAAATTGCTGTTTTGTAAAGTATATGAAAATTATAATAGAGCATATTTTTATTATTGAGAATATTAACACCTATAAGGCTTACATTTTAGGCTATAGAGAGAGACTAATTTATACATTTTATATTATACTGTAGGAATGTAATTTTTAAAATATTCTTCCAAAAATGGAAGATACTGTTTGCTGCCTTGAAGTTTTCATAACTTAAGTTGCTTAGAAGTAAAAGAATAAGAATATTTTAAAAATGTAAAATATTACATATGATCTGCATCTAATGTACTGATACGAAGCCAGATACAATTCTAATATAATTTCATTTACTTCAGAGAAGTTATACCAGGAATGAATTTGACACATCATGCTTATATTCAAAATAATAGATACATTTATACTTTTATTTTCTTACAGGATTTAATTATAATGGGAGCTCCAGGATCATATTACTGGACTGGTTCTATCTTTGTTTACAATTCAACTGCAAATACATTTCGAGCTTACACAGATTCAAATAATCAAGTGAAATTTGGAAGTTATTTAGGTATTTAAAATATTTTTATAAATCTGTTTAGTTGATTCCCTGCCATGTACGATTAGGTTTGAAATGCATTCTGAAGCAGCTTCTTTCTTTGTCAAACCTGGAAATGACAATGTTGCAGACATGTCTAGTGATTCTATGAGCCTGAAGGTAGCTGTCTTGAACTGTTTTTGTTTTAAGATTTCTCTAGTCTCCTCATTGGAAGTTCTTTAAACATTCTATTTATGGACTGTTTCTAATCATTGCTTGAAATCATTTATATTCTATCTTGTTTGATTTTAAAATGGACAGATATATTGGCACGGCACATATGTTTATAGGTGGTAAAGCTTTGTATAATGATTATAAGTGTCAACCACAACTAGAAAAAGCAAACTTTGTACAGTATGTAAGGTTGTTTCATAAAAAAAAGTATCAGTTATGGAAGCTAGTCTAAGGAGCAGTACTAGATATGGTCCTGGGAAGTGGATTGAGACTTGCAGTTTGTTTCTAATGAAGAGCATGCCTGGATCTCAGCACATGAATATAAGTCCACCTGCAAGCATTCACAGTGCATAGCCCTACTATGTCAGTTTGATGCTAGGATTGCCAAGGGGGGGCAGGGGTTGTTCAAGGCTTCTTATCATGTCACTGACTTGAGCTACTTTAGGAACTGACCTATGATGGGCTTTAAGAGAACTGTTTAGCCTTTTGGGACTCTTTGTGAAAGCATTCATAGACAGCTGGACCAGTTCTGCTTCTGTAGCTTCCTTGCATCTGTCCATACTAGCCATTTGAAAGACATGAGTGCAGCACAGTTTCTGCTTTTGAATGCACTGTTATCTGCAGGAGAATGCAAAACATGAACTTTCAGAGATGCTGGAGGCAGGCAAACTTTGGAAGGCGGCGATGGATCTCTAAGTGGAAATCATGCATGTTGGATCACAGAGAGCAGGGCTGGAAGGGACCTCATAAGGACATCTAGTCCAGCCCTTCCTCAAGGCAGGATTGACCCGACTAAACAATCCCTAAGTAGTGTCTGTCCAACATTTTCTGAGGCATAGAGGATGGAGATGGGCTTTTCTTTGTGTCCACAAGGGACAGGACTAGGAGCAGTGTCCTCAAACTGCAGGAGAAGAAATTTAGGTTGGGGATTAGAAGGAATTTTCTGACTTTGAGGGTGGTCGAAAATTGGAACAGGCTACTTAGAGAAATTATGGAATCTCAATCCAGGTGGCAGCTGTGGGTGGTCCCTGCTCGCTGCCACGGTGCCTCCCCAATCACAGGAGGCACCAGTTGTTTATGGCTTAAATTTCACTGTAACCCCAAAGTCCTTCTCTCCAGTGCTAGAGCCTAGTGAGTCTGTATTTGTGCATGTGGCTATTCCATCCCAAGTGCAGGACTTTGCACTTGTCCTTGTTGATTCTTACCTGATTAATTGAGGTGAGTCTTCAGTCTATTCAGGTCACTATGGATCCTAACTCTGTTCTCTGGCATATCTGCAATTCCACCCAACTTGGTGTTTTTCACAAATTTGCTAAGTGTATACTTGATCCCATCATCCAAATCATTGATAAATATAATAAACAATACTGGAACCCAGGACAGACCCCTGCAGAGCCCCACTTGATACCTCTTCCTAATTAGAGATTGAGACATTGCTGACTACTCATTGAGCCCAATGATCCAACTAGTTATGTATCCACCTTACAGTACTTTCATCTAGTTTATAGTTCCCTAAATTGTTAATGAGAATGTTGTGCAAGTCAGTGTCAAAAGCCTTGCTAGTGTCAAAGTGTATCGCATCCATTGCTCTTTACACTTCCACAGAGCTTTTCATCTTATCCTAGAAGGAAATCAGATTGGTCAGGCATGCCTTTCTCTTGGTAAATTGATGCTGGGTGTTCGTGACCTAGGTGCTTTATAACGGATTTCTTGAGGATCTGCTCCATGATATTTCTAGCTATTGAGGTTAGGGTAACCTTATTGTAGTTACCAAGATTATCCTTCTTCTCTTTCTTAACAGTGGGCCCTATATTTATCCTTTTTCAGTCATCTGGGACCTCGCCCAACTCCTTGAGTTCTCAAAGAATGCTCTTCTTAGCCAGTGGCTCTGAAATTACCTCAGCCAATTCCTACAGTGCATCCCATCTTCAGAGTAGTCTCTAGGGGTATGCAGGGCCTGGGGCATATCAGCCTAAGCAGGGCCCAGGGGAGAGGGGTGGGGTGGTGAGTGGCCAGAGATAGCAGCAGGCACTCGGCAGTGGTGGCACGTGGCAGCTGCGGCGGGGCCTATGCGGCATTGACCGTGGGGCCCACCGAAGCACAGGGCCCAGAGCAGTCGCCCAGATCTGCCCCACATAGGGACAAGCCTGCCCATCTTGCACTGACAACTAAAAAGCATGTAGCTTCTCTAAGTAATCCCTAACCTTTCTACTGTTGCTCTAGGCTGTTTGTCTCCTCTGTCTTTTGTTGCCAACTGCACTAGTCATCTCGTAGCTGCCCGTATTTGTGAAGACTGAAGTAAAAAGCCATCTGTGCATTATCTGTAACCAGGTTGTCTTCCACTTTACATAAAGGACCTACTGTTTCTCTTGTCTTCCTCCTACTGTCAACAAATGTGTAGAATCTCTTTTTATTGCTTTTTATGTCCCTAGTCAGTTGCACCCAGTATAGAAAGAAGATAAACTTGTATCCCATCCTTTAAATTTGTGTAGATAAAAGCAGTGTGAATAATAAAGGCACAAAGTTTACATATTTTTCATATGTTCTATGATAGCTAATCTTTATAACAGTAGAAACCTGGGAACTGTGTTTATCATGGGATTTTTTTTAAAGCAAGTTCATTAGAAATATGAATGTTTACAGTTGGAAAAAAAACAAAATAAAGGTCAGAGCAGAAAAATTAAGGTACATCCACTTAAGTCTGATTTTTTTTTTTTGTTGAATAAGGGAAAACTAGATGTTGACCTTTAAATGATAAATTATCTTGTTTCACCCCTTATAGCATAAAATATTCAAAGAAAATGCTGGCATATGTGTTCCACTTGACTTCCACATGGTCATTTTGGCAAGTGTAAGATTTAAGGCACAACCCTGTTCTGTAATCCTAGTTCATTTGGCTCCATTGATTATAATTTAGTAGATGTAAGAGGAGCAAAGTTGGAGTTAACGCATTTCTTCCTCTATCTTAGAGTGATCAGCTTGTTTGCACCACTGCTCACAGATAGCGCTAAGGGATTGTTAAAGCACAATTAATCCTTAAATGAAATGTGAAATATGAACACAGACAGCACAGTGTCCTAAAATCAAAGTCTAACTTTATTAGTACAACAAATACTATTTTAGCAGTTTCTGTATTCAGAGAGAGAAACACATTCAGTACAATAATCTCACCCAATCCCAGATGTTACTTTGCTCAACAGAAAAGACAGCCGCTCAGTTCCTGAAAGCAAAGGGTTTATCAGGCTGGAATGGTCCAGACGGGTGTCGAAGGCTTATTTATGACAACGACACCTAACTTTCCTGCTTTCCCCTTTTATGCTTTTCTTCAATTTTAAATAAGATATAATATCATGAGCACTATGAGCTCTACAGAAACAAGTCAGGGTCAGCTAATAATCAAAATAAAAAGTTAATGAGGCTATACAAAACTTAAGCAATTATTAAATAAGGTTAAATATAAACAATACTATAATTCATCACTCTATAAACAGGTGCAACTTTAAAGCATAAAATACAACGTTACGCTCCCACGCTTGTGTCCCATACTGAACTTTGAAAGGCATACAAACAGCTAAGTCTGCATGGCTAAAAAAATAAGCTTCTGTCCTCCCAACGCACCTCTCAGAAGTCCTTTATACCAGCTGTGATTCCATTAGTTAGGAGGGCCCTACACAGACACAGAGGACTACCCACATGGATTCAGTTGTGTAGGGGACTAGGGGGCCAAAATTGGGGCAGTAGTATTTTCTTATCAATTTTTGTTTTAGTGGCTTATTGTATTTGAGATTTGGGTTGTTCGTAGATGAGACTTTAAAAAAAATGCAGCCCAGGTATTACAGATGAATAATGATCAAGCACATTTAAAATGAAAAACAATTTGGATAGTGGTTGAATGAAATTTTTTGCATTCTCTTACATGAACGTTGAACTAGGTCAGTTTTTTTTTCTTACCTGATGGACATTCAGATGGGATAATGGAATGAGTGTGGCTAAGTAAAAGACGTGTTTCCATTTTTAAGTGAATTTATTTTTTACCAAAAAGCCAGTAGTTAAAAATGGGACTCTTTCATTAGATGGCTATTCTTAAACTATTTACTCCTGATTGCTAGAACTCATATCGGTGCTTCTTGCTTTTGTTGACTTCATTTTATGAAACATAACATTTCTATGCCAAATTGCCATTAACGTTCATAAAATCGTACTTCATTACTTCAGAACTCATCTTATTGAGTCATGTGTTGTATGAAAAGAAGATACAGTATTAAAAGCAACAGATCATAGTTTTTATTTTATGTACACACTGTCATATATGGTCACTGCAATAATATTATGAATATATTTATTCCCCTAAAATCATAGTTACCGTGTATGTATACAATTAGTATATTTTTATTTACAGGATATGCTGTTGGAGCTGGCCATTTTCTAACACCAACTAGTATAGAAGTAGTTGGAGGAGCTCCCCAACAGGAGCAGACGGGTAAGGTAAGAGCTATTTCTTACTGGGTATTATGCATTTTACTGTATGTAATTCTCTTAATTGGATCAGTGCAATAGAAATAAGGATTGCAGTTGGAGGAAGCTAAGGAGTATTGCTCTAGTTCAAGAGGACATTGTTGGTGAGAAGGAATGGAAAGGAATAGAGCAGAGTAGGCCATATGAAACTGGAAAAGTGGTACTAAGAATGGACCTGGTCGAAAATATGGTAGTGGAAAACCCTATTTAAAGGGACCTTGACATGTGGTGTTTTTTTTCTGCCACAGCATATTTACTATTTCATGCAGTTTGTGAAAGTATTGAACTCCCTATCTGTTCTTTTTATTTTAGGCATATATTTTTAGCATTGAAGCGACGCAATTAAAAATCCTGTCTGAATTCAAGGGTAAAAAGGTAACCTTTCACATTAATTAGGTACATGTTGTGACTTCCAGTGCATGTTCTGAAGGAACTGAAGGTTATGGACTTCTTGTGTATGTGCACAGCTTGGTGCTTATTTTGGAGCTGCTGTTTGTGCGGTGGATCTCAATGCAGACGGCTTGTCAGACTTACTGGTTGGCGCTCCAATGCAAAGCAAAGTCCGAGAAGAAGGCAGGGTTTACGTTTACATCAATTCGGGGTCTGTAAGTATTGCTTTTAAATTTAAAATTTAGTATTTGAAATAAAAGTAATTCAACAATCTAAAGAGTTTTCTACTTTATCGCATAGGACTCTTGACATGATCAATTTGGACAATAATTATAATATGCCCAGCACAGAGGTATTAAAACAAGTGGTTTAACTACTTTTTAGTAATCAAAAGCCTATTTTATGCTAATACTAATAAATATGTAAAAAAACAACAGCAACATGATTTGGGTGTGTGTGTGTGTGCAGCTATATCTATATTAAAACTACTGTTCAGAACAAAAGACTGTATATACTCAAATATAAGATGTCCCATCCAATAACCGGATTCTCTATATAGATAATTTATAAATTTATTAAAATTTTCCAGGGATAGAATCTAATTATTGGAGGGTTGCCTTGAATTTGCCCCCCTCACATGGCCACAGCAGAGAAAATAAATCTGGGGGTCAGGTAGCTCCATTGCCATCTTCCTCCCTCTTGCCCCTTAAGCTTCTTGCCCTTGCAGCCCTTTCCCCCATTCCTTACTGTCAGACCCTGCTCTCCCTGAGCTTGTGGAAGTGAGGGACAAATTTTGAAAACCCTGACCTTGACATAAATGGACCTGTAGTAATTCACTTACAGGAAGTTCATTCAGAACTGATTCAGTTTACTTTTTTTTGGAAACAGTTACAAGTTTTAGCACAGGTACTCCACAAACACACTTTTAAGCAGCACTTTTGTACCTTTTTAAGTAGAGTAAAGACTTTGCGTGGTATTAGTCCAAAGCCAGCAGGCTTGTGATTTACTGTATAGTTCATTGGGTTACACCCCAGCAGAATCTACAGCGTTTTAAGCCATGGTGTTCCCACAGCCTGCTGCTGCTTAGTATGTGTGTATATGTATTCCAGGTAGATCGTTTGTGAGAGTATGTGCTAATTAGCCCATCATTCATGACTGGAACTGAGTGTTATCAGGAGTCCTGGGATCGTTCAAGATTTTATATGCAGATGAGGCACGGAGCAACCTGGTCCAGCTCCAGGAATGGAGGGCAGGACCACACTCATCATACACAACAGGCTGAGAGAAGGGGTGACAGTGGGATTCTGGGTGACCTATTTGGAGCTCTGTGGTGATGTTTACCATACCTTTAAGGCTGGTAAAGAAACAGGAATCATTGGAAATAGGAAAGAAAGGTGCAGCTCAGCTGTGGAAGTGAAGAGGAAGTTGAAATGTATTCAGTGTAGTGGCTCACCATGATTTTAAAAAAAAGGTGATGCTGAGGGGGCCTGTGCACAATGGGCACTACTATATATCTTATTTGCACTAGCTTATCCTTATGGTAGGTTCCCAGCAGTATGTTTGCCCAATATATAGGCTATGTGTTTTATAGTTATGCTCATAGTTGGTTTGAATTACTGAGCACAAGCAGCTTTTGACAGGAGCTTAATGGTAGAAATTGTGTTGAATGAGGCTTCTTTGTAAGCAAATATAAGATAAGGGACTTTTTCCCTATGCTGATTGGTAGGGGAAAAACCCTTATCTTTATATTTGATGTTAAAATAGAGGGAAAAGCAGCACTATTTTATAATAATTAGTGATATATACATTATCCAGTTGCATTCTCTTTGTATGCAGTCCACCATTGATTTGCTTGTAATTCTATAACGATATTGGAGGATTCCCTTTTTATTATCTTCACTGACTTTTTTTTAACCAGTGTGCTCAAAGTATAAGTAGACATATTTTTCTAGCTGCCAGCCTGCAGTCTAGAACTTCTGCTGGAATATAGTAAGTCAAGCAGTGTTCAACAGCTGGATGTTTTCAGAAGGGACTGCAACAGAAGAAAAGACTTTAGTTTCCCCTCTTTGAACTGTGTTTATTCTGTAAAGCTTAGAGTGTATGGAAAACTCATTCACTGAAATAACCATTTGTGATTCTGAAACCACACAATGATTAGGCTATTTTTACACATTTACTTGCACATAGTAAAGCCAAACTTCAAGCTTCCTTGCTTATGCGATTTATGTATTCTGTATTAAAGGATGTATGATCCATATAGAATGTATCTGCTTCAAGGTAGCACATCCTCTAATATAAATTCCCAGTGGATGTCTTTAATAAGGATTATCTATACACTGAAAGGTCAATCTGACATACTTTAGTTAGTAAAGGCAATTAAGAATAATATTTGTATTAACATATATCAGGATTGTGGTTCATCTGGAAATCCTTTAGTTAATATACATTTGTTTTTTGTTGTCTTTCAGAAAGCTGCGATGGAAGAACTGGAGCTAGAACTAGCTGGAAGTGACTCATATGCAGCAAGGTTTGGAGAATCCATAGCCAATCTAGGAGACATTGATAATGATGGTTTTGAAGGTATTAATGAGCATTTATAACTGAAAGCAGTGGAAAATAACAATAAATAGGAGTATGATGATTCTTAAAGTATAATCTTGGCTTTTCATTTTTAGGCCACCCATATGAATGTATTCTAGTTTCAAAGTCATTACCGTCTGCTTATGTGAAACCGTCATCTATAGACTAAATTAAAAAACGTATTTGGCATTACAAGTTAGGTGTTAGGTTTCAGAGTATGTAGTTGCTTAGCCTTTGTTAGATGAGTTGGCTCTGTCTGCCTTGACTGCGGAAGAGTTTGGTGATCCAAAAAGACTTTGCACCAAGCAGGGATTCTAATATTTAGCCCAGTAACTCTCAGCTAGGGTGTCATGGCACTTTAGGGTGCTTTGGCAACCTTTGAAAAGGACCACCAGGATAGGCAAGATAAGTTCAGGTTTCAATGAGGAGATGAGTGCAGGCTCTTCTCTTTCATCCGCTTCTCTTCCTTCCATTCCCATAATTCACAAAAATTATGGAGGGATGCCTTGAGTCTGAAAAGATTGAGAGTCACTGATCTAACCAATAGGAGATTCTAAGCACAGGGTTGTGTCTGGAAAAAAGAAAAGCCTTCTTCACTTGGTTTTCAGAGCCTAGAATACTGTAGGGGATGTTCCTCTTTTTATTTCCAAAGAACTGAGCAAGACTCTCTGCTTTTTTTTAAAATGCAACAAGAAGCAGTGATGGTGTAAATGTTTGTATGGATGAGTAATCCATGAGTTCAAAGTGTTATCAGCCTAAGGTGTTCAGTCACCAGCCAAGCTGGATTTGAGGGCCCACCTTTGAAGGTGGACTGTGGTGTAGAACAGTGTTTCCCAATCTTTTCCAACCCAAGGCACACTTACATTAATAAAAATTTTCCAGGGCACACCTGTTAAGGCATTCCCCATCCTCATCCCTACTGTAGTTCATTGCCATGGCAAAATTCTGCAGCACACCTGTTTATTTCTGATGGCACACTTTTGTGCCACGGCATACTAGTTAAGAAACACCAGTGTAGAAAAGCAGTTCAGGATTCATGGCTTCAGCACAAAGCATGACTGCATCTTTACTTGTAGTTAGATAGTTAGGCTTTTCGCCTGGAAAGTGGAAGATGTGGATTTGTATCACTTCAGGCTAAGCAGCAGAGCCCCATTGAGGCTTTCTGGAGAAATCTGTTAACAGTAAATCTGACTAAAAGAGTGAAGCACGATTGCATTTCTTGCACATAAACTACAACTATAAATGCATTTGTGTTTGTTATAAGATCTTTAATAATTTAGGAGAAGCTCTTGTTGAGAGGACTATAAAAATCAGAACCATCATAGTTTATCTTTTCTTTCTAGCAAGTCATGTTGTAACATTGTAAGTGGAACATTAAATATAAACAAACATATGTTCAGTAAGTCTCTAAAATGAGAAATATAAACAAGTTCAAAATGAGAAAACTATAAAACTGTATCTTGATTGCATATTACTTCTCATATATTAAAATATCTGTAAGCTGCATGTCTTAATCATGTTTAACCCTGACTTGCCAAGGAGAATAATTTTATCATCTCCTGAAATATTTCTGCAGATGTGGCTATTGGGGCTCCACTGGAAGACAACCAGGAAGGAGCTATTTACATATACAATGGCAGAAAAGATGGGATAACTGCATCCTTCTCACAGGTACCACTTTTCTGCCAGTCTTTTAAAAAAAAATCCAGTAAAGAAAAAATGATTACTGTAATTCTGCAGTGCTTTTATTTTTTTAAACATTTGAGTATCAGAATGTTTGTGGCTTGTTATGGTATGTGAGTGTCTTTTTTCATTATTTTTTTTAGCCTAACCATAAGGGTTTTTTGTGCACATTTCTCCAGAGTTATGTGTTTCAGGAGGTTGTTTTTCCTAGCACTTCCATAGAGCAATAAAAGTCAAATTGTCAGGAGTGTTAAATGTGTGTCTATTTGGTATCATCTCCTTAGTGACTTCTCCCAAAAAAATGGAATTTAGGTCCCTCATTTAAAGGACCACAGTCTATTTAAAATTACTGTGTTGTTGCAATGCAGATACTTATGTTCATTTCAATATAGAAGAAAGATTAGAAATTCATTATGTGAATTAAGTTGGATTTATGTGATATATTATTTGCAAAAACAGAGCTAATCCTGAATTTGAAGGTAAGTTAACCAAAAACAAGAAAGTTTTTGGTTTAGCATACAGTATGATTGAGCTAAAGTTTCTCATTGGTTACCACATTTCCAAGTGAAATTATTTAGGTCAAGTCTTTATTTTTCAGAGAATACAAGGACACAGAATCAGCAACACTTTAAGCATGTTTGGACATTCCATATCAAGTGGCATTGATGCTGATAACAATGGTTATCAAGGTAAGTTTAACAATTTTGACTACTCTTTGTGTTTAAAGGAGTAGAAGCAAAATTAAATGTCACTAGTGAGAACAAACCATCCATAATACTCAGCATGCCTAGCAAAATTTGAGGAGCAAAATCTGTTATTATGACAGCTTGTCACATTACATTTTGATAAGAAAAAAGCAAAGAGGTTAAGACTGCAAGACAGCAGCTTTTCTGTGATAGAGTTGAAATATCCTGTTGAAGAGCTCAGAAAGGCTTAAAAATAAGTTTGCAGTAAAGTATAAAAGAATTAACTAATACCTGTTTGCGGACACTGACTTCTTAATGGCAACCAGTTCGTCTAGTGATGTTGCAGTCTAATGTTTCTCATATAAAAATTGTTTAGCATCGTGAATTATGAAATTATTGAATGACTGAGTGAAGAAGACCCAATTGATTCATGAAATGGGATATTTGTCCCAATAGTTCTGGCAGAGGTAGTAAACTACATGTACAAAAGCACTAAAGGGAAAAGTCTAGCATAGGATTTATTGCTTCCTATGAATTTCAACAGTTCTGGAAGCCTGTCTTCAGACACAACAGTCTCTTCAGCACTCTGTGTTGTAGCCCAAATTCAAATCTACTTCTTCTGGTCCAGCCACAGGTCCATGTCATGGTTTGCAAAAGAGTCATCAAGGACTGCTCCCAAGAGACTAGAGGGTCCCAACTACAAGTTTTACTGCTTAAAGCAAAATTATGTGGCTAGAAAGAAACATAGCAAGAGTCAGATAAATTATTTAAGCGAATATTTAAGTCTTAAACTCTAGTGTTTTGGTGCCCTTTGCTTCATTCAGAAAGAGTACCCCTGCAGATTTCTGGTAACAGTGCCTCTTTTAACTTTTCAGACTTCTGGTCTTTAGTCACTTAGGCCCCCTTTACACATGCAGGTAAAGGTGCGATGGCATCTAATACTCAATTTAGACGATCATGCCTCCTGCCATGTCACACATGCATGGAAGGAGGCACGATTGTAAGATCATGCATTAGATCCCATTGCACCTTATTGCTGGCACAGTGGGAGCCTGATCCGGGGTCCCCCGCGCAACATGTATAAGCAAGTTTCTGCAGCTGGGAGCCCTCCTCAGTTGAGAGGCTTCCAGCCTCAAGGTTGCCCCATGTATCCCTGGGGCTATAGGATCTCCACTGTTGTGATTTTCCCCTACCCCTGGGGGTTCAGAAAAACTTGTGGGGCCAGAGGATTGCCCCTGCAGCAGTCCTGCAGCCCCAGGCGTTCCGCACAGCTTGGAGTCCTAGGAATTGCAGATGCCACAATTCTAGGGCTTGGAAGTGCCTGAAACCCCCAGACCCTGGGAATCGCAGCTGCCATGATCCCTAGGGCTCAGGAGTGTGTGACACCATGCCAGCAAACAAGTCACTGTGTCACCCATCTCCCTGGAGAACATCTGTCCAAACTTCCTTGGACACTTCCTTTACGAAAGCAGACAAGACTGCTAAGAAGAATCTAGCCAAGAGCCCTTCAAAAAGTCCAGCAGAGTCACCTCAGAGAAGTCCATCCAAATCAATGTGATTACTATTTACAATATAAATACATTAGTGTAGCTATATTACTCATCTATAATTGATTGAGTACAAAATTGGGTTATTTTTGGTGAAAACAGGGTATCGGGCCTTGGTTCAGGAACCAATCCCCCATTTATAACTTTGTTTCTTATGGGGAAATCGGTTCCAAGTTGCAATGTTTCGACTTAAGACACTGTTTTCAGGAATCAGTTGTGTCATAAGTTCGAGGACTTGCCTGTACATCAACGCTGAAGCTTTAATAGATAGAAATCAGATAGTTAAAGAGTATGTACAGAAATATCAGTGACAGGTATACCTTCGAATCTTGGTATATCCTTTTTACTTAATAATGTACAAAAATGGTTTTATTACAGCAAAAAGGGTGAATTTTCAGGAAGATGCTCTGCTTGTGGAGTGATTCCCATTGACTAATGATACTCATCAATCTCTGTTTTTGTACAGATGTAGCAGTTGGTGCTTTTCTCTCTGATTCTGCAGTGCTGCTGAGGTGAGGCTGATACATTTCAGTGCTTAAAAACAATTGGATTTAATTGTAAATTATGAGAGCAATTAAAAAAATCCACAATGTGCTAGTGACCTCACAGTGCTCTTTATGGTATTTTGAACTTTGGTTACTGAGCTCTAGAATTTTATATTACACTGATATAATATATATATATATATATATATATTTTTATATATATATATATATATGGTAGAGCAAATGGTAAGTATCATTTGGAAACTTCTTGAAGCAGTAAAACACTGAAATTTGCTTCATAAATCCCCACTTTCATTTTTATTGCATAAAATTCAGAGGCTACTTTAAATTATATTCACAAATGATAACTCATGTATGATGAAATATTGAAGTATTAATACATCAATACATGAAAGCTAAAGCATTTAGTAACTGCAAATTGTTTTGTATTCTTAGAACAAAACCAGTTGTAATTGTTGAAGCATCTTTAAAACACCCTGATTCAGTAAATCGAACTAATCTAGAGTGTGTGGAAAATGGCCAACCTGCTGTGTGTATGAATTTGATGGTCTGTTTTACATATAAAGGACGAGAGGTACCTGGCTATATTGGTAAGGTATTTGTTACATATTTCAATATATTTTTCCAAAATGTTGATTGCATGCCTGGATCTGTTCTAGTGCTGCAGAATACTTTATCATTCACAAATAATATTTTATTATATGCCAAACTAAACAGTAATTAACTTACTAATAATCTAGGTAAAATGCCTAACAATGTATTTAACCTTCAAAGCTTTTTACACAGCCATTTCTCTGGATAGTATGAAAGGGGTATCAGTAGAAATGGAAAAAAGACCTCTTGCAAAATTGGACTAAGATAAATGAGAATTCCTCTATAAAGAGTAAATAAATTTTTAGCATGGAGTAATATTTAACATGAATGGTAAGAGGTTTTTATTATGTTCTGAATTTGGAAACCTGTGAAAGGATGTGTTCATATCTTACCATGATGATAAAATACCTTTTGCTGTATCAGGAAATTAGGAGGATTTTAAAAAGCAAGTGTTAAGCATCCAAGGCCTATGAACTAGACAGTAGGTGCATCTATACATGCACTTGACTGTAGAGTTGACTGATTAGCTCCACAGTAAAGCATCACCGTCTATATGTGTGTTTGGTTTTAGGGTGTAGTAAATTAATTAACTCTACCATAGGATAGTAGCATTGGGTATAGAACTATCCCTTGGCAGATCAATTATGTGCACTGAAACACACATGTGGACGGTGATGAGGGTGCTAAAGGTGATGAGGGGGGCTGCCTGCCACCTAGTCCTGCACTTTGGCACCCTTGTGCCCCAGCCAGCCCCTTGGCCACTTAATGCTTCCACCCAGAGCCTGGGGCTTACCTCCTGGGCACCTACCAGCCCAGTGCTGTTCCACTTTGGCTCAGAGTGCTGCAGTCCCAGGCGTAGCATCTGTGCTCGGGAGCAGCTGACTCGGGCACAGACTGTGCCAGAGTTTATCAGGTCACTTTAGTGTCACATGTGGATACATCCAGTGTGAACCAGAGAATGTTAAAGAATTGGCCAAGGTGCTTTCTAACACATTAGTGTCGAGTTTTTAACTAGTCATGTGCAGGGGAACTCCTTTGTTCAAAGAACTTGAGTGTATTTGGGAAAATTAAATTATTTGGCAAAGTAGAAAGTCTTCTGAACTTTAATGCCAATACAAACTTTTCCTGATGTATAATTACCAGGAATCCTGGTTTTTTTTTTTTTTTCTGATTTGAAAAAAATCTTCAATTTTCAGTTAATAAAAAGTAACCCCAAATCCACATATTTCTGTGATTTAAATGAAACACCACTAACATAAGGTTCTATATCTAGTGGTGTTTTATTTTATTCACGGAGAAAATGTGGATTTGGGCTTACTTTTTTTTAAACCGAAAATTACGGATTTTTTTAAATCGGAGAAAACCAGGATCCCTGATGATTGCCTATGGCTACTCACCCATCACACTTCTTTGGAGTACTGAATAACTTAGTAAATCCTAAATTTGGACAAGATAAGTTAAATGATATAACAGAACTAGTTGTCTTAAAATACTTGAAGTACCAACGTGATTGAGGTGGAGGTAAAATTCCAGATTGCTAAATCTGGACCCACTGACCTCAGCCTTGTCAGTGCCCCTCATTTGCAAACAGCAGTACCCTGGCACTGTCAGTGTCCTGCACACCCAACCCACAGTCACCTACCGTGTCCCCTGTGCCCCTTGCTAGTGCCCCTCAGTCCTGACCTATAGACACCTACCTCCCCCCAACCCAGCTGCCCAAGCAGTCCTCACATTGTACACGTGCCTACTCACACTCGTGCTCTCTCCTTTTCCCTCTTGCTGGCTTCCCAGAGCCCACATGGGGAGCACATGACCCTTGACAGCCAATTAGCTTGCTCACTGCTCCCAGCTCCAAGCAGCCAGCCCAGGAGAGCAGAAAACCCAGACATTTGCTCTTATTTTAAAAACCTGCCCAGATGCAGCACAGGGGCCAAAAAAGAGGACATGTCTGGGAAAACCTGGACACATGGTAACCCTGCTTAAAGCACAAGTATTCTCAGAGAAACAGTGAGCAGGTTTTTCCTTTTATCCTTGCAGCTTTGTTATATTCCAAAGTTTTGAAAACTCATTTTGCAAGTAAGCCAGTGCAAGGGAAACATTGTGGAATATACTTGACAAAAGTGATAAAGTAAATAACTCTATCAAATTAGGGAAAGTAAAAATGTTTCAAAAAGGGTTTTTACAAAGTATCTTTTGTTCTTTTTAATCTTTCAGTATTGTTTTATAATCTAAGTGTAGATGTGACAAGAAAGGCAGACACTCAGGCAAGGTTTTACTTTTCTTCTAATGGAACATCAGCTACGACCTCTGGAAGTGCAGAGGTTTACAACAACAATGTTACCTGCAAACTTCATCCAGCATTTATGAGGGTAATGTATCCAGTATCAATTTAATATAATATTACCATACTTGGATAGAGCACCTACCTAATGTAAATCAGGATTTAAATATTTTGTTTAGAATTTTTTCACAGAAATTGAAAATTAAAATGTGTTTTCTTGAATGTAAATTATGGGTTTTTTTACTTTTTTTACACAACTCTTTTGACTGTTGTCAACTGTGCTGAAATTAGGGTGCCACTAAAATTGTGTGACCCATGGGTACGGTCATATTTTTGGTAATTTTTTACCCTATGATCTAGAAGCGAGAGATGGTAAGTGGAAGTCAATTTTGTTCAATTTTTTGTGGAAAATGAGAAATTATTGCAAGAGCATTGTGCGTAGCAGCATTTGGGACCAGGTTCTATTCATAATTTAATAGTTGGTAGGGTCGGAAGAGACTTAAGTAGATCATCAAGTCCAACCCCCTGCCATGGGCAGGAAAGAATGCTGGGGTCAAACGACCCCGGGTTGGTGATTATCTAGCCTCCTTTTGAAGACCCCCGGGGTAGGAGTGAGCATCACTTCCCATTAGACACGGAGAAAAGTTAATGGAAAAGGTGAGTAGGTCCTTCTCTTCCTCACTTCTTGTTTTGTGTCTTAATAGTAAGATGATATTGCCACAAAGTTAGAGGCGTTAATGGATTTTCATGATATTACGGTGGAATAGAATTACACTTCGGTACATAAATCCATTTGTATGACTAATAGGTGGAACAGAATCTGGCCCTTGGTCCATAGAACTTCTTTTTTTGTATAGCATCAGATATCAACTTCCAAATCTGAGCCACTATCTGTTGTTATTGCTTAATGTTGTTATTGCTTAATGTGTGACTTTAATCTGCCCTGTGTGGGCATTGGTAAAGATTGTAGATTTCAATGAAATGCTGTGCTGTTTGTTGGACACCACATTCACACGGAGCTGTCCAAGATGTTAATTTTGTAAAGTGTTGTTTTGAAGCGTCTGTATTCAGATCTCAGTCTGTTCAGCTTAACCCACTTTTCTGTCAGGGTTGTGCCCAGTGGAGGGCTTGTTTGGTGTTGGTATAAAATACTATAGGAATAGGTGTGATCTTTCCCAGAAGTTGGCCTACTCCATTGTTGCCCATAGGTTTGATTCAACACCATGGTGCCTTCTGAGTTGGGGGGGAGAGTACTTGCCCCCCCCAGCGGCCAGTCAGCGACTTGGGGAAGGAGGGGCCCGGTGGCAGATCATGCCAGTCGGGGTGGGGGGTTCCCCTGCAGCCAGTTGCATCAACCTGGCATTTCCGGGTGCACCGCTGGTACTTCCGGGACGGCGCAGTTGACCATGGGGGAACCTTGTCCCCAGTTGGTGTGATTAGCTGTGGGGAGGGCTGCAGTAATTGCTTCTCCTAGTGTCCCCACTCCCCAGCCAGCGCTCTCAGGGGAGGCACTAGCACTCTTACCTGCCCCACCTGCCTGTTGCCTAAGTGGGGAACGTTGGCTGTCAGGGGTACACATGTACCCTGTGCATCTGCCACTGTTCAGCACCCCCAGGCTCTTCCAAGAGCTTATGGGCTTCATGTATAAATGGTTTACAACTTTTAAGCCTCCATCTATTCAGGTCTTCAATTAACAGTTGATGGAGCAGGAAATTGTTGTCCTCTCTTGCTTCTGTTGCCAGTGTTGATGTTAGAGTCTGTCTTATATCACTTCATCTAATGTATGAGAATACAGGGAGTACATCTGTCTGTGTGCAAGTTTTGTAGCCTGTTATGAGTCTCATTGCACTGTTAAGTAGTGTTGAGCTTTTTAGTGTGACAGCTTCTAGACCATATAGGAGCACAATATCCTGCTGGGGCATATACTGTTGTGAGTGCGGTGATTCTGAGTAGGGATGTGTGAATCTCATCTAAAAAATCACCTGTTTAACTTACTTTAACTATATTAGTTAAATAGTCTGCGGCAGAGGAGCAGGGCAGCACAAGTTGCTGGTGCCAAGGGTGATATGCAGGATGGTGGTAAGTTCCAGCACCAGCCAGGACTGAAGCCCATTGACACAGTAGACTCCACATGGTAAATGTGTGGGAGTGAGCAGCGATGCTAGCATCAGCAGCACAGGATGGCAAGGTCTGGTGGGGTCCCTGCTTGGTGCTACCCACTGTTGGGGAAGTCGTTCTGGCAGGGGCTGCCCAGGTGGTGGGGTGGATCTAGGTGGCAGCATCACACAGCTGCTATGGCAGGGAGGTAACTAGCAGTTATCTGGGGAGTGGAACCGGGCAAAGATGTGCAGTGGAATTGGCAGGGCTTAAACAGGAGCGAGCGCAGCATCAGGGCTGCTATCGGGTGCTACAAGGGCAGGCTGAGTATAACCAGGTGGTCCCTCTGCCTCCTCCCTCCTAGCACTCACAGGGACTCCTGCCTGCTGGGACAGCTGTACCACACCCAGGTAGTATCTCCAGCTTATGGGCACCCAGGACCCTCACAAAGACAGATTTGACTGAAATGACAAGGCTTGGCTTTGTAGAGGTTCCAAGGCCACTTCCTAATCCCAACAAGTATAAATGTAGAGAGAGTGATTTAGTACATTGCTTTCTACACTCCATAACTATTTTCCCCCTGCATTTAGCTTCTTTTCCTTCTAAATTCTTAATTAGTGATATCAGAAGCCTTTCCCTCCCCCACTGAGGTTTCTGTTCTTATATGAAGCTGTTAAAGTTAAATAAGTGTGAATGTCTGTCAAGTACAATCCTTGCAAGAGAGCATGTACATTTTATATATTTTGAGTAAAGAATAATTAATAGTTAATTAGTGTAATGAAAGTAATATACAGCAGATGCAGTGAAGACCTTGTAGAAAATTATTATGAATTAGGTAACGTGATTTGGTCAAAGCAAGCTTGTAGATAAGAATTAAAGCAGTGGACATGTGGAGGGACAATCAGTGACTGTCTATCTCATACACTTAGGGAATAATTTAATCAAGTTTGCTATTGTAATACTCAGTACTTCAAGCTGTTCAGTTTTCACAAGTAGATAACTTGGGATTTGGGTTCTGACTTGCAGCATTCCTACACAGTCAAGGTTTCATGTTGAAATTATTGTTTACTGAGGAGTTTAATCACCTTAATATGAAGTACAAAATGTCAAGGCAGGGGAGGAAAAGAAGAATCATGATTCTTTTTAGTAGTAATGGGAAAACTTGCTTGGCTTCACAAAAATATCTGATCTGCTCTTCATCTGGGTTTGTCTCAAAGTCTGTTTCCTCTCTTTCACCTACCCTTCCTTGTAAAATATACTGCAACCATAAATAATTTAAAGAAACCAATATAGATTCAGTAGCAAAATAAATATATTTAAATTATTTGGTTGGTATTTAAGGAAGTAAACACTTCACTTTATGACATCACTGCTGTCATCAGTATTACTGAAAATTAGCACACCCAGACGCTACTGGAGAAAGAGAGAAAATAAAGTATATTTTAAAAAGATAGGAAAAGATATTGTTTCCATGGTTTCAGAAGTGATTATATGAAAATAAATGTGTTAGTTTTAATGTAAAGTTTTACTGTGTTTTATTATATAAATGTATGTTTTATATGGTTAACTTACTAGGTTTCCAATTTTCATAGAAAGATGTAAGGGATATCCTGACTCCTATACATGTAGAAGCAGCTTATCATCTTGGACATCATGTTCTAAAGAAAAGAAGTAAGAGAAGTGTGGAGGACTTCCCACCACTTCAGCCAGTTCTTCAGAGAAGAAAAGACAGAGATATTATAAAAAGCAAGGTTAGTTCATGTATTAAATAGTTAAGTATTTAATCCTCATTAGAAATCTCACATGGCAGCATCATAACCAGGGATAGTATTTTCTGGACTGGTGCCTACATCTCACAAAGGTAGTGACATTAAAATGCCTTGATTTTATTAATGTAAGCTGCTGGGTTTAGGCTAAATACTGCCTTGCTTCAAAAACTTAAATCTAGATGTGTTTAAATGATGTAGACAAATTGGAGAGAGTCCAGCAGAGGGTAATGAAAATGGTTAGGAGGCTGGGACACATGACTTACGAGGAGAGGCTGAGAGAACTGGGCTTATTTAGTTTGGAGAAGAGAAGACTAAGGAGGGATTTAATAGCAGCCTTCAACTACCTGAGGGGTGGTTCCAGAGAGGATGGAGCTAGACTGTTCTCAATGGTGCCAGGTGACAGAACAAGGAGCAATGATCTCAAGTTGCAGCAAGGGGAGTTTAGGTTAAATATTAGGAAAAATGTTCTCACTAGGAGGGTAGTAAAGCACTGGAACAGGTTACCCATGAAGGTTGTGGAATCTGCATCCTTAGAGGCTTTTAAGACCTGGGTAGACAGAGGCTTGGCTGGGATAATCTAGTTGGGGATGGTCCTTCTTTGAGCAGGGTGTTGGACTAGATGACCTCCTGAGGTCCCTTCCAACCCTAATTTTCTGTGATTCTAAATACTTATTCCAGGACTGTCCAAATTCGGAATGTCTGGGGGGTCACAGACCCACTGGCTGTATGCCACACATTCCTCCCATCTCACATGGACCATTTGGTGGATGACTTCTGCTGCTCTATATTGATGTCTCTGCATTGTGTGGGGTCCACAGCCATGGGATCCCTCAGCCTTGCAAGCCACACCATCCCATGCTGCCCTGCTCCAAGGAGTGGGGACAGGCATTAGAGGGGGAGCTCAGGGACTCCAGCAGCAGCACCTGAAAAGCAAAAGTAGGAGCGGCACACAGATCAGGAACTTGGGGGTGCATGTGGCCCATGAGCTGCTAGTTGAACATTTATCCTGTGGAGCTACTGCAAGTTTTCATTCACAGAAACTGAGAAAAAAATATACCGCAGTAAAGATTTGATAGCAAATTTCTCTGCGGTCTTTTATGTTGCTCTGAAGCAAAAGTCAGTGTGCTCTAATGATTTGTAACTGGAAAACTGAAATAAAACTATTCTGCCTTCTCACTAGTAGCAGGTTTGACAAATTCACATAAAATTGTTAACCACTTTGTGGCATCTGAACAAGAGTTGAAACAAACAACATTATAGTCCTATTGCCTTAAAATAGTAATCATATAGGGAATGGTTAGACAAACATCCTGTATATATTATTGCTGTCCTGTTATAAGACAGAACTGTCCCAGAAATTTCAGTTCTGGTGCCCCTATAAAGCTTGTCATCTAATGTGTACCTGTTAGAACTGGCTGATCATATAGCCACTGACCAAGGATGCTTCTCAGTTGTTTTGTGTATCCTGTACATAGGCTGAGAAATGACAAATCACCACTTTATCCCACTGCTATATCAGAAAGAGGTTGTTCGTGGTTTCTCGTTACACAGGGCACATCTACATATGCATTAGTGCACCTTTTCTAATGCGCATTAAATTTAGTTTGTGTAATGTGCAGTACTAAATCAATGTGCATTAGGCTGCCCTAATGCATATTAGCACATTTGTATGCTTTTTAAATTATGCTTAATGTGCAGTAGACTCTTTTGCTATGCATTAGCATACTACCATGGTTTTTACGTAACTCTGTAATGCACAGTAAAATAGTCTACTGCATGTTGAAGTGTATGTATAGATGCACGCCGACTGCAATGGATGGCTTAGAAGTACTTTGAATCTGTATATTTGTTTCCACAGATTGTTTTCGCAAGATTTTGCACCCAAGAGAACTGTTCAGCTGACTTGAAAGTTTATGGGAAGCTTGCATTTCCAAAGTAAGTATAATGTGATTTCTGCCTGATGAAAGAGATTCAGTAGTGTGTTGTTTATCTAATTTATTTTTACCTTTCTATTTAAAGAAAATTAACTTGCAAAAATGGGATAGGAATAAAAAACATAGTTTCTAGTAAAAATTTAATTTAAACAACTATTTTTTTAGAAAGTGTAATGGTAATGTAAACTTTCCACACCTGTTGTGAAAAAAGTTATACTTGTATGGAACATAAATACTTCAGTTTTGTGCTACTTGATTGTTTTATTCAGTATTTCAGTTATGGAATAATTAAGTGGGTTTTTTCTTTGTGTACTTTGGAATATATTATCTACAGTTTTACACTGATGATTGAGATACCAGATGGTTGGGCATTACATGTGGTTTACATTCTTTACCGCTAGATATTCTAGGTTGCATTTTCCAAGCCACATTTCATTTTAGTTTTCACCCATGCTCCTTTTTTTTTTAAGTCCCATTGTAGTATTTTTGTATCCTTAAAGGATTTTTGCAGGTCCTTATCCTTATATTTTATCATCATGCTAAATCATTAATACATTGCCATGACATGGACATGGTTGGATCCTTGTCGAACTACACTTAACTTTCCTAAGCAAGATACATTTCTATTGATTATTAACTAGTTTTCAATACATGTGACACAATTTTACGCAAGGTAATTTGATATTTTGATTGCAAATTGGATTTTAAATGATCTTCTCAAGTCCAGTCCCTCCCACCCTTAGGTACCATACTTAGGAGCAGAAAAGATGGGTTCTCTTCTTGAGTAACTTGTGGTGGAACAGTCACTTACTGTGTACCCCTGGATAAAGCACAGCTAGAGCTGTTGGATTTGTGAAATTTGTGACATGCTTCTGTTTTGCAAACACTAAATGTTTTGCTAAAGGTCTTATTTGAACTAAACTGCTAGTGTGTCCTTGTAGAGAATCCTAAATTGGTATACAAGACATAATAGATACAAATTTGATTAACCATTTCTTTGCAATTCTGGACACAAATTTTTGTCATAGATTTTAAAGTGGGTGTGGGCTGCTTTGCTTAGTTTAAGATTCTACTCAAGATTTTAGTCTTAAGCATTTTCGTTTTCTTAAGCTTTAAGACTATTGCTTGACAAATTATGCACTTTTGTAGAGGAATGGATTTGTAGTTGTTTTTCATTAGTGCTAATACAAGTTAAGCAATTTTATAAGCATCAGAGGATCAGAAAGAGTACTGTACACCTGTTTCATATTAGTGTACTATAGGACATGAGAATTTGAACCAACTTTTCAGCCAGAATAAAAGGCCTACATATCTTGCTAAACTGTGAAAAATCACCTTAAATTACATTTTGCCCCAGTATCTTGATTAGAAACTAGTTAGCTGTGAAGCATTAATTTATGTTGTCTAGACAGAATGCATTCATTATCCAGGAACAGCAAAGTAAACACTTTTTTGTTTTTTGGTTTTTAAAGAAGACCAAGAAATTTATCATAAAAGAATGAAATTGAATAGGGGATGTCACTGAAATACTTCATTGTATTCTTGTTTTTTACTTTCTGAGTTATGACTTACCATGTACAAACTATCTTCTTTTGTTTAAATTGGTTAAATTCTGGTCTGCTCTGTAAATTTCAAGTATGCGTTATGCATTTTTTAATGAAGAATGAAATATGATTATCAGGGAATAGCTGTAGTTCAGCTTTGTCATACTCCCAGATGTGCACCTGGTGCTTTATCGTACTTGCGTACTAAGCTGGTGGGTATCTTTTTGATGGTACCTTGTTAATGAAATCAGAACGCAGTAAAATGTGTGACAGAAACGGGTAGAATGATGATTATGTAAATGTGGCAAAATAGCTTAAAAATGTGAAGTTAACTAAAAATCCAGCCACTAAATGTTATCACTGTGTTTCTCGTTAATTTGCTGTTGTCTTGGAACCTAGCTGCTTATGCAGTGCTTTCACCTTCTGTTGCTTGTCTAAGTGCCAACTTCTTTCCCAAAGGTGTTCAGTGACTAATGCTTTGGTTCCAAGCCAGAATATTTGATAAATGTCTATTTCTAGGCAGCTCTTGTACAAGTCTTAATTAAACTTTAATGTCAAATTAAAGTTTACTTTTAGAACATTGTAGGGTACCTTCACTTGTAACATGATTACGGAACACTAAGTGCCACGTAAGATAGACGTGTGCACTTACATTCCTTGTGTCCTGTTTCACATTAGCTCACATGGACTGAAACATGAAGACTGCAACCTTTATATAGCACAGGGAGTAAATAAGATAGTATTAATTACAAACAGTCCCCAAAGTAGAACGTTAAAAATCACAAAAACAGATTTTAGTATCAGGAAGAGAGAGTTTTTTTTCATTAATCTTGTAGCACTAGAAACTCTAAGTCGTATATCCGTAACACGCCTTATGCAGGTTTTTTTCTGAATAGATTTGGATGTGAAATGCATCCTTGCTCCAGTGCTTTCTGTTCTACATAGACCTGAGCTGCATGTAAAAGTCCTGCCAAATCTTAGAAAATCCTCACACTGGGGCTTAAGTAGGCATGAGTTATGCATAAATCATATGTGACTTCTCTTCCAGGGCATAACTTTCACCCTGGACATCCTGCATCAGTACAACAGTTATATATACCCCTGTCCAGTAAAGTAGCTAAGCGAGAAAGCAAGCACATTCCTTACTTACTCCAATACCCAGTCAGATCCTAAAAAATGCAGTGTAAATGAATGATGCTGTTATGCCTGACTGTCGTTTAGAGAGTGGATGGCTGAAGATGGGTTTCTGATAGAGGGAGAGGAGGTGTAACTGGACATATCTGTGCTCTGGGCAATAGTGGTACATGGAGCAATAGCTGCAGCTGGGCTGCAGATGGCAACATGGGAGCCAGGAGAGCAGCAGTGGTGGCAACTACTGTTTTTGTGTCCTGCCTCAAGTTGGCATCTTTGGGACAGGTGTCCCTATTGCTTCTTCCTCCCACTTACTGTACTGGGGATGGGAAAGTACTTATTTGGTCACTACTGTAAAATTGGCCTTTTCCAGATAGTTGATTGAGCTGAAATCAAAGAAAGGAATGGGCTCTTTCTTGCTCCCAAGCATTCATCTCTTTTTTTTTTTTAGACACTTGTCTTATGTAGGCCACTATCTATGTATGCATGTCTTAGATATCACATTCCATGTATTCATTCTTTTTAAAGACCTAATGAAAAGAAGACATATCTTGCGGTAGGAAGTATGAAGACTTTACTGTTGAATGTTTCTCTTTACAATGCTGGGGATGATGCATATCAAACTGGCCTCCACATCCAACTCCCAAAAGGCCTGTATTTCATCAAAATTCTAGAGCTGGTAAGAATCAAAAGTCTATGCACATTAACATTCTTGCATTACACAGAATGCTTTTTACTATAATGTAGTTGAAACTGCAGATATAGTATTTCCGATGTTTTGCTCTTTCTTCATTTTTTGCTACCTTTCAGTTTTGACCCTGAAAGAAGTTAAATGGGAGAATCTGACCATAGTTAAGATCTTCTGCTTTAAGCTTTTGTTAATCTACCTACTTTGGTAAAAAATGTATTTTGAGAGGGGAAAAAACAGTGATTCCTAGATGTTTGGAGCTAAATATGCTAGCTGAATATTAGCATATTAACAGTATACTAGTATACTGATGGTATACTTTGTTTGTTATTTTTAGATGGTGACACGGCAATGAAAAAGTGTAATCAGTGCATGGTATTCAGATTCATAGACTCATTGGAGTTGTTAGTATAAGCAGTAGGAATAATTCATTATTGTTGCACTGAAGTATTGAACGCTCAAACAGAATTTATTTAGCTTTACATTTGAAACAAGTAAGTTTGCCAACGGTTATACTAATCAACCAACCATTTATTGGTTATTCATTCTTTATTTTAGGAAGAAAAACCGATACATTGTGATATATTAGATAAAGAAGCTCATTCAGTGAGACTTCACTGCAGTGTTGGCTATTTATATGTAGACCAACAGTCAAAGGTAAACTAAATATAAAATCTTTAATCCTCAATATCAACTCTTATTTCATAAGTGAAATGCACTAAGAAAATACTTAAAATGTGTCACTTGGAAGAGAAAACTACATGCATAATTACCTACGTGATTACTATAATAAGAATTTAAGGTTTAACAGATCATCTATTCCTCATGTCTAGCTTCTCTGTTTTGCCATTGTCATCAGGCTGGTAGTGTCTTTATTTTATTAAGAACACATTCTTTTGTTATTTGGCAACTTACCAAAGATCTCTCTTGGGATCCATTTTGTTGTGTTTTATTTCACTATAGACACTTCATCTCCATTGTTACTTTTTGAGGAGGAGGTTCTAGGTTTCTTAAATCACAGATGTAATAGCTGAATTGGTTAAACACTGAACTATTGTGTAGCAGTACCAAGGACAAAAGAATGTAATTTATTGGACCTAAGTGGACACCTTTCATTTTTTCCACATGTCCTTTAAGGGAAAAATTAAATCATTCAATTTTGAAGAAATGAGTCTTTCTATACCTCATTTAATACCATGCACTCAAAGCAAATTGGCTACTAGAGTGTAGCCAACCTTGCTTTTACCAGGTTATAGAATATGTAGCCTTGGCTCATCCCAGGCCCAGCCCTGCCCACTTGTCTCGGACACCGTTCCCTGCCTACCCCAGGTTCCATCCCATCCACCTCACCAAGTGTGCCCTGTCCACAGGGATCCTGCACCGGTCTCCATGGAGACCCTGCCTGTCTGCCTGTTCTAGCGCTCCCGGCAGTAGGTGTGGGCAGACAGGCCTGGGGCCAGATAGGATTAATTGGTATCTCCCTGGCCTCCCCTGCCTCCACTGGGCAGTGTAAACAGTCATGACAGGGGAACCGAGGCCAAGTCAACACTATGTAAATGACAAGCTGAAAATTTAGACTGGCATTGTATTGTGCAGTTAAGCAAATAATGCAGTTATCTGGTATTAAAGCACCATCTACACGTTACACTTAAGGAGTGATTAACCAGTTAATCATGCCTTAAGTGGTCACCTGACCCCACGTTCAGTCAGTTAATGGCATGATAAAAAGAGGAATAAGCTACAAAGTTATTCCACAAAATACATGTAATAACTCTGTAGCTGCTTTCCATCATGCCATTAATTCACGGGCGGGAAAATAGGACCCATGGGCCAGATGCAGCCCGCCAGGCCATTCTATCAAAGATGACGCAGCCAGCAGCAGCAGGACCCAGGGGGAGTTGGTAGCAGGACCGAGCAGCTGAGCAGCAAGACCCGTCCAGCTCTACCCTGCCCCCAGCCCTCCACCTCCCTCTCATTCCAGCCCCCAACCAGAAGCCTCTGTGGCTTCTGGCCTCAGGACCCTGGGGCTGTTCCCTACCTCCCTCTGTCCATGTGGAAAGTAAGATAAGATCAGATGGAGGGAGGGGGAGAAACTGTTGCGAGCAGCCCAGCAACCGGGAAGTGTGTGTTGCTAGCTGGGGCGGGCGGGAGCCAGAGTGGGAAGCGGCAGGTGGGGGGGAGGGGCAGAGGGAAGCAGGGGGGTGGTGGAGGGACTGTTGGAAGCGGCAGGAGTGTGGGGAGCAACGGGGGAAGCAGCGGTGGTATGGGGAGCAGCCAAGGAGCTGTGGGAAGCTGCAGCAGAATGGGGAATGGCAGGGGCAGCAGAAAGTGGCAGTGGCACAGGGAGTGTCAGGGGAGCAGCAGGGGTTGCAGGAAGTGGCAGCAGCAGGGGGAGTGGTGGCGGTGGCAGCTGAGAAGCAAGAGCAGCAGTGCTGGGCAGGCATGGGGGAGGGAAAGCAAGGAAATGGCAGGGGAGTTGTGATGGCGGGTGGGAGCGCAGAGCCCGTGCCAGTGCCCTGGGGCCAGCGGGGACCCAGTGAGGAACGGCAGGAGCCTGGATGTGGGTTCTGTATTGCGTGAGGCTCACCTGCAGTCTGCAAGAGCTGCACGTGATGGGGCTCCACCCCAACCACATACTCCACACCCAACCACCATACCCATACCTCACCACACACGCACACTCCCTAACCACACCCCTCCACATACACCACCTTACCATCCACATGCAATATATAGTAGGACAGTATTTTGAGCTATTATGCAATCACTTCTAGGTACACTTTGCAAACACAAACTAGTACAAAAATATTTTAAAATAAAATTAAAATAAATTATAGTAGATGGTTTATTTTTTGCATATGATTTGGGTTTTTTTTCTGGTTTCAAGATTGCAGCACCCTCCTTCCCAAAAGCAGCACTTCAGGGCAAAGGGAGGGACTTCTGGTGGTAAAGGTCAGGGATTGTGGGGGGCAGGACACCTGGTCCCAATATGGTGACTGGGGGCAGGGCAGTTGTCAGGGTGCAGGGCTACCCATGTGGCCCTCAACAGCTTACCAAAACTCGGTAAGCGTCCCTCCAGCTGAAATAATTGCTCGTCCTTGCATTAATTAAACATGTGACTGGGGCCCCTGTGGTTGGGAGCCCTGTTAGCTGATCAGAGCTCCCAGATGGGGATGCCTATGTGCACCTCTGATCCTGGGAGCTCCCAGTTGACAGAGCTCCCAGCCAGGGGGGCACCCCATGCTTCCCAGTGGCTGGGATGTTGCAACTCATGCAATCTCCCAGCTACGGAGGTGCTCCCTGCAACTCCGTGGCTGACACACTGCAACTGATGTCACACCATGCTTGTTTCTTGCCATTGCAGAAACTGGGCTACCTCTGCACCAACAATAATGTGTGATGGGATCTAATGTGCAATCCCACAATCATGCTTCCTGCCATGCACATGTGGTATGTGAATCATTAGATCATATCACACCTTTACCTGCAGATGTAGAGGGGACCTAATACATATGCCCTACACTGTACATGAAATAAGTGATTGGGTAAATTGGGCACAGATAAAGTGTTTGTCAAAAATAGAGTCTGTCTCTGCCCAGGATACAAGCGTATTTAAAGCACGCTGTGATTTTTGCATTGAATTCTGACCTGGAACTGCTTTCAGTAGTAGTTTCCGTTTTCTGTATAATAGCTGGATTTGTAGGAAAGTGACTGTAGCCAGAGTCAACCAAATCAGTATACCATGACCAAATAAAAAGGGGCAGGCAACAGCAGTCTATAAATTTCAGTGCTCAGAACAGAGCTAAAATGTTTTGGGAAAAAGTGGAAACTGCAAATTAGTTTAATGATGTAATGTTTCGTCTCTAATGTATGTAGTTGTTTGTGGCGCACACAGTATTTTACTATAAAAAAGTTTCCTTTTTTTCTGCAGCTGGATTTTAGTTTTCTCTTGGATGCAAGCTCACTTACCAGGGCAGAAGATGACCTCAACATCACAGTTAATGCTACCTGGTAATTTTTTCCTGATTTAAAAAAAAATGCTGTGTTCAATAAAAAAATATCCCTAGCTTTGGAAAACAGAATAGGGAGCACTACAGAGGCTTAATGAAGCACAACTGCAAGAAAGCACATTTTATTGCATAATCTATTGAGAAACTGAAACCACAAGAAAAGCAGATAATTGTATAAATAATGAGATTTCTGCCAACATAAAAATGATTTCTTACTGCCACATGTGCAGTTACCAAAAAAGTTTGTTTAAAATAAATGACTAGGTATGTTTTATGTAATTAGTTACGTCTAGAGATAACATATTGTCTATGATGCATTCTTACAAACCTTTTTCCCTTCCATTTTGCTTTTATAGTGAAAATGAAGGGGATATGGACAGGTTGTTGGATAATGCCATAGCTTTAACTATACCGCTGAAACATGAAGTTGAGCTAAATGTCCATGGGTAAGTTAATCATTATTATGTTTATCAATAAATGTAAAGGAGTGTTGTCTATGCTTTAGTAAAACTACATAACTCACTGAATTCTTCAAACTATGAGACAAAGCATGAAAAATACAATACTACAATGGTCTGAATTAAAGTGTAGGTTCTGTTCTACACTTTTAATCCTCAGTTTACCTGGAGAACCCTCAGAGAAGCTGTTTTAATTCAATAATATTTCTTAAGAACTGTGATTCTGTGATGGAAGAAGCTGTTAGAGAAGAACAGGACAGTAGTGCTGCATCCTCCTTTTCTCTTTCTTTTTCTTTTTTTTAAGATAAACAAAACTCTCAAATCTTCATAGGAATTTTAAGAGTGAAAGGGACCTCCTGTATCATCAAAATCTAGTGCCCTTCTATCACAGAAACTGCATCATATAATTCCTTTAGCTAATAAAATACCATTCTAAAAGCAGAAAAACATTGCTTTGATGGTTAGATATTTTCTAATTCTTGGCATAAATTTGTTTGTAGCCAGTTTTTGTGCCAACACTGTCATTTTCTCTCTCCCTAGTGCTTTACACCTTGCGAGATTTACACACAGCAATCCTGTCCCCATTCAGCCTTTATTTTGCTAGACTACACAAGCTACAGTCTTCTAAGTATAATCTTTTAAGATAAACTATTGATCATTCTAGTAATCTTTCCTTGCCTCCATTTGTCTGGATTGAGAACACAAGAATTGTACAGAATATTAAGGGGGGGGGGATTTCACTTGTATTTGATATTTCTCTATCTTTACTGAAATTACCTCAAGTGACATATTCTAGGATCACACTTCCCATTTTAATCCTTCAATTTATCAAATCACCTTTTGGTAACCACTTAAACCAATGGTGGCCAACCACTTAAGACCTTCAGTCTCTGTGGCTGGGTAAATAGTGTGTGGCCGATGTGCAGGTTGGATCCAGCATGGGTTGACCCTGCAGCCACCCCCACACACAAGATCTGGGAAACGACCCCATATACCAGCCCAGCTCTCTGCACCAAATCTGGCAATCCGGTGTGCATGGCCAGGTATTTCCAGCTTTAGGGCTCTCCACCAGTCCAGAAGTTTGGCAGTGGAGGAACAGTGGGAGTATTGTCTGGCAGTTAATGGACTGCATGACAATGTCCGCAAGGTCCTGTGGGTTCGATTCAGCTCAGAAGCTGGAGGTTGAGCGTCACTGACTTGAGACTTTTGTGTCTCTTTGTTTAGTCATTCACTACTTGGGCTAAGCACATCTTCTCTTACACTCAACTATAATGACTGCTTTGCTGTTTTAGTTTGTCTTGAGGTAGAACTGACTGCCAGTATTTGCCTGTGATGACATCTTCCTTGTTCCATGTAGCCAGACACTTGTAACGGAGTCTGAGTTTTCCCAGTCCCATTGAAAATAATCATCACAATGTTGTCCCTTAGTGTGAAGGGGTTTGAAGTCCCAACTGTTATGGAGGGTAGTGGTAGGTGACTTGGGGATGGAAAAAGATGAACAACCCTTTAGTGCCGTATCAGTCCTATTTTCTGGAAGTCCCTCTTTGAACTCAACATCTGATATTTTAAAAGTGTGAACAAAACATCCTCGCAGTTAATTAGTTGTTTATATTTGGGCTGTAGAATGATCCATTTCTGCAATATTTTATCCTCTCAAGCCTGGAAATTTCCTTGCCTGAATTAAAGTTGACTGTATTCATGAGCCCATCTGGTGTAAGTTGGGTTCTGGAGATTGCATGACAGAATGGATCTTCCATAGCTATTCTGGTATAGAGGTACTATAAAACTGGCAAACAGCATGGAGGCATGGGGCTTCTATATTTCTTAGGATCGAACTACGTAGAAGACAATGTCACTCAGATGTGATTATGCTTTTACTAATGTACTTATTGTTGTATTATTTTAAACTATTGCAGATTTGTATCACCAGCTTCGTTTGTTTATGGACCCAGTGAGGAAGATGCACAAACAATGACATGCATGAAAGAAAAGATCAATTTAACTTTCCATGTAAGAGATGTTCTTTGAAGAAATTGTTACCTTAAATTTATATTAATACTTAATGCAATCATGAGGCAAAAGGCAGTTTCCTCCAATCTCAAGACACATATCTTGTAACTTAATGGGAGAATGTCGCTTTTAGCTTATATTGATCTTACTGAAGAAGCAAGTCTCCAAATCTTGACTGTTAGGAACATGTGCCTACAAATATCTCCCTAGAAGATTCTGTTGAAGCTAATTACCACTCTGTATTTGTGGTTGGGATAGTCAACAAAGGCTTCCAAATGGCTTCAGAGCTTAAAGCAGGGCTGTTTATGGGTCTGCATGCCACCTGTGCAGCTCACACAACTGGAGGGAGTGGGTAGTGGACATGTGGCGGCAGTGCAGCTTGCATGGTAGAAGGCCTGCATGTTGGTGGGGCAGCCTGGGCAGAGTAGGGAGGAGGGGTGGCGAAGGAAGGGAAGCATCTCTGCACACCGGTGTCACACACAGCCCCTCGTCCCAGGCCACACTAAAGTTAGACAGTCCTGGGTTAAACAAAAACCACCTACAGTAACTGTCTATCAACAGCAGTAGCGATGGTCAGCTGTAGGGAAGTAGAATATAGAATTATAATATATTATTGAATTTCTCTAATAAATTAGATGAGTTAATAGGGGTAGAAGAGAATTATCCATTAATTATGGTAGACCTAATACTTCTGCTGGTTGGCAAACAGAAAAAAAGGAATAGGGGAGCCAGGGAAAGCTCAGAAAGGATGAGGACCCACCCAGTGAAGACAGGATGTTCATTTACTGAGCCTTACAAAAGCAATGACAGTACAGCAGTTTCACATATTTTTCAATTTTTCTGTAAAGCCACCATGAGTCCAGTAAAACATTCTTGAAGGGCAAAATCTGAGTCCCCATGAAGCCAATAGAAACACTGCCATTGACTTCAGTTGGAGACTGATCAGCTAATAACTGAATTTGTTTTCCTTACTAACAGTGAACCAGGCTAGAATGAGTGTACCGTATTTGCTTATTTTTGGATGATATTATGAATTCCTATAGCATTAGGTTTCTTAGTTCCATCATTTCACTGTGGTCATCCAGTTCATTCTAGGCCCAGGATTAGCCATAGTTTAAATCAGTGGTTCCCAACTGGGAGTTTGCATATCCCTAGGGTTACTTAAAAGAGGTCATAGGGAGTACGTGGAATGAATGAGTGGCCAGGAGCGCAGCTCAACAGCGCGGAGCAGCCAGGTTGGCTGGTAAGCCTGTTGTGGGGGAAGGGGCATGGAAGGATCTGTGGTGGGGGAGGGAGTGGGACTGGGGCCAGGGGCAGGCACTGCACAGCCAGGTAGGACGTAGGACAGAGCCGGAGCTCATCCGGGGAGAGCAGGGGGCAGCTCTTACCACTGCGCACATCCTGAGAGTGGCGCACACCCCTGGATCTGCGCATGGGGTGAGGGTGGGCTGCCACAGTGGGCTGGGGTCAGGGCTGCACGGGGCTCTTCCCAGCAGAGGAGCTAGGCAGGGCTGCGCTTGTGGAAGGCAGTGGGGCTATGGAGGGGGAGGAGACTGCAGCCACCCCAAAATTTGCTGTAGGACCCTCTGGCAAAACCACTGCTGCCCACCCTGAGTGCAGTCCTGACCAAGCCCCCTGCCAGGTAGAGCCTGGCACACCCCCAGCTCACAGCAGCAACCCACCCTTGCCCTGCATGTAGATCCAGGGGCACGTGCCTTCCCTGCCCTCTCAGGGTGCATGCAGTGGTAGGAGCATGCCACTCCTTCCCTCCACTCCCTGTGTTCCCCGGACAAGCTGCTTGAGGCTCTGTCTGTCCCATGCCTCACCCCGCTTTGGCTGTGCAGCGCCAGCCCCTGCCCTAGCCCTACTCCCTCCCCATAGGCGAAGGAAGAAAATATGATTTGGGGGGGCTGAGCGCATGCATATTTGCATGCACACCCCCCTCCCCAACAGATAGAGGAAGGGGCATGGGGAGGAAGATCAAGGCCCCTTTAGCGAGGGAGAGAGTGGGGCAGAGACAGGCAGAGGCTGAGGTGAATGGAAGGCCCAGGGCTAGGGTGGGTCATGGGATGCTTGGAGCCCAGGCAGCTCATCTAGGGGTGCAGGGGGGACTCCTGTCACTGCACACCTGTGGGGCAGGCACAGGGGGCATGTGCCCCCTGATCTGTGTGTAGGGTGGAGGCCACTTTCACCCCGCTGCTGGTGGCCCCAGAGTGGCATGACGCCACATGCCTCCCACCACCGGGCAGGTGGCACAGCCAGAGCATAGGAGGCATGTGGCATCGTACTGGTTCTGGGGCACCAGCTGCCTCTACCCCACACACAGATCAGAGGGCATGTGCCCCCTGTGCCTGCCTTGGGGTTGCGCACAAGGGCAGGAGCCGCCCACATCCATGGATGAACTGCCTGGGCTCCAAGAGTCCCACAACCTCGATTTGCTGCCCCATGCCCCTTCCCTCATAACAGACTTACCATCCAGACTATGATGCATATATTTAATGCATATATTAATAATGAATTTAATATTAATTAGTGCAGCCTGCCTTATATCACATAATTGGTAACATTAAAAACAAGAAAAAAAATGTTAAACGGGTACATGAGATGAAACTTTTGAGACATGAGGGGTGCACTTGTTTAAAAAGGTTGAAAACTCCTGGCTTAAATATATTAAGCTTTCCCAACTCGGTCCTGTTTGCTACTTGTCTGCCTCTCTGGGATCAAAAGTTGACCTTGGCTCAAGTGTAAGCATACCCTAGATTGCCAGGACAACTTCAAAGACAGAAAAGTAGAGGTACACATTCCCGTTCCAATTTAGTGGGAGTTGGATGCCTGTCCGCTAAGAATCTCCTTCTTTGCCCCTAAACATAATCTCTCGGTGGGTATTCAGAGAAAGTAGATATTTGTGAAAACGGGAGTCAATTGTAGAAATTGTGTATGATGTGTACTATACTAATTAATTAATCCTTTTTATGTTTGTTAAGGTGGTAGTACATAAGAAGGTTCAGGGGACCAGAAGTATTATATTTCAGTTTATAACTATAGGTATATTTTAGTTTATAGTTATTTGGTAGAGTAAATGTCAGTGGAAGTTGGGCACCAATTTATCTTTAGGCCCCTGCAATATCCACCCAACATGCAAGACTGGAAAATTCTACCATGAATCTGCCTTTACTGTTGCCATCTTCTGCCTAATGTAACTGCTGTGCATTAATCCTTTGATTGCCATATATGAATGAAAGCACACTTTTCCCCAAGGTTATCAGTGCTGGACTGAGCATGGCTCCTAATATAGGAGTGGAGTTAATGATACCTAATGCTTTTGCACCAAGAAACTTCAACCTGTTCAACATCCTGGATGTCAAGGTATACTCTTCTTACTTCCGGGGTATATTATAGCATGGTTTTATCAATTGGTCAGTGGGCGCATCTACATGAGATGCTAGAAGTGCAGTAGACTAATTCTGCTGTGCATTAGTGTGCCACAGCGAAAGCCAAGCTGATGCACAGTAGAATCAGTTTACTGTGCATTAGTGTCACCTAAAAGCCATGTCCTGATGCTATTGCGCAGTAGCGCCAATTACAGAGCATTAACTTAGCACCTGTTATTACAATACTAAGCTTAATGCACCTGTAGACATGTTCAGTGTGAATTAAATGAAAGTACAGAATCAGATGGAGTACAGCAGTGTATTGGAAAAGGTATACCTTATTTGATCACCCAGAATATGAAACTTGACTGTAACAAAAAAACTGTAACATGAGGCCCCATGTTATTAATCATGTCGGTATGCTAAGTACATTTAGAGTTGGCTGATACTCTGAACTACATATATAGTAATTTCAGAAACTATGAGGGGTATTGATGATACAGAAAATGTAGAACTTGGATCATTTGTGTCTTGGTGGTTTGCAACCCACTTAATTCAGAGAGGGGTGCTGAATTAAGAATAAGCTGCTCAGCTGTTTGCTGCAGCTTTTCCATCAAAAGGACACCGCTCCAATTCATCAGCAGTCCTAGGCAGTTAATGAGAGAAAAAGCACCCTTTGAAATAAATGCCAGAGCACCTCAGATTCCTGCACAGCTATCTGCTGTGTCTCTGTATATTTCACAAACCCCAGCGGGGTTAGGAACCCAATCCTGAAAAATATTCAGCTTCCTCTGTATGCCAACGTATTTAAAAAACAAACAGAAAGTACCTGGCTTGGGTTAGGACATGATTAGTTATGTTGTACCCATTTATAGAATGAAAATGTTAGGTGCTTGCTTGAATGTATAGACTGAATACTGAATGCGTGTACTCGCTCCACTTTCTGTAAAATATATCAACTGGTAACTTAGGTTGTGACTAGAACCTCACTGAAGTCAGTAAGTCTACCTGTGCTGAACTGGCCCTAAACTTTCTAGTCTAGTCTTTCTTAGTAATAAATTTTGTTTTAGCATAGAAGATTTCTTGTAGGGAGTAGAGTACAATATTTTTAATACAGCTAGAAGAGGGAATTCCTACATTGCATAATCCCAGCAAATAAATACTTTCAGTTTTGGTTTTAGTCTGTAGTTGCTGTCTTAAATTCTGGTAATTATTTGTCTTCAGTCAGCATATGTGCTGCTTTGCAGAATGTAAAGTTCGCAGTCCTTTGTCTTTTCCTTGAATCTGTTAGAATACAATACAGTACTGTTGACATATCTCTATCATAGTTGGATCCAGTAAAGCAAGAATATCACTCATTGTTTAAAATATTAGTTTGCTAATATAATTATATCCCTACCCTCTCCCACAGCCTCTCCAGAGGAAAAGGCCCAATGCTCCAGCAACCTTCTTTCTGGCTAAGCATGTCTCCCTCCAGAACCTTTTAGTATAATTTAAGTCCATGTAAGATATAACAACTACATTTAGCTCTTTTTAGGCAAAGTGGACAAAACATGGCTCAGCTTCAGCATCTAACACACCAGAGATTATCAAATCTAGAAACTTAAATTGTTTTGGAGTTTCTTCATTTACAGAAATCTTATTTGACACCTGGAGATGTTTAAAAACAAGGAATGATCATGCTTTTACTATTTCTAGACAACTGCTGGAGAATGCGTTTATAATAATTATACAAGAAACTGTACTTTACCAGAGACAGGTGGGAACATATTGAAGGATGTCTTCATGTTCTTTTCAAGGCCTCATAAGAGACTCTTGGTAAGGGTTGTTCGCTTTGCACCTTTCCTCTCCAACCCTTTCCCGCCCTGCTGCTTTTCAGAGAAGAGTAACACAGCCTCTCAGTTTAGTTAAGCCTTAAATGGACTGCATAAAGTTATTGCCCATTATATCGTATTTGTTTTTCAGGACTGATTTTAATGGAGGCTTCTGGAAAGTTACATTTGTGTTCTAAGCAGCACAATTTTATTCTAAAATACTATTTTTGGTCCTAAGCAGAAGTTTTAATATCTTAACTCTTGCTTAAGATAATTACAAGGTAACTGCATATTGTTCAAGGGGATCCACACTGCAGTATCAAAAGTAGTTACCACAAGTTGGAACAGAGATGTGTTGTCAGTTTTGGAGGAAAAGCTTACACATGGATGCCAGTGCTCCTAGCTCACCATTTGAGTGTTAATCTCACTTTCCAGTGAAAGCAAAATCAGAGTGAATCTACTTTATGAAGGAAACACAAGTCTGATGGTGACTTTGATGCCCAGTGAATGGTCCAGTTGAAATCAGAAGATAGGGGACCAACAAGTATAATTTACTTACAGTCAGATTATTAGAACTGCTGAATTCATTTAGATACCTAAATAGAAAATTAGTGTTTGAAAATGTGACCATATAACAACCTTTTGTACCAGTTGTACTCTTCGTACAACCTCCCCTGCTGTTTGAGAGCCTAATATAGTTGTAGAGAGCATTGTATCCTGACCTTTCAAACAGAAAAAAAATATTGAAATCCTGAGAAGCTTTGATAGTAATAATCCAAAACAAACACCTAAAATTAATTCTTGTGCTCTGGTCTTTTTTCCTTTACAGTACTGTATGAAAGATGACAATTTTTGCACAAAAGTGTTTTGTAAGTTTGGAAACATGGAGAGTGGAACAGAAGCTACTGTTCATATGCATCTGGAAGCTACCCCTGCACTTCTAGAAATGGTAAACCATACATTAATATTTCCATTTTAATAACATCACAGGGCTATATGGTATTCTCCATTTTACTTGCTAAATGACAGGAAAAATTAATAATATTTTTCATTTAATATAGAAATAAAATATAATTACATCCAAGATATTAATCAGTATACATTTTTAGTTTTTTATCTAATATTTCACATAATTTCACTATCACAGCATACCATATTTGTAAGTGAAACATGGTATAAAAGAACTACTAATATATAATGAGATTGCTTCAAATTGAAGCATGAAGTGCAAATGTCTCCAAAGTGTAAGATATTTTGACATTTGGTATATTGCAACTAAAACACAAGCTCAAGACATACTTCTCACCTCAAGGATATAATGCTCCAGGGCACATCTGCATTTGCAATTAATGTGACTAAATAAATTGTAGAGCAATTTGTGCCACAGTAAACTGCTCCCAGGTGCAGCGTCTACACAGTTCTTTTCAATATCTTTATCGATGATTTGGACGTGGGGGTAAAGAGCTCACTGGCCAAATTTGCGGATGACACCAAGTTATGGGCGAGTGTGGTCATGCTTGAAGATAGGTTGCAGATAGAGGTGGACAGACTAGCAAGTTGGGCAGATCAGAACCAGATGAAGTTCAGCATTGAGAAGTGTAAAGTGCTCCATCTGGCAACAAACAATCCCCAACATACAGGCTTGGTGGTGCAAAACTGACTAGCACCATGACTGGAAGGGACCTAGGGATAATAATAGACCATAGTATGAATATGAGCTGTCAGTGTGATGCTGTAGCCTGCATCTCAGGTAAAACCAAGGAAGTTATTCTTCTGCTTTACTCAGCACTGGTGAGACTACAGCTGGAGTACAGCGTCCAGTTCTGGGTGCTGCACTTCAAGGATGTGGTAAAGCTTGAGAGTCCAGAGAAGAGCCACCTGTATGATCGGGGCTTGCAAGACAGGCTGAGGGACCTGGGACTCTTCAGCCTAAAAAAGAGAAAGCTGAGAGGAGACTTGGTAGCAGCTTACACTACTTCAGGGGAGTACATCGTGGGCTTGGTGAACAACTGTTCACCAGGGCACCCTTGAGGAAAACCAGTAGTAATGGTCACAAACTCCTGGAAGACTGTTTCAGGCTTAACACTAGGAAAAACTTCCTCACCATTAAGTGTCCCTCCAGAGGTGGTGCAATCATCTACCCTAGACATCTTCAAGAGGAGCTGGGGTGGTCACCTTGCTGGGGTCACATGACCTCAGTTGCATTTCCTGCCTAGTGCAGGGGGGCTGGACCCAATGATCTTGAGAAGTCCCTTGCAGCCCTTACAATTTATGAAGCTATGAAGAAAATTCAGTTAAACTTTTCTATTTGCACAGTAAGGAGTCAGATGCAGCCTTCATAAAAACTAATTTATGGAGTGAACAAAAATCCATTCTATCATTAATGACAACTTTATGCAGTAGTTCAAGCAATACTGCTGCGATGTCAGAAGACTCCCTTGGGAGACTGATTGGTGCAAGAACATTCTAATAATGTCATGCACAGGGGTTCTGTTAATATGGGGACATCTCTTTTTTAGTCACAGAATGGGTTCAGGTCTAGAACAAAAAGGAAAAAAAAGCCTTTGGTATAGAAACCCGAACCTAGTTTGTACCATCTGTTCCACAAAGTGTTTAGCTTTGTCAGAACTTCCTCTTCTTTAAAGATGTCATCTTTGATTAGAACTAGTATCATAATCCCAAGTGAATTGTATAAGTATATTAACACACACACTCCTTTCGAGAGAGGCAGCACTAAATTTCAGGATTGGGTTCATATGTCATGGCTTTATTCTTGGCTCTGGCACTGCCTTGGTTTGTAAATTGAGGCAAGCCACAAACAACTGTGTTTCTTGTACAATGGGGTAATTTCCTCCAACATATTACACTTTATTTTTCATTTGATGGCACAAGGCATGATTGTCTTTTTTCCTTAACCAGGATGAAGCATCAACACTTAAGTTTGAAATAAAAGCGAAAGCATCGCTAGAAAAAAATCCAAAAGTCATTGAACTACACAAGAGAAAACAAGTTGCACATGTAAGAATTCTTTAAGTACATTAAATGAAAAAGCATCTCAGAAATTACAGAATTATGTACATAGATATGTAATAACCTAATAATTACTAGCTTGTGTTATATTGTGATTTCTTAATTTTTACCATAATTTGGAAATTAAATCTACTAATACTCAAGGTTTATATGTTTTGCCTACTTTGTATAGGTCATTTTGGAAGGAGTACATAACCAAAAGACAAAATATCATGTCACCATGATAATTATAGGATGCAGTTCTGTAGCTGGCATTATTTTGTTTTCGGCTCTTTCATTCTTATTATGGAAGGTAGGGTTTTTTCCTTTATAATCTTATTTCAATTGTTTTCACATCAGCACTTCATTTTATGTTATTGTAGTCACCATCACTTGATTACTTATTTACAGGCAACAACTGTATAATTTCCACCCAAAACCAAAAAGGCAAGTTTTTGTAGGTTGCTGTAATTTAATTCTTTGACGTCTTTATTTGACATGTAGATGGGCGTGTTTCTTCCCAGCTTTGAATAGCTTTTTTCATTTTAAGCTTATCGTGTAAATACTTGAAAATGTTGTCTGCTCTTAGCCAGAGGAAAGCCCTAAAGCAGTGATTCTCAACCAGGGTGCCATGGCAGCCTGGAGTGTGCTGAGATCCTTTCAAGAGTGCCACACAATGTAAACACTGTTAGGTTTATAAACATGCTTCACAAGATAAACCCACAGATATCAAATAGAAATCCATAGCTGTAGTCTTAGGGTTTTTTGCCCCAGAAAAACTGCACCATTATTTTTCTGTAGTCAAAAAAACAAAAAGAATGAGAATTAAGTGGGCGTTCTCCAGCTAGCATTCGCCATGTAATACATGTGTGATGTCAGGGTTCCATTACTAATCTTAGCTGGGAAGTATTTTAAACTCTGCTTTTCACAGTTCACAACCCAATTATGCATACTGTATGTGTGAAGAGAGACAACTGACCCAGTACTAAAACTGCCATAAGAGATGCTTTCTTCTTTGGTATATTGTGTACCAATTAGAAAAAATCAGAAGTTAAAACAGCCTATCTTTCTTTACATTAGTGAGTTACAACCCTGACTCCATAAAACCCCCAAATACGGTGAAAAGCTGACCACTCTTGCTCACCTCTGCCTGCATTTCATCTGAGCCTGTTATGCTTTTTAAATAACTTATGTATGGTGCATGTGTTATATTAAATTGATATATCATTAAGAATTTGCTGATATATACCAGTTGAATCTGCAATTATTCATTTCAGATGGGCTTCTTTAAAAGACCAGATAAACTTGTCCATGAAGACCAGAATGGAAGGGAAAGTTTGAGCCTTGTAGAAGGCAAGGAAAAAGAAGATCATGATGACAATTAAAGGCTTCTTTCAAACAGAGAACTTAACACTCAGGTTAACTTATGTGCTGAATATGGATGACAAGAAAACTGCCTTAGAACATGCATTTGATATCCCTGAACTCTGTGGAAAATTACAGCTTAACAACATTGCCATACTAAAACGTCAATGACAAGTTTCTTCATCTAAAGATTCAGTTAAGAATGATATTGCAAATACCAGAATAACCACTCTCTTGGCTTCAAATACATGCAAGAACACTACACAAATAAAACGGAGAGCATGTCTTACCAGAGGAGTTCCTGCAAAGTAGTATGATATCAACCATTCCTGGATAATGAGATCTTAAGTGTTTGGTCCTGGAACGAATAACTGAGTTAGCACTCTTCTGTCTTCTAACTGGAGTCTATACTGTTCTGGCAATCTACGCTGGGGGGTGGGGCTAGAGCAACCAGGGAGGACAGTTGTGAATACATTGTGTATAGACAGTCATGAGGTTCCTTTTGCTTCTGTGGAGATTTTGGATAGTGCTGGAGGTCCCAAGAGTTATCCCAGGCATAGGAAGTTCAAAACAGTGTCAAAGCCATGTTAGCCACCCCCTTTCTTTGGTCTAGGAGCTCTATATTGTACCTTTGAAGGTGCAGCAAAAGTGCTTTTAGCCATGGAAAGAATGACTTATTTTAGGTCATCAGTATTAACCACCTTGAACAGGGAACTTGCCAGTAACAGGAGAAAAAGAATTAGCTGTACTCAAACACCAAGGCCCAATGATGGCCCTGAAAGACACTTATGTTTTCAAAAACAAATATTTATTTTATTTATTTGCAGGAATATTTGGAGCATTGCATTACTCAGGACAATTTTTTACTCCAGCATCTGAGAAAAGATGTGGAGGTGTTTAGGTCTTTTTTTCTTATCATCATTTAATTTTGTTGGATGAAGTACAATCCTTAGTTAACCAACCACATGCAAGCTGTTTAATGAAATAGCAGCAGTGAGATTTAACTTGAAGTATTTGTTGAGATTCATTTTTCAGCAGAAAAATTATTACAGCTGACACCCACTGGAGACAGTCAAAGGAAAGGTTAAAGACAAAGACAAAGTGGATATGGGCACTGAACTACTTCTCTGCTCCAACAGGTGGCCTCTGCAGCTAGATAAGTGACTGCAAAAATTAACTTATCTTCAGTGAATTAGTGCCTGTTCTAAAGGGAAAGAATTTTATTCTCTAGTTCTGTGCAACTTCATCTTGTCACTAAATTAATTTTAAAAGGAACATCTTATTTCCTATATCTCCTTTTCTTTGGGCTATTTCTGGACTGCTGGTAGAAAACTCTTTTTTTATATGTTTGAATATATATCAAATTGATGGTGTAATGTCAGTTCAGAATTTAGTCTCGGACTATAATAACAAAATAGCTTTCTGAAAGTAATTTCTCTTGCTCTTGAAATGCATATTTTTTTTGCCAAAAATGACATTTAAGGGAGGAAAGAGAAAACCCAAAGATAATAGAGCCAAACTTTCTCTATACCTGTAGTTTCTATTTATTTCAGCTGGTATCATACATTTCACACCCCTAACTACTGTACCAGGTTTGATGCCTACCAGTCAGTTTTCTGTTCTAAAATAATTTGCATTATAATAAAGGCAAACAACTGAATATGTACAAAATATTTTTGTCTAGAAAAACTATGAATTGTGTATAAAAAGTTTGTTCTACAATGACAATTTAGGAGCACTGAGTCAAGTGAACCACTGCACTTTAATGAATTTTTAACAGATTATCCTGAAGTGTTGTAAAAAGATGCCTCAAATACTGAAAGCGTTAAAATTCCTTTAATCCAAACAGTGCAAAAAATGAGGTTATAACAGATTTTTGGAAATACTTTAGTGTGCAAGTAAATGCACTAATGTTGATTTAGAAAATTATGTTTGCTTTGCAAATTGTAGTATAAGCATGTACATTGGTTGGTGGGGGGGGGTCACATCTGACCCGGTGTGTTCTCCAGGTCTTCCGTATATCAGATTGCACCACCTAATCATATAACAGTATTTACCAACTCACTCCTGCCATGTCTTTGTTGATCTACGGGGTTATAAGTCGGGAGGTGTTAATTATTATCTACCATCATAGTAGCTGGCAATCTGTCACGAGGAAGAGCCCAAGGAATCCACCTGTACTCTCCCTTTTTAGTTTTCCTTGCAAGACATACAATGGGTCAATCTTCAACTTGCAATGATAACCTGACGCCTTTCAAGTCAAGTTTACAATGTCCTTTTATTTATCAGTTTTTCTAACTTACGTGTAGCCCTACTGCTTCTTTACATCAGTTACACAGATGTACCAACTTAAACCAGATCCAGTTCAGATATAAAATTCAACTTGCCCGAGTACTGCTTATCAATGGCTTTGAATCAGTCCAGTTCTCTTTGCCCTGAGTCTTATTTTCTCCATTTCTCGTTTTATTCCCCAGGCATAGTCCCTCTTCTTTGGGACTTGCAGCGATTTATCTCTTCAAATCTCCCTCCCTCTCTTTTTTTTTTTTAAATTACAGTCTTGCCAGACCAGGTACTGACATGGCCCCTGACAACAACTGCCCAGTCTTAATATCCTCAGCATGGGAGGATGGTTCCCTGGTCCTGGTCTGCTTCCTCTAAGAAGGTTACCGCCCCAGACTCTCTCGCTGGAGTCTCTCTGACCAGCCAGTCTTGCTGGTCCTCTTCACTCCCTGGGAGCCCTTTTTTACCAATCTCTCTCCTGCCGGCTCCGCCCGTCACCTCCTGTTCCCCGTTCTCTCCGGCCCCACCCCTCTCTCCCACAGCTCACTCTAGCGTCACGGAGCAGCTGCTCCGGAACCTCTGTTCTCCTCCTTTTCTTTCCCTGGACTTTTCTTCTGCCACAAGTCTTTCATTACTTCCCCGCTGTCCCTTCAGTTGGGTATTTCTGACACGCAAGCAAAATTCATGAATTGAATAAAATATTAAGATGTAAAATGCCTGATATCATGATTTACAATGATATACTTTTTAATTTTAAAAAATAAATTAATATACAGGGAATCTTCTCTCTTGATTAATTATTTTGCTGACAATAATTTGCAGTCATGTAATAAACTGAGACTGAATCTGTGCTGTTACAAATTACATTTGATTGTCTAATAAGGAGTACAACTAAATGTATTAGCTAAACCTAGTACTGTGTTTTAAGGAATTAACTTATAGTACTCAATTGTTTTCAATTGTAATGGCACATATCTAGAGTAGTTCTTTCGAAGACTATAGAGTTGCTTTGAATTTATGCTAGTGTAAATGGAAAGCAGAACTTTAACCATAGTCTCTACTTGTAATTGCCCATACTGCAAGTTATCTGGCAACTTCTTTAGGAGAAGTCCTGTCCACAAGTACCTTTTCTGCTGTTCCAGTAAACTTAAATGTGAGTGATATATGAATAGGATAGAAACAGACACTAACCTGTTCCTTGTCATTTTCAAGAGATATACTTATCTACATTAATTTGCTAGTACTACAGTACTTATGAAATATAGGATTTAAAGAAAGAAAATTAGCAAATTTTTTATAACAAATGGCTTTATGGGATAAAATTTAATATATATTAAAATATCAATAAATTTGTTCTCGGTTCCTAAATCCTCAGTAATTCCATTTAAAGCCTTGGATCCTGATTCAGCAAAGAACCATGCACAATTTAAACAGCCAGTAATTAACTCTTGCTTTAAAATCAAGACTTTAGGGACAAATAGAGAGAAGCATGTGTTTTAGTCATGAGGCAATGCAGCATAATGTTCTGTAGTAATCCAACAGTCAAGTCACCTAATTTTTTTTAATGCCAATATCCAATGTTATAGTCCTCCCGCTGAAGAGAAGAGGGGCAAATCTTCCAGTCATAGCCATGGTACATGAAAAGTTAGTTCCCCTAAAAACAGGAATCCTAATTTGTCTCTGTCTTGCAAAATATTAGTGTTTATCATTTAATGTATTAAGTTACCCTGTACAGAAGCAGACAAAGTTTATGCAGACTGAAAATAATATTTAAAATCTAGTTAGAAACCTTATTCATCAGTACTGCCTTATTCCACCAAAAATAATGCATTATATGGGGTGCATCTCAAACCTGATAAGCTTTGAATGTGCTCTTATAAAAAGATTAGATTGTAGCCTTCGTTCCTCTTTAAAGGAATACTATTTGTATACAGTTAATTAGTTTATGGCATCAGCATATGCCTTTTTATTGCTTCCCAATGAAAAATATGCTGACAGCAACAACATTTTTACATCATCTCATTTAAAGATCGCAGATTATCTGGAAATTATAGTGCATCATAAAAATCCAGAATATACATACCACCCTGCCAGAGAGCAAGTAGCATTTTATTCAATCACTAGTTCTACTGATTTGAACAAGATTATTTCTAATATGAACTGCTTCTGAACTCAAACAAATGTGGTGTAATCAGGCTGCAAAGTAAACTGGAAACCTGCAATGATTAACTGCCCTATTTAATCACTACAATATTTTTTGTTTAACAGCTTTAATTTTTACAAGAATTCTGGTAATCACATTAAAAGACACATATATAAAGTATACAAAAATATACTGACTATTAATTTGCAGTCTGTAAAATTTAAAATAAACATGTTATTTTACATTAATAAATATACAATTTAATTTATTAAACACCTCCACATAAGCAAGACTCATATAAAATATTAATTATTAACAGTGTTCTAATTAAGACACTGATCCTGCACCCAAGAATTCAGTAAGTGAAGGTCTATGTCCCCAAAATTATTCTGTATATTAGAACATGATCCCTTTATGCAGAAACTGCAGCATAAGAATACTACTTTTCTTCTATAGGCAACTGCATGTTGCTTTGGAATCATCTAGGTCATCGACACTCACTCCATAAAGGTTAATAAGCTGAGGATGAACCCTATGAAATTAAGAAATAAAAATATATTTTATTTAAAAATATATTCATTAATTCTATTTTCACATCACTTCCTTTAAGGATAAAATGTATCTGATTTGCAACCATATTAGCTGCAATCTGCTTTGGATTATTAAAACAATTATGGAATGAAAGAAAGGGATATAATGCTTTTTCTTTTCCTACATGCAAACCTCATTCACCATATGAGTATCCCTTCATAAGCTCCATGCTTCTTGTTGGTTACAGATAGGGACATACTTAAATCACAGCAAGGAAAGGGGCTGCATGACAGTCAACACTCCTAGCCAAGTAGTGAGAAGGAGCACCAATGCCCCTCAGCCTATCAAAGGTGTAGAGTAAGCCTCTCACGCTCTGCCCATGAAGACACCTGCATGAAATTGGCCAGCAGCTACCTCAAGTTTGGTAGATCCCTAGGTACAGAGCTATTATAGAATGATCCAGCTCCCATTCCCAACTCAGGGTTAATCACTAGTACATGTACTGATGATTAACATTAGAGACATGGTCCTGGACTCCTGATATTTTCACTATTCTCTGTCAGTACTAAGTTTTGTCAGTCTCAGAAATTTTATGTTATTGTATACTATCATGATTTTAGTTAAATCCACAAATACACAGAAGTCAGGGCATTTCCAAGCAGGAAACTCAGATTGTAAAATTCAGGGCTCGCTGGCTGGCAGGCAGGCAATTAACAGAGAAAGTTAGCTGTGTTAGTCTGAAATCAGACAGAAGGCAAGTTAGATTTGCACTTTACAGACTAATCAGATACATAGGAAGGAAGAGGGTTAACAACAGGTTAATTGTTTCTTCTGTCGTACTCACCTTTCTACTCTCAGCCGAGGTCTCTTCTTTTTGCTCCTCTTTCCCTACCTTTTGTAGTTTAATCACTGCTTCTAGTTAGAACCTCTGTTTTCTGCAGTCCCTTCTTGTATCTGATGAAGCAGGCTGCTACTTATGAAAACTTATGCATTTAGTTAGTCAAGGGTGGTCCAGCCAGTGGCTTGCAGGCCACCTGGGTTAAGTTGCAGCCCCTGGGCTCAACTGGCCACTGCTCTCCTATCACTTTGGTTGTAACCAAATAGCCAGATCCTCCAGGCTCCCCAACCTTCCTCTGGCTGCCACTTCTTGCCCCTGCCCCAGGGGCCAAGCAGTGCAGTGCAGCTCAGGGGGCTGTGGGTGAGTCCAGGCCACATGCAGGAAGGGAAAGGGAGATCACACTTGCACAAGGCAATAGTGGGGGGACGGTACTCATGGAGGGTGCACAGTGCACAAGTGAGGGAGTGCTGAGTGCAGCGGAGAGGGGAAGAGAGTTGCCCACACAAAGCAGCAGGGGTGTGTGGGGGGTGGGGTGTTTGTGTGGCCTGTGGCTTAGAAGTTGAACATCCCTGAGTGCAAATTTCCCCTGCCTTCTGCCTGGTAGATAATTAAGTCTTGACCTGTTTTTTCATAGAAGCCTCCTTTTCAATTTAATGTGATGTATTTTTTCTCCTGAAGAATAAATTTAGCTCATGTTGATCAACAAAGTTAGCACTGCATTCTATGCCACAGGATTAAATGATGACAGAATGGGCAGCAGTAAATATGAACGCTTACATGTGTAGTTCTCCTTGTTCAGTATTTACAAACATGGAATATTGTAGCAAAATTGTAACAGTTGCTTAAGCAGCCATTTTAAAAAAAATAAAAAAACTCTGCTTGATAACAAAAAAATCCCATAGAACACAATGCAAAAATTTGTTTTGCAATATTTAGAGCTTCAAACTGAAAAAACAGACAAAAAAAAACAAAAAATTCCTATCCTGTTTGCTGACTGGCTTTCTTGGACAATAAAGTTATCCAAAGATAATTCTCAGGACAGAGGTCCCTATGGGTGCTAGACATTTGTTTTCCCACTTTATTAACACACTAATTTGATACACAGAGACAGATATATGCAAAATGTCATGTTTGGTTCTTCCTTGTAACAGGAAAAATAATAGGATTGCAACTATTATCTCTTGCATACAAGTATATTTAACTAGGTGTAAGTAATGCTTAACTGCCCATTAATCATTCTCAGGTGCTTGCTAGTCCTGCAGACTGGCTCACCAGATGTGATGAGTTCAGCATTGCTATGCTTAGCCTTACCGAACATGAACTTCTAATGCTCCTTCCATTAAATCTCCATCTATATTCCAGGGGTAATTTCCTTCCTCAGGCACGTGGTCTTCAGTTTCATATCCACTCTTAAATATTGGCTGGATTTTCACTTCCTGAGCAGTGTAGGTCTCAACAAAGGGGAAATTAAACTAAACCAAACAAACATCATTATTAACAAAGACAAAAGACATAACTTAAAAACAGCTTATTTATCTACTACAAGTACTTAAACGCTTGTTTTTTTTCTCTTTAAACACACTAAAACACTTGAATCTGGCTTTAATCTCATGAAATGCATTATTTATAATCTAATAAACTATTTTAGTCTGAATAGTGACTTAATCCAAATAGTGACTCCATTTTTATTGTCCTACTCTCACTTCCAGATTAAATTTGGTTGGTTCCCGAAATTATGTGTATTTCAATGACCAGCACTTCAGCTGTGCTTTTTCTGGCTTGTCCATCATTACTCACCCAAAGAGGCAAGTATAAACCTGTAAAGCTTTCCCTCTGTAAGAGTGCTACAGTGACCAAATAAGGAAGGTACAGAGCTTTTCCTGAAGCCACTGCCAGCACTCCCAATGGAGCTGATTAAAAAAAAAAAAAGAGGAATAATGTCCCTGCAACAGATTTATATTTTTAATGATTACCTGAAAGAAACTTAAATGTGACTATGACTGATTAAACTGGACATAACATTAAGTAAAAAGATGATCAGTAGACTTTCTCATAAGAAACACTTATCTGTGCATTTAAAGGATCAATGCAGGGGGAAAAGCTCTCTCTCAAATGCAATTTAATTGATGTAGATAAATAAAGATGGAATACTGACAATGTTTTTGAAGTGTGAATTTTCAAACCCTGGTTTGGAAATTGTAACTGACTAAAATCAAATGACGTAATTTATTAGAGGTATTGTGGCCATTAGAACATAAAATGATTGGCCAAAGTTGTTGAATTAAATGCTTGATTTTTCTGGAGAGTTGCATCTGGCCCTTCATATGTATCCTTAATCTCAAATTTAAGTATAGAATTTCACTGCATTTTGGTTCAGCTTTACACGCTTGTGAAACTATTGGCATAAACTATGTATAAACTAAACCTCAACAGATGGACTGAAATAGGTTAATCAGTATTAGTCTGATTGGTGATTTTCAAAAATCAGATAAAAGGGAGCTAATGTATTCTGACAGGAAACTAAGTCTCCTTGTAAGGACACTAATATTAACTCCTGTAGCATGTCTACCTTCATGATTAGCAGCTCTTCTATAATCACAAAAAAGGATTAACTGTACCTGATTTTTTACACTGGCATATCTTTTTAGATGTTTTATAAAGTCTGCCCGAGAAGTGTTTCGTACAACAATAAGAGCCAGGCTTCCATTATTCAACCTGAAAAAAGTACATTTTGATTAAACTAAACTAATAATGTAATATGATACATTGAACAGGCTTTAATTCTTGGACTAAATTCACAGACTTTATACTTGTTTCTAGTAAATAACAAAATTAACTTCCGTAAATTTATTTAGAAATTTTCAGTACACTTAAGTGATTTTGACTCAGTTACTTACTAAACAATCATCCAACAATTATATTTGTAACTTGGTTTATTCCTAAGAACCTCTTATTTTGAGACTACTTAAGGAGAAAAGAAGAGATACCGTCTAATAAAACTACCGTGATAGAATTACACATCCAGTTTCATTGTTCTAGTGTTTTACACAGGAAATTCCATCAAAAAAGGAGAAAATTACAGATTATTTTAAAGGAAGGGTAAACTGAAACCATAGATCCTGAGCTAACAGCAGGCACAAGATAAAGGTAGACTGCTTTTCATTTTTTTGATCAATTAGTTTTAGAAAAACAATATAGACAGAAAGCCAGCAGAGAATAATGTTTTGTTATTTTTTTAAATTCATTGTTCTACAAAAAAGGATTAATATTTATATCAAACTTCATATATAAATTTTAGGGGACTACAATAAAATGAATATCTGTATATTTCATCTTAATAGAAATCATTTAATACTATTTAAACTTACACCTTTATTACTATAAAAGACTGCCTTCGTAACATTTAGAATATGCTTCTTCTGGATGTAGCTAAATAAAGATCCTGTGGAATTACGGCTATGACGACTATTCAGGGTTTTTTTGCAATTCTCACTAAAGTTCTATTCAGTCTGTGGATCGGACATAAATGACAATTAAAGGAGTTTTGTGCAAAGTGGAAGCTGTCACTAATAATGATGAGCAAGAGGCTCTGTTCTTATGGACAATGCTCAGGGGCATTTAAGTACCTAACTCTCATTAAAGCAAACTGCCAAATCTGAGAATGTGGATACTTGTCTGTAAGTGTCAGTGCTTCTCACATCAGTGGGCCCCAAACTTGGACCTGACTGCAAGCCCCCTGGGGTAGGGATCACGTCATATTAAGTCAGGTGTATGTTTTAGTATCGACCATCTTTCAGCAAAGGGACTTAGAAGCCCATAAAATAAAACATTAACAGAAAAAGCATGCTATCAAGCTACAGAAGGCAGGGGAGAGTGGCATATATATCCATCCATAAAGAATGTTATCCTGGAGTATGACACTGCTCTGTTTCTATCACATTCTTCCGCCCTGTCCGCAAACAAATACTGTTCTTAAAGAATGAAACTTTAAAAACTGACTTGAACACAAAATCGTGGAATAAGACATCATCTACAGACTGGACTGGGGTATGTATAGCCTACATCAAGTCTATGGATTCTTATCCCAATACCTGGACCAACTTTTATAACCTCTGAGTCCCCATGGTTTTACTGTCCTGTTTACCACCTTTGCTTCTCTCAGTAGTGCCCCTCTCCTTTTCTCCCCCTTCTCTACCCTTTGTATTTAAATTCCTGTTTTCTATTTAGAAACCCTGATCACTGCAGGTCCAATCATACCATATGAGGAAGTAAGCTATTGTTTACAAAAGCTTATGCCTATCTGAATTAGTGTGTAAGGTGCAAACCTATCTTGTCTTCTGCCTGTCTGCAGAGCGGGGCCTATGGGGGGGCTGCAGTGAGTCTTCAGCTGGAACATACGCCCCCCCCCCACCATGCCCTACTGCTGCCCACCCAGCTGGGGTGAAGCCACTGCTTGTCCATGAGGCGCCAGGAGGCTGGGCCAGCTCCTGCCACTGTGCACAGTTTGTCTGGAGGCAGCAAAGGGGCTCAGTCTTGTGCTGGCCCCATGCTGGGTGGGCTAACAGTGTGGGGGGAGGCATAGCCCCCGATCCCAGTGCTTTTTGTTGGTGCAGTCCTGGCCCTGCCTGCCCCACACAGATCCTGGTGCACATGCCCCCATCCCACACCCTCCCAGAAAGGCGGTGGGAGCAGCCACTGGACAAGCCACCCCATGAGCAGCTCCCAGACTGGTGGTGCACAGCGGTGCAAGCCGCCCCACCCCCTCCCCAGCCAAGGCTGCGTTCCAGGTGGCAAGCCCTCGCTGCTGGTCTGTGCTCTGCAGGTCGGGTGGAGCCAGGGCCAATCGCCTGCCTCCCAGCTGCACACCACGGGTGGAGCCAGGGCTGCGCTCAAGGCACTAGTGCAAGCTGCGGCCCATAGCACATCAATGCCCCTACATCACTGTAGGGGCATTGATCTGCACCCCCCTCCATGCCCCTTCCCTTCCCCTCCGCCCACCACAACAGGATTACCAGCTGGAGGCAGCTACGTCCAGCATTGAGGACTGATGGCTGTTTAGTTTATGGCCAAATCTCTGAAGCAGCGCTGAATCCTCGGATCCGATTCAGCCAAATCAAATTGGATAGTGATTTGACTTATCAAATTGAATCACTGTCCCTCCGAATCAGCCAAATCTGAATTGAATACTTGCTGCTTCATATAGGCCTAATAGTGAACCATAAACTGAATATAAAGCAACAGAAGTGTCACTTGCAAATCAAGGCAAGTGACTCTTCCTCTCTATACAGCATCTGTGAGGCCTCACTTGAAGTACCACCTCTACTTTTGACCCCATGGTTCAAAAAAAATATGGATAAATTAAAAGGACTCTACTGTAAAGTGACAAAAATGATTAGAGGCCTAGGAAATGCGCCTTATGAGGGAAGTCTGAAAGAAATAGCATTATTGAGTCTGGAGAAAAAAATACTGGTGATTTGATAAGTCTTCATTAATCTCAATGGCAGCTCTAAAGAGCATGGAGATACACACTCTGTGGCTGCAGGGGACACAACTAGGAGTCCTATATTTCAACCAAAATATTTCACAGAGATCACAGGCTGCAGAAAATGTGATGGGTAAGGGGCAAAAAAAAACCAAAAACTGGTGACAGGAGCAAAGGCTGTACTGGTTACAGGCTTAATTTTGATGCAAAAATTAGCTTAGATCAGGGGTTGGTAACATATGGTCAAGAGAACCACTAGGTCTGGCCCACAGAACCTGAAGGCTTTTGCCCATGCCCAGGCCCATGCTGGGGCTAAGCAGCAAGAAGCTTCACCAGGGGTTGGGCAACTGCCAGCGGTGCCCTTTGCCACTCTTGCTTCTTCCCCCTGCCCCCTAGTGCCCCCTGGCTATATCAGGGCCAGCCACCTGGAAGCTGTTTCCATGCTGCTGCCCCTTCTCCTTTCCCGCCCCATACCCTGCCACTTCCCAGCTGTGGCAAGATGCGATAACAGCATGGAACAGCCTCCAGCTGCCCACCCCAGGGCAGCTCGCCACTGGCTGGAAACCACACCCACTGCAGTGCAGGGAGCTGGAAGAAGCGGTGGAAGCATGGGTGCAGTGCCTAGCTGTCTGGCCCTGACACAGGCTCAGGGAAAGCGCCCCCACCATTGATGCACTATGGAATCCACCCAGACCACACTGGACTGGAGCCAGGTTGTTCCAGCCTGCTGCTTGAAAAGCTTGCTGCCTGCTGGCTTAAGCAAAAAGATAGTAAAAAGAAAAATATTCTACATGATTTCCCAACTTCAGAGTGTAAGATTAAGAGGCTTTTATAGGAAATCCAAGGCCCAAGTTTCCTCCCAACAAGAAAAACTGAGACAGATTACTTGATGACTGCTGCTTAATTCACACTTGCCACCTAATTTAATCACAGTAATTATCCAATGATAATTCTAGTTAGATGACTTGACCTCATTTGACAGATTCAAAAACTGATTACAATTCCTGAGATTATGGAGTCAGGTGCTGTTCACATTTCCCCCCCACCCCCCGCCTCCCACTTTAGAGGGTTTAGACAGGCTTGCTGGAAAAGCCAAGATTTTGAAGTAAGATGCCAGAATTTACAGACATTACTCTAATTCTCTAAGCCCTTACTGACCTGGTATTAGGTGCCAAGCCTCTTGGTGCCATTGCACATAGACATGGGATTGCCATAATGCTCACGTTCAAGAAATGACCCTCGATTTTGTGCCACTGATCCTTGCTGTCTAAATATAACAGAGTTACTATGTATTACTTCAGTTTAAGCCAAACGCAGTTCCTGTTTAAGGAATATGGAACTTGAAACTTACCAGATTTTTTAATTCTGTCTTTCTTCATTCTAAAAAGAATGTGTTGTATAAAATAATTTAAAATAATGAGAAAAATTTTCAAAGCAAATAAACACTGTTGTTTTATGTTAAAGTCTATGTAATAATAATTCAACTATTAACAGTAATACTGAAATCAACAGTACTGATTGCTGCTTCTGTACAGCCTGTTTCAAGAGGTAAAAAGCACAGCAAAGATAAATGAATACTTTATAGAATGAAAATTAATAGTTGTCTATATCATAATCCTCAAAGAAATAAAGTTCCATTTTGGGTTGCAATAAACTGCATTAAACAATATTTCATTTTGTTCTCACATTATCCTCAAAATACAGACGTCATACAATACAGGACTTCTTATTTCAGTTTTACTTACCTATCATTCTCCTGAAAGCACTGCTGTGGATTGTTCAGAGGCAGAAATGACAACTCACACTCCTCTGGCCTAGAAAAGCATTGACATTCATTACCACAGAAACCAATGTTCGGACTTCTGTCTGTGCTTTTTATCTAGGCTAAAATGAATTTGAAAATGATACTGAGTTCAGTATTAAGTATTCAGGAGTTTTTCCTCTTCAAACTGTAATACTGCAAATGTACAGCAGTACCGTGGTGTCTGATTAAATTCATTCACCTTTTCATAATAAAAAAATCCCAACTATCACTTAACATACAGTAAAATCCAGAAGCTAAAATTACACTTTCATGAGGAAAACAAAAAACTTGAAAAAGGGGTTAGCATACTTAAGACTTGCTAGGGATCTGATTACAGCAAAATCTTTCCGCTGGTTGGGGGGGATCCAGCGATGTTTTTCAGCCAATGCTAGAGTCCTTGCACCAAAGCCAAACATGGCTGAAAACCCAAAACGAAGAAGCTTGCTTGGGCTACTGAATGTGCAGATGTCCACTGGTTGAATATGTCCTGAAACATGAACATCAACATCAAAGCTGCAAACAGACTATTTCTTTCCAACCACAGCTTACCTCTTACCTATACTTCTAAGCTGAAACAATCAGCAAAGTCTAGGTCAAATGAGAAAGAGAGATCTTGAATGCTACTAATTTCTTCTTCAGCAAGTTAAGAGTTATGGACGTGGAACGGAGCAACACACAAAGTTAAGGCTTTACAAATGTATCTTCTGAATTCATATTCAGATGCTTTATAAATGCAATTCAGCACTTTTTCCACACAGAATATTCTGATTTTTTTGGACAATTTAAGCACCATCTTTAAATAAATTCATTTATGTTACTGAAAAGATTTATATATATTTTTATTATTTTACTAGTGTTTCTACAGGGGGTACTAGCAATTGAAATTCAGCACAAAGTCCCTACTAGTAAGAGATAAGCCTTTATAGTTCTTACTGGCTGATTTACAAGAATTTTAAAATATACTTCAAAACACATCTGCCATTTTTGTTTTTATTGAATAAACTACCAGTCTGCCAATATTCCAGGCACAGGTTTTTAAAAAAAAAACTGAAGGGAAGTTTTTATTAAACAGACTCTCTGGATTTTCATTGAGTTTGTGTATGAATAATGTGAAAGAATGGAATTTCAGGCACAATATGAAAAGCCTATGTAATACTATTTATGAAATATGTGCATCTATGAAAAAAGAGCTATTCCATCGCTGATTGTACACATTATGTAGTAAATTGTTCTGCTGTAATCTCAAAAGTAGATACTCATGTTGAGGTTACTTTTCCCTCTTTCTTTTAAAAGAAAAAAATCAAGGAAGTTGCATACAAATTTCTGCCGTAAGAGGAATGCTTGCGTTGAATAGTAAATTTTCTAAGAATCAAAAGTGCAAATTTAAGTTTGCCAAGGTAATCTTAACTTTACCCCCTTAAGCATATGTATAATATTCAATATCTGAGAACATATAATATTCAATATAAGAATAATTGCATATTTTTCATATACATTGAAAGCCCGCTTCAATCACTGTACACATTTTATATGAAGGATTTTGTAACTAATGAGTGTTTCTTCTGTATGTCCTTGATACTTCACCAAATCTGTTGTATGCAGCAAAATATACACAGAGATAGGAAGATATTATACTTATATCAACCTAACTAGAGTTAGGTCCATTTAAGTGCCAAGCTGTACATATGTTTGGGGAGGTTAGCCAATTCCCACAAGCAAACATCTAAATATCATTTTCTAGCCGTCAATCCCCTCCTTGAAGGTCTTACACCTTCACATTATAAATTAGGCATGATCAAGGCAATTACCTGGAATGTTTACGAGATTGTGGGGAGGACCTCCACCAGTCGTTCTGGGAAAAGTATGACAACATATGTGATCCGGGGCTCCAATAGGCTGAACGTTATGAGCAGCCCTTAACCACTGTTTGAATGTCGCCCATGCCCCCAGTTTTCTGCTTCAGCATTCTCTAACTTGGCAACCAAGTTTTAGATAATGAAGTTTAAGCAGGCCTCTCATACTGGGGCCAGGGAATGTATGGCCAGACATGTCTATTAAACTTTTTACTCAGCATTTTAGGTAGCATTCTATTCAGCAATCAGTGCTTATCTGATCATCAAGATGACTGTCTAGTAGGCCTGTGCAAATAGGGAAGTATTAGATTTGGATTTGGCCAATTTGGAGTGATTTGATTCAGTGATTCAAATCACTGCATCCACTCGATTTGGCTGAACCAGAATTGGAGATTTGGCACTGATTTAGAGATTCAGATCAGCCGGGGAGAGGCAGGCACAGCTGGGTGGCTACAGGTTCTCCTGTGGTTCCTCTGACTGTGACTGCCACTGTCTGAGTGGGGGGAGCAGCGGCAGAAGCCCCTAAGGCTGCCCTGCCCAGCCCCATTCCCTGCCTGGCACCAGCCTCCCTGCACTTAAAAAAGCCCTGCAATCACTGGCTGCAGCAGTGGGGATCAGGGCCTCTGAGGGCTCATGGCAGAGCCCCCCCACGCAGCAGGGGGCAGCAGGGATTGCTAACCCCTCGGCACCCATGTGGCAGCTGCCCCATGGCATGGGTGCAGCGTGGCTTGGCAGGGCATTGAGTGCTGTCTGGTAGCTGCCCCATGGGGTAGCTGCTGCACAGGTATCAGGCAGGGAGTGGAGCAATCCCCACTGCCCCACGCTGCACAGGGGGTCTCTGCCGGGAGCCCCCAGAGTCTCTAATCGCCACTGCTGCAGCCAGTGAGTGAGGGCTTTAAAAAAAAAAAAAAGTGTCAGGAGATTGGGGCTGGGATGGGCATCCAGGAGGGCTTCTCATGTGGGTCCTCTGGTTGTTCCCATCTCTGTCTTGGTAAGAGGGGCTGCAGAAGTCCCGATGGCTGCCCTGCCTCTACTACTGCCTCTTTCCAATTCATAAAAAACACATGCTAGCATGCAATGAACCAAAGCCACAAAAAAAATATGCAAGTGTCCAATAACATTGCTCGTCTCTCCCATGTCCCTGGCTATGACCATAGGCATAGGGGCACACAGGATCACAAGGTATCTGTTTAACACCCTCCTGCATCCCCAATCTCACGGTGGGACTGAACCTTCCTGCTCTTCCTTTAACTGTGTCTGAGTTCCCTTTTGGCTTTGCTCCTGTTTCAAATACAACCTTATTTACAACTGCCCCAGAGTCCCAAGGACTCTCTCTGTTCAGTCTCTAGCACAGAGGTTAATTTTCTTTGCTCCTGGCTGTGTCATACCTGTGATAGAAGGTTACCTTACTTAACCCAAGCAGACCACAGCCTGTACCCTTGTCCAAACCACAGGCCTCAGTCACACACTGAGATCATGCTGTGACCCTGTCTTCCTCAAAGTTGCTGCTCCTGCCACCAGCACACCTGTACCTCTGTACCCTACTCTGCCTGATCTGGACAAACAACCCCAGTGGTGATATGACCTCTGTCCATGGTGGTCTCGAGTTCCCTTCTTGGGGACCTTGAAATCCCTCCTTTTGTATTCTTTCTCCCCTCTGATGACTTCATCTCTGGATAGCATTGCTTGGTCTCCCTGTGGTCGTCACACTTCATGTTCTGTTCTGTCAGCATATTTCTTTGTTCCAACAAACTCATCACATGCACACATCTTAATTTGGTTATTTACTGGGCCTCTTAATTTGGGCTGTTCACCAAAACTGGAAATCCCAAGGGCTCTGCAATTGGGCACTATGACCTGGTACCAATGCTGCAGAGTCCCTTATCTTTGTTTGGGTACACTGTTCATGTTTGGTACTGTCTTCAATTTCCCAGCCTGGGTCTGCTGGCTTCAGATACAGCGGGCCTTGAAGGAAACTTTGTCACAAACAGGTTTTTAGAATTCAATTATGCCTTGCCATTCCCCTGGACCATTGTTCTAAAGCAAACCTCTACAATCACTGGCCCAATCTTAGTTCACCTGAGAAAGTGCACTTAGGTCAGGCATGGTCACCCTGGGGCTGCACGTTCCCCATCTTCTCACACCTCCCAAACCCTAACTGGGCTATTCTTAAGCTCTCCAACCCCTCCACCTCCAGGTGAATCCCCCCCCCCCCCCCCCAACAATCTGCCAGCTCCCTTCCAATCCAGCCAACCCCCCCCCCAGCTCACCAAATCTGCACCCCCGCAGACCCGTTAGCCTGCCTGCCTCATTCCCCACCCTGAGTTTCTTAGATCACATTCCTGGTGCATGTCCTGGCACCAGTGAATGTATGCACACGTGGGACCCAATCTACACCCACACAACTTAAAAGAAAGCTGTGTGATCACAGACCAAGTCTCAGGAATGTCTCCATGTGCCCACAGGTACTCGTTTGGAAGATGAGGGTCTAATATTAAAATCCTCCACAGGCAATTAACACTATATGCTTTTATTTTTTTAAACTATTATTAGGAAGTAAACTAAAAAGTTTTGTAACATTACAACTGAACCTTACGTGCACATACAAAAACAAAAATTAAGGTAACAAGGGAGAAAGCCCTATTAAGATGCATAATGAATTAGAACATCCCAAGGAAAATCACTGTCACAGTGAATTAGTCAATGATGTCATATCCAGCACAGTGAAACGCAGAGTTATTTTTAAACAACTGACTTATTTTTACAAGAAATTATTTGAAATCTGACCCTACATTTCCAAATATTTACCCATTATAACATGCAGTGTTGCAGTTACTGTGTGCTTGACTCCATGAAGAGTATATGCCAAAACATTAGTGGAACCTGTAAACAAAATTTACAAATAAGAATGGTACTAAATGGTAGTTTGGATAAAGTAAAATAAAACAAATGAAGCTTGACTCAACATAAGACTTATAAGATGAAAATTTTCAATTAGATTTCTTTACATAAAGTTCCCTCTTGCACTAATCCAGTCTGTTTTAGGTTTGATATGACAAGCAATATTGAAATGATAAACCACGAACTGTACATTATCCATACTTTTTGAAATCTGAGGAAATAACAATACTCTTCTCAAATCTATTATTAATGAATGTATCTTATAGCACCATTATAATGTACTGTTTGATAACTAACTACTCTACTGAAGCACTGTAATGGCAAGAATTAACTAATGGTACATATTTTCAAGATTCTTCAAAGTTAGAGAAAACTCTGTAGTAAACTCTGGGTTGTGCATAACACTTGCCTGGAGAGAACTGTATTATGGTCAAAGATAACTACTATTTCCTGTCAAATCTATGTTATAATTCTCAGAAGCCTCAGAGAAAGAGGGCTACTCAGAGTATTGTAACTGCATGAAAGAACACACATAAGGCATTATTGCCAAAAGTAACAAAAGTTGGAAAGGCTGGACTCGACTGCTTCAAATTAAGCAGAGAGCAGAGCACATCCCCTTTACAATCCTCACATTGTGCTGCAAGGAGACTAAGGCTGACCTTGAACAGTCTGGATTAACCAATCAGGGCTGCCCTGTGAACTGCTGCTATTTATCTCCAGGCAGACTGAGAAAGTCTGCAAAGCATGCCGAGATGTGTGCAACAGCCTCCCTGACTGTGCCGTGTTAGCACTGCAAGTTCTCTGCTCCTCAGGTGTTGAGGCTTAAAACCACAGTGTCCCCAGGGTAGTCAGTAGGTGAACTTTTCACCTACTGCTGGAGTTGATCTACTTAGAGAGAGTTCTGCCCTACAACAGCTGAGGTGGCAGGAAGACTGTTGCAACATCTGCGTGAGGTAATGTGTGGTGATTGGTGTAGAGTGTGGGAGAACTGACAGGTGTCAGTCTATATATAAAGTGATGGCACCTGAACAGAGGCATGATCAATGTGTAGGTGAGGAGCGTTTGGTGAGGGAACAAACAATTGATTGACTGTACTGTTGGTGTGGCTGTCCAGTGCATGCTGACGCAAGGAAGGGTCACAAGACCTACTGAGTGAGTGACTGATCATTGTGTGTGCCAGAGTGGGTGCAGCAGACCCAAGGCGGTCAATCCCCTCTGCTTGTGTATGTATGTGTGGAGATGAAGGCCTGAGAGACCAATATCCTTGGAGGATATTGTGGAGATAGTGGATTGATATGAGTGGTGCAGCTGAGTGCATATGAGAGTTGAGTGAGAGCCAGGAATTGCTCTCTGGCATCCTCTAGGGAACTCCGTGTGTGTGTGTGTATATACATATGATACACACACACAGAGAACATAGCATTGTTGTTGATTGTTATAAATCTTAGTTCAATAATTAATTAATTACCCCTCATATTGTGTGTTGTGCATTTTTATTTATTAATCAATTAGCATGGCGTTAGGTGGGGCCAGGCCACAGGCCAATGCCTAGAGGGAGCAGCCCGCCCACTTCCTTAAAAAGGCAATTCAAGTGGGAATTGACAACTCCTATTTGCATAATTGAGTTTGTCCTCAACACAGGGGCTCAGCATTTAATACCAATTCAGGGGTCTCTGGGTAAGATTTTCTAACAGAAAAATATTCTGGGGAATTCTCCCAGTTCATTTTGAACATGTATATGGAGCCTTAACCTGTATTGTTATCTACCCAGCTGAGTGTGGAAGATTAAATTTCTCCTCTGATAAATGCGAATAAGACATAGGTGTTGGTCAGATAGCATATCAATTGGTACAACTAAACTATCTAGGACTGAAAATGTAAGAATGGAGTTTTTTTTGGTGACATGATGGTTTTGTTAAAATCCTATTTGAATTACAAAACTAAACTGCCTTTGCAACCCTAATTACTGTTTATGTGAGTGCTTGTGTGAATCCCAACTCCATAAATACATAAACATGGGAATCAATAAACTGAGTACCAATAGCTTATTATAGGGGATTTAAAAACAGGAGAGGAAACGCACAAACACACCACAATTTCAATTATTAGGAATTATTCAAAATCAGTTTGCTTTGTACTGATTAGTAATGGGGAAGTTTTTCAACTGAAAAGTTCTCTCTATGTCAATAGGAATCAAGCTATTAAAGACAACGTGGTCGTAGCTTTCTATAGGGAAATCCATGTTTAAAAGACTGAAATTAGCATTTTGAAACTGTTAAGAATGTCTGATTTAAACAGAAGTAACTTGTCAATACAGGCAGAAGAGAAATAACGAGCAGTGCGGGCTGAACTGAAGTCAGTAACAATCTTCACCCATATTCCAATGAGAATTTGATCAGGTCCCTGCTGAAGGGAATAAATCCTATATTCTCTAGTACACAGGCTGGAAGCTGAGTATGTGACCATTTTCACTTGTAGACAAAGCAAAAAATATTGTTTATGTTTTAGACAAGGAGACAAAATATATTTTGAAATACCTAAGAGAGATAAACCAGTTGTGCTTAGAAAAAGCCTTGTCTGGAAGTTCCACAAAGAACAGAACTAAAACAAATCAATCTATATGCTAGATCACATTTCTTCTATGCAATATATGTGTTTACTATTTAGCATGTATATGACAATAGTACTGAGCAGAAGGTTAGAGTCTTATAACTCCAGATACTATAAAAATATAAAGTGTGCCACAAAAAAGCTTTCAATTCAACAAAAACAGGTGCAAACACTTACAAACTATGTTAAAAATACAAAATTTTGTAGCTGATTCCCCCCCCCCCACCTTTTGGTCAGGGGTACCAATATTAGACCTGGGATCTTATTTACCAGTGACAGGATAGTGCCTCTGTACTCTGTCAGACTACTAAATAAATTAATAGCTGTGCTATGGCTATTTCATATATGAGAGAAAGGGGGAAAATAGACTCTGTAAACTCACATACAACACAGTGAAAATTTTTATTTGGACCAGAAATTCAGCTACCACTCAAGACAATAAAACCATTTTGTTTATAAAGGTCTGAATATTGACATTTCTTAACATATTGATTACAAAATATACTTTAACAACAACAAAAGGGTTTTTTATATTAGAATATAAAATTCTACTTGCAATGTTGACCTAGTTTCTGCCTATGTAACTTCTACCCTCTCATAATATGCTAGCACATATTTCAAGAGTAAGGACAAAAGTATCAGCAGTTCATATAAAGCATGACTGATGAAGGTACCAAGCAGAAATGGTGAAAAAAATTGTCCTTGGAAGTACAAGCACTTCTGCAGAACAATTAACTTAATTAACCAGACAAAATGAATATTCATAAGGCTGTTAATGTCTCCCGCATCCAAACAGATAAATGTGATGTAATGACTTCCTAGTCAAGCATATCTAAAATTCTGATGAAAACTGTACCAGCACTTTGGTTCGTTGCCTGAAATATCATAGAAATTAGCAGTCCCTTGGTAATATTTTATTTTCAAATTAATTGGAAATCATTAATTCATTTAAATGATCTATGTAGGATTCTATGTAGTTCACAATAAGCAATGTATAGATTGTCTCTTGTTTTATAAGAACTGGATAGCTTTTTTATTTTTATGTCCTTTCAGTTTTCCCCCCCTCTTTATCTGAATCCCTCTGTACAGTTCCTTAGCAGTAGTTCCCATAGCAACAAACACTATTGCTAATGGCCAGCAGTACAACTGCAGGCTTCCCCACATGCGATCCATTTGATTTTGACCATAATATAGCAGCTTGAGCTGCTGGCTCAGTGGACTATTTTAGTAAAAACACACTCCCTCTGGATTCTCTCTCTCTCCAGAAGGCAAAGTACTCCAAAAGCAGTTCTCCCTTATCGAGTGTGTTGAAACTTTAAAACTGCTGCTCATCATTCTAAATCTTTGACTGTAAAGGCCAAAAATAGACTTTAATTTTTGTAGATCATACACTATGAAACACATTATATTCTTAATAGTCAACTCAACTAGAAAACCATTGCACTTTTGTACCATGTATTTCTAAAAATATTACTTAATGGCACAAACAACCTCCTCTACATGTATTTTCTAATACTTTTGTTCCGGATAAACTGAGTATTGCATAGTACAGAACTATATTAAAGAAAGCCTTAAAATGTCTGTTAGAAGGTATTCATCATACCATTACCTTTTTAAATTATTTTCACTACCCTGTAGTTAAAGGTTTCCAATCTTTCCATGTTGTGAGATACAATACTTTCATAATCTCAAAAGAATGGGTAGTAAGAAGAACAGTGACCTAAACCTGTCCTGACTGCATGGAATAAAGCATTGGAGGGGTTCCATCTCATAACGCCACCAACACATTCACAGCAACTAAAATGACAAGTGAAGGTCAGATTGCTGGCCTAAAATGTATTTGCCTCATGTGTCTGAGATTATTCTCTTGCTTCTCTCCAATCCTTCCCTAGGTTCTTTTGTACCTGCAAACAAATTTTGTATAATCCAGCATTTTTCATCCAATTACTGCTTATTTTAAATGTTTTTTGAAAATATTTTTGCTGCTATTTGCAATCTACAAAGCAAACGCAAGTAAAGCACTTTAATACTGCTTGCAAAGGGCTACAATAATTTATTTTAAAAGGACAGAAATATGGATAGTTGAAATAAAACAAAATTCATGCATTTACTTCAACATGTTATAAGCAAATGAAAAAAACAAAAAAAACAACAAAGACAGATCCAGTTTTTCCTTACTAGCTACAAAAGAATGCAAAACTGCATCAAAAACGCTATCAAGAACCACACTGAGGAAAGAAATCCACATGAAAATGCTTCAGCCACCTCTGTAATATCATCCCTCTCTCTGAACCCGGTACAAGTCTCTAGTCCTTGTTCGGCCTACAATTTGAAGGAAGAATAGGCAGAAACAAAAAAAAAGTCAGGCGAAGGAAAGGAGCAGATGGGACAAGAACAGTAAAAATCCAAAATGCATCTCTCCAATCCTGCTTAAATAATAGGGAAAAGTCCATTCAGTTTCACATTTTTTCTATGTAGCTTGCTGCAGAGGTTCCAAGGACTGCTTCATTTGAGTCCTCTCTAGAAAAATTAAATGAACTGTCTGTTGCCAAGCCTGCTGGTGGCAAGAGAAGTGAGGGGACACCAGGGCCTTGGATAAATGGGATAGATCTGAAGATCTGCCTAGTCCCAAGGCATCGCAGCATGACTCACTAAGGGAATCATTTACCCCTTGGGAAGGGCAAAAACCATGGTGAGGTCCTAATCCCTAAGGGAAATTAGTCTGGTACGGGCTGGTGACTGGCAGGACTTACCTACAGATGCAGGATCCTACAAGACAGAGCAGCATTCACATCCACAGCCCCGTTTTAAACATACTTACTCCCTAAGCGTCGGTGCGCATGCAGGGAGTGACATGATAAAATCCTGCCTGGAATCTTAGAGTTGGCCGGCAAAAGAGCAGAGCAGAGGCAGACCCAAGAGCACCGCAGTTCCTTTGGACCCGTGATCCCGGAGGAGGGGAAAAATCCATCCAGAACTGCAGATGAAGAATCTGGAGGGGTTCTCAGCCCCAGAGGGCTCATGCAAAGAAGACCAAGGTGACAGTGGGACCCAACATGCTGACTGGAGCGCATAAAAGGCGGCATGCGAGTCAGGTACCCATCTCAGCATAGAACTGAGAGCTGCTGGGGTTCATTTATTTCATTTACTTTTGTTTGCCAGACTACTGAACCTATACAGAGTCGCAATTGATGTCACCTACTGCGTTAGCTTAAGCAGGTACACCAGGTATGGGAACAAAACCCATTTTGAGGATGATGTATGGGATATCAGGTTTGTCCCTTCCAGAGATCCCCTCCTCAAAGAAGGACTTCCTTTTGTCATAATTATAAGTCAGTCTAAATCAATAACATAGAGGTATTATTCAACAGGAAACTTTGGTTGCTAAAACTCTAAAACATACCAAAGACATTTAAGATAGGTAGTCAATTTAAGTGAATCAATATATTTTGCTCTCACCTGCTGGTATTATACCAAGAGGAACTGGTGCTCTGACAGGTGTAAGGATGTAATCTGTCTCTTTTCCAGCATCTATCTGAGCTTTTAGTAGTAGACCATGGGCTACTTCACTGATGGATCCATCTCCACCAACACAAACTACCCTATAAACAGAGAATAGATTCAATGGTGTAAGATAAAATTTTTGTCTTGTACTATAGTTCACCAAAAATGAAACAAGACAATTGCCATGTTGTGATTATTTTGAAAACTACAATTCAAATGCCTAAAAATCACTCTGTCCTTAGAAAAAAATATATGCAGATCTTTCACACGTCCATTTTTAAAAACTGGTTTGGAATACATGTAAGTTTTGTAACTGCACACACACACACACAAAAATCAACCTGTGTATAGTTGATAATAAAAAATGATTTCCTATATTCAATACTTAGTTCTATATCAATCAGATATGATAACAGATTAGTAAGCACAAAATCTGACTTGCAATGGCCATAAAAATATACTGTAATACAAAGTGATTTTCAATAATCCTACTAACCTAATCCAAAACCGTAATATAACAGAACATTAAAAAGCTGAAAACTCAGAAGTCATTAAAATTAAGTACGAATAAGAAAACGTAATATGCTATAATTACTAAAAGTTATGCAAATGTTGTAATTGTTATAAGGCACTGATTTCTACTTTTTGATACAATTATTACAGTTCAAAGCTACCAGCACTCTGATCATCAGGGATTCTAGTTTTATATTTGCTACCGAAAACCACACGATCTGCGTTTTTCCACAATCAGCTGAATGCATGCATGCATACATGGTGTCACATTTCCATGGAGCCTTTTGCCAACTATTCTTAGGCCAAAATTATACAAATAGAGTTACTCAAAGGTGGGCAAAAGCATGAATATAAACAACTTGAACAGCACAAATGAACAGCTGCCCCCAAGAAGGGCAACATTATGTCAACTGGTACCACAGTAAATTTTTCCAGGTCAGGTAAGCTCAGTTCATGGAACTCTCCTGAGAAGTAAGAATTGTGGACGTCAATGTCCTCAGGCTGAATGGGCACAGAAATGAAGTCTAACACTTCCTCGAAGAGTGCTCTAACCATCAGACTGCTATGAAAAAGGCAGAAACTACCAACTCCCCACATTCATGTTTTTGAGCAAAAGTTATCATGTGATTTCATATGTGCTCCAAGGACACACAATGGGGACCTGGTAGTGTTCAAGTGTTTTCCCAGGATCACACTGATCACAGCTAAGTGTAGGAAGAACTTTTGAATCCACATGCTCAAAGTGGGTTGCTTCCGAGCAGGCACAAATCAAAAGTGTAGGGAACTCTGTAGTCTAAAAGTGGGGGCACCAAATAAACCTGGCCACCTAATGTATTTTTTGGCCACTGGATAGAGCCAATATGAATCATTCTTTGAAACTCATATACCTAAAATTAATGTAAGTCACATAAATCTCATTAAAGCACTTACAGAGCCAATCTGCATCTGGCTCTAAAACTATATCCACAATATGGATATTGCTGAGATTTAATAACTACAGAAACGTAACGCTTAATGGGAGTAACTTTGCCAGAAGTTCAAATTCTGCCTTTACATATTAATACAGACCGACTCCAATTACGTCAATTGTCACCTTGATGTACGCCGAAATGTTGTGCTACAAGTTCAAAAGTAAAAGACTTAATTACAAAAACAGAAAGAGAGAGATAGTAGCATAAAAATAACTATAGTTGTGTGCTGCCGTCCTAAAAACATCAGTTTTTACAGTTGCATCAACTATTCTAAAATCTCAACACAGATGTAAATAATTCTTATTTCTGCTCTTGTATGTATTTCTTTGGACTTCTGAGTAAAAACAATTATTGCATGTACATAAATATCTAACAACTCTAAGCTATGAATTAAGTATCCAAGACAGTTTAAATAGGTGTGAAGTACTGTAGCCAGGAGACTAATCTGATAGTACATGTGCTTACGATGAAGGATAAAGTCCTCATCATTTTCTTAGACTAAGCCATAAACATGCTTCACTGTTTATTACTAGACAATATAATGGGGTTTCCCCAAAATATTTTGGACAAAACTAAAAACCAACTAATCTACACTTTATGCAGACACTTGAGGGATATTCCAGGATATAAAACCCTACTACCAGCAATCCTTTGCATGAAGGTACTTAATCATTGTTTCTGGAGTAGGTAATTAAATTCCCACCTGCTGTGGCTATATAGGAGAATGCTTTTGTCAGTAAAAGCACTGCTGTGGCTAGTATCTTCTCTGTTCCTTAAACAGCTATTAAGCAGTTTTACAAAACAAAGCATATGAATGTTGATGGCAGCTTCTCCAAGATAAACATATTTGAATAATAAAAATGAGTTTTCCAACAAACTGACAATCTTATGAAACAAACCAGACAATCTTATGAGGATGCTTAAGATTGAAAATAAAAGTTATATTTACTTTAGAAACATTACTGAAATCTGGGCTTGTTCTGTATTTGTTCTATTGTATTCTTAAAACTATATCCAGTAATTCAGCTAGATTTACAATGTTAAGTTATAAAAAAGAAAATGCATGTTGCATATTTTAAAATGGATTTTTCTACTTCTTTGATATTCCCCTTCTCTCATAATTTTTCTTAATTCTTTCTCCATTGCTGAACTCATACCACTGGTTTAAAAAATGTTCTGAATAAAAGTGCCCACATCAAAACAATTAAGGTGCTTGTAACAGCGTGGGGTCCCAGGAGTGGCTGTGATCTCCCCTAGCACTCCCTACTGTGCCAAGTCAATTTTAAAGCATCCTCACAATCTCGCCCACCACGTCTTTGATGTTCTGTAGTTACATAGGGAGGCTGCCCTTCGTTCCCTTGGCTATGGTTCTGCTGGTTCCCCCTGCGGCTCAGTTCTATAATGGGGTTCTGGGCACCCCAGCCTTATGGGCTACGCATGGCTCCAACCACTCCTGTACCACGCCCCAAGCCTTGCAGATGTACTGGACGTTGTTTGGTCGATTTCACTCTCTGCACCCCATGGGCGCTTCTGGCTTGCCTTGCAACCGTATTCTCTGGCACTCGTCAATCTCTGCCCCTGCTCTGGGGCTTCTCGCGCCGCCTGCTCTGAGGCCTTGGGGCTCAGGTGACCGTAGCCATGCCTGGCCCCCCCAAATCTCCTCCTCGGGTCTTAAACCTCCTATAGGGCTCAGGCAGCCTCAGCCTTACCCCCCAATCCTCTGCTCCCCTTCTCAGGGCTGGGGTCAGTGCACCCCTGAATGTTGTGCCCTCTCTGGCACTGGGGTCCCCACACTATGCTATTAGGGGCTACCGTGGAGCCCCTATGAGGCCTCCTCCAACCCCTAATAGCCTCACCCAGTCCTCCGGTGTAACAACAACAAAAACAATAACACAAGCACCTGGGCTATAACACAAAGCTAAACCTCATTCTCCAAACCACACCTCACCTCTCACCCGTGTAACTAGCGGCTTATACATCCAGCTTTCCAAGTTGCAGACACCTTAGTGCTATATCAAAAAACTTTTAAACGTACTTCAGACCTAATTGTTAGTGAAAACCCTGGGGTGCATGGCCAAAACTTTTTTGGTTCTTCAATATCAACGTCTGACGGATTATGTTCCATTCACCACGGTCCTAATCTTCAGTAGACAGTCATGGTTATCTATCAATGAGGGACTTCAATATGGGAACACTTTAAATGAGTTTCATCCTAGCATAAGATGCAAGAAATTGAGGTGTGTTTTTATGATTAATCTTTGGTCCTTTATAACATCCCCACTGTTTCCTGACAGACATTCAAGGATGGCAAACTATCCCCATGACTTCAGAGGGCAGTGACAAAGACAAGTACCTAGCAGTTCACAAAGGGATGAAACAAAATAAGGAAGAGGTTGTTTGTTTGTTTTTGCTTTTTCTTCTTAAATATACATTATCAAAAGATACTTTGTTTTGGCCAGTGGCACTATCTTTTGGTCTTGTGGGCAGAATACATGGCATCAGGCCAGTCTGTGGGCCAGATTGGGATGTGCATCAGAACGGAGCCAGTACTGCCTTTGCCTGGCCCTGCTTTGGCCTCATGCCCTGATTGGCCCCGGTCAGCTCTGCGCTGCCCCATTCCAGACTGTCCAGATTGGCCCCACTAAGCTCTGCTAGGACTAGCAGTATCACAAGCGCATTAACTTCATACTTGCTACTCCATGGGGTCTGCCACTGCTGTGAGGAGGAGTATACTCTAGCAGCCTGGATAAACACTCACATTTAAGTTAGTAGAGAAGAAGGGGGATACTTGGGATTGGTTGAACTGAAAGCAACCATGGCATTGCCAATTTTCTAAAAATCAGAGAAGCAAACAAACAATGTTGAAATGTGTCCGACATCCTAGACAGATCATTTGTCCTACCATACCAGCTATTTTAGTGACAAAAACCAAATGTCCACAAGTTCCAGCTATTTGTTACACTTAGAAAAAGTGACCAATCTACCACAGAAAGGGTGGGTCCGGAAAGGAGGAGCTGCTGTTTCAAATGGCAATTTCTTTGATCTGGGAACCTTTTCCACAACAAATTTAATACAAGGACAGATCTATCCAACCCTCAGTATCATGCAGCAGTCTGCTTACTGCCCATTCTCCAAGGAAGAGGGAGAGAGGGAAAACGGCTGTTCTGCAGGGAGCATTAAAGAGTCAACCTGCAGGCACCTCTATCAGTCATTGTCACTGATCACTAATGGTGAGAGGGCTGCAGTGGTGGTAAAGGCTGACCGAGACATCTCCAATGTCAGGTCAGCCTTTGCCATCCTGTGTGGCCTTCAGGCAGTTCTGTCACTTGTCATCGTAGCACTACAAAAATAACATGTCCAGAGCCACCAAAAATGTATTTAGTTCCCAGTTCATTACAGTTAATGTTTAAAATGTAAAGAACCATAAGCTTCTTATGCTGATTTATCTTCTGAACCTAGGCAAGATCTGAGAATGTGTCTTGGTATAGAGACAGTTATTCAGTTCAAGCTATCCTATCGAAATAAAAACCTCTCTCTCACATTTTCTAAAGCCGTTTTTCCCTTGTTACCCCCATCCATCTGGCACAGGCTTACAGTTTCCATCTCACTTGAAGAAAAAGCTAGGATAATAGTTGATAGAAACATGGCAGGTCAACAGAAACACCTCCCTAATGGCTCTATCCCTTGGCTTTCTCTCTTCCAGTTTGAGATTTTTTGGAGCCAAAAGAAAAAGGTTACCCTATAACAGCTCTTTACTGACGCATTATTTCTGGTGCTTCATTAAGAAACATTCACCTCTTAACTCCATTCTTCAGAGCAGTTGTAACTGCTACTAAAAAGGTTAGTAAAAAGAAAATAAAAAACAAGTTACAGAGAAGAAATTAACATGCAAGAGAGCAATTGGTTTTCATTCCTTAGTGAAAATATCTGAAGCTCATCATACTAAAAGACTGCTTGTGCTGGCCAAAAAGCATAATTTCTTATTCATAGAATATGCTGTTTTTGTGAATTTGGTTTTGGTACAAGTCAGACTGAAACATTTCAAATTTCCAATTAAATGGAAATTATGTAGAACTTTAATTTTGAATACACAAGAACAAGGTATTTCCAAAACTGAAAAGCTGATCTGACCCTGAAACTAACAGAAGCGTTGACCTGAACATCAGTTTAAATAAAAGGCTGCAGGACTCCCAGGATCTGTGGCCCTATAGACGAGCCCTACAACACAAACAGATACTAGACTACAAGGATCGGAATTAAAGCCTTCAGGGATCAGAACCTCAGCTCTAGAGCAGAAAATGCCAACAGGCCTCCCTGCAGCCATGGCTCCCAAGTGTCCATCCTTGGAACTGGGCCTCTCAGGGCTTTTAGACTTCTGGATCTCTGGCAGAGAGCTTACAAGTTGTAGCCTGGCCATAGAACCAGATACCTTAGGAATGCATCTTCCCCAGACCTCAGTCAATCTGCTCCAGAGCTGCTGTGGCTCTAGTTAAGCTGACGCAGGATTGGGGAACTCTATGTTTCCAGAATTGCTACCATTAGGGCAGAACCACCATTTGAACTGTCCCCTGCTCAGGATCCTGTGCTTTCAGGGTCTACATATCCGATATATACCTGCCAACCAGTCTGCCCCAGGGCTGGATCTAGAGCTTCAAATGCTCCCCTGACAAACTTGGGCAGGTATATCCCAAAACCATGGATCCTGGAAGCGCTGGTTCCTGTCTATGGAGCAATGCACTGGGAGTTCTGTCAGAATCCTGCTTGGATTTGACTAAAATTAATGCATGATACCCAAGACGGTTCAAATGAAATAATTTAAGTTTAACGAACTGGCTTGCAGATTTGGACATAATTTGGGGAGAAAACTGAAGGATCAGTTCTTATGAACAGAAAAATGAAAAGGGAAAAAATCCAAAACCTGCTAACTCTACTCTTCAGAGCAGTTGTAACTGCTATTAAAATAGTTTAATATACAAAAAAACAGAAGCACATTTAATACATGGAGTTCATCCATGGCTAATGACAGCACTAGAGGACTAGATCATGACTCTAAGGAACTTCAAAGAGAACATTAAAAAGGTACCTGAGACCCCCTCTACATAATTGTGAAATTAACTTAGACTGGCTACATGTGCAAATTAACTAGCATACCTTTAACCAGGTACGCAACCAGCTACGAAGTTAAAGATGAAAAATATGTAACAACTTTATCACTGGTTTTTATCTAGCTTTAATTAGAACAGGTAGCGTAACTATGCCCTTGTGGCTTGAAGCCCCATCATCTGACAGAGCTCCCAGCAGTGCACCATGCACTGCTGCAGCTGGGAGTCCCACAGCTGATGAGACTCTCAGCCATGGCAGTACCCAGTGCCTGTTGCTGGGAACAACAGACAACAATGAATCTGGCAGCAAGAAAAGTGATGACTTAGTAAGGTAGCACAGAATCCCCAGGGATTTCTGTTCTGGTGCCCTGCTTGCTTGCCCCTCGTTACACTGCTGTTTTCTCATCTCTTCAGGGGTGCTTATAATATTATTTTTGGGAGGACAGGGGATACAGAAGCTGAGCTGGAAAGATGCTTTTTTTATATTTCTCATTTCAATAAGTTTCAATCTGACTACCAAGAAGAAGGAACTGTTTATGTAGTAAGCTTAAAAACAACTTAAATCCTCCTTTCCCAAAGACAAATCCAGCTACAAGGGTTTCAGTCAATCACATTGGAGAAAATAATCTGGAGGAAGCAAAATTCCCCAAAATGGGATATTCTTGTCTTGAAGTGCCAGTGTCATTTTTGACCTGTAGAACTTCACCATAGTTTCCACGATTATTTCTTCTGTTTCCCCCTGGGAATTGCCTTCAGCAAAGCCAAGGCTGCTCCTAAAATTCTGATAAAGAGCGAAGCAAAAGACAATTCTTAGATGTAGAGTACAATGAACTCTTGGAAGACAACACAGTGCACTGTTCCCCCCCAACCCTCCCAGCACTGTTTACTTTGCTTTTTGTGGTAGGTGAAATAATGACAAAGGTAGTAGTCAATAGACAACTGCCACAGCAGCCTCTCTGTACATCCCAGCTGCAGAAAGAATCAATTTAGAATGGCAGCTAAGCTATGGGTTCAAGAGTAAAGAGCTCAGATCTGAGAGGCTACCTGGCTCTGCAAGAGAGAAAAGACTTCTTCATCAAGTCACAAAAATGTCACGATATAAAAAAATTTTAGTTGATTTTAGAGATCTTAATCTATTTTTGGTTTAACTTACCAGACAACCCTTCATTTAGAAACAAAATCTCACAAAGGATTCAAAACTGACCAAGTAAAGTCTCCTTTCTGTACAATAAGCTGCCTTCCTAACCTCCACTACAGGATGCCTCAGTCATAAATCGTAGGAGACCTTCTCTGTGAATTAGGCAAGTAAATGTACCCAAAGACAACAATATATATCCTTTCTTTGCAGTCAGTTAATTACAATAGTTTTCATTCTCCAACTTTTAGAACTATGACTGAGATTTACCGAGTATTACTTAAAACTTGTGTGGATTCACTCAAAATAAGAATCTAGAAAAATAAAAAATCCACTCACAACTGTTAAATTAGCTTCAGACTTCCATGTCCTGTAACATCACTTTGTTCATAGAAAACCTAATCTTGTTCCCTTTCCTACTGCATTGTTGACAAGATTAGGCACGGTTTTGAACTAATCAGGGCACGTTTCCATGCTTTGCTTTACTCGTTTTGAATCAGTTCTTTAAAAATTTTAAAAGAAAATAAAATGTTCAGCCTATTTTAAATATAGTCTTTTTAAGGGAAAGTATTATACTTCACATTAGGAACTATTGGTATGGAAAGAGTTTAAAGTATAGCATTTGTGTAATTTTTCAAAATATAGGAGGTTGACTTTTGAGAGAAAACTAAGAAGTCTTACAGTTATTTTCTAGGACTGAGTAATAAAATTATCAATGAATGCATGTTCAACAAACCTAAAGTTTCTCAGATAAGTTTTGAAGAGAAAAGAAAACTCAGTCATGCTGTACATGCCAAGTACTGATACAAAGTTTACTGAACTATATACCTAAAAATAGAGTTATAAATTAAATCTAAAATTCTACCAGCAGGAATTCTCTATATTAACCAAAAGTCATAGGAATAACATCACTTGATTATACATATATCACTATATACTATCTATATCTGTATCTGTATCTATATCTATATAATACCAAACTTACCCATCAAATGCCTGGAGTTCACATTCTTTAAGTACTGAGAGAGCATGTCCTTTGTATTCAGTTACTATGGAAGATATTTCAAGTATTACAATACTAAAAAATTGAAAAATAAATCACTCAACAACTTAACATACATTATTTAGGCATGAACATATAATAAGAGTATAAATGAAAATTTATTCTTGATGGTTTATTTTCTGATCATTAAATATATTAAATAGCTTGAATGTTTCACAGCTTTATGAATGCAACAGTCAAATATCTACTCAATTACAGTAATTTGTTACTGTACTGTATTCCATACACAGTCATTTTTTAATTTAAAGTTGTTGCTTTTAAATTCGTAAGACAAACATTATTTGTTTAAAGATAAAAAATACAGGTTTCCATGCTGGCAAATTCTCAACAAAATTTAAGCCTATCTTCATTTAGACATAAATAATTTGAATACCAATCGCATTCATTTGGCTTTGTATAGAATATGCAAAATGCTCACTAAAAATATGAACAGTTAAATATGGAAATGTGAAATAAAGCCAAATACCAGCAATAATAGCATAGAACATAGGGAGGAGGGTGGCATGAGTATACACCAGAGTCTGTAGCCTCTGGAGGAAATGAATCTGTCACTCTACATTGCTGTCTTTGTGGTTGTTCATGCCCTATGTAGTAGTGTAAATGCCAGTGAAGACAGGATAAACTGGCATACTACAGATGGCACAAAGCATCATAACCACATTTAGCATTTTCTAGGGCAGCTTTGCCAGAAGAGACAGCCCAGCTGCATCCACCCATCAAAGATTTCTGCTGACTGACATGACACTTGCAGATGGATTTTTTGTGTAAGAATGTGCATCATTATATGCAAAATTACATTAATCTTTCATGCTTGTCTGTCCTGGGTGCTAGTATGGTTCAAGCCTTTTCTACAATGTTTCGAGATATTTTTAAAATTATTAGTCTTGGTGTCTAAAATAATCATTCCGTATCCAGCAGTATTATCTATCCCCACATTATCATGTACTACTTTTATATACCACCCAGATGCTGCTGACAAGAATGAGAAGCTTTAAACCAAAGTATATTTAATGCTTATGTTCAACATTAATACATTTTGAAAAAAAGAGTTTTCATATTAAACAATTACAGTAATAGAACACACATCTGCAAAAACCTACAATTTAGTATTCTTAATGAATTTATACAGTATCGCGCTTATATGAACTACAAACTATGTTAGCATATCTTGGGAAAGTTTGAAGCTATCATGAAATCAGAGTTACTGCATTTATAATTCTGGTATCTGCAGAAGCATATATCATGTTGTAACTAAAAAAGTGTAGTTCTACATGGTATATAGCAGCTCTGTCCAAACATACCCAAACTAGCACTTTATGCACTAGCTTCTGAACCAGAAGTAGTTTAACCATGTTCACCTGGCAGGCTGCTTGGGCCAATAGCTTCTGCTGAGAAAAAGAGCTAACTCACTTGGGAATGTAACCACACACATGCAGCTACACCATTCCCATGCAGAACTAGCTCAGCTCTCTGCATGGTACTGTATGATACTGGGTGAATATATTTAGCAATTTCTAAAATTCTTCACAAAATTGGCTTCATGTAGAAGTTTTCAGGCAAGGGAAAGCCTTTAATATTAGTGTATTATTGTATTCAGTTCTTTGTCCTTATACCCTTATAGCAACTATAATAGAAATGTTTGTAAATATATTGCTTTTCATGCAAAGATGTTAAAAAAAAAAAAAGAGCATAACGTAAGAACTACCATTTATTGGGTTAGACCATAGATCCATCTTGCCTAGTATCCTGTATCACACAGTGGCAAAGAGTAGGTGCTGAAAGGGATCCACTGAAAGGCTATACCAGGGTTTTTACCATGGTTCCTCTAGCACTCACAGCCTCCAGCATTTAAGGTCTAGGATAATGGTTCCCAATGAGTGGTACGCAGACAATCTGTCAGTGGTACGCAGCAGCAGGTGGGGGCAGGGTGCTCAGAGAATTCATGCCCAGTGCAGGCACCCAGTGGGGCCGGCTCCAGCCTCACGCACACTGGGCACAGGAGGAAAACCCTATGTGCAGCACAGGAGAGAAGCCACAGGCAGCTTTTCTTAGGAGGGCGGGAAAGGCAGCTGGCTCCAGTGCAAAGGGTTTCCCTCCCATGCCTGGTAAGTGTGAGGAGCTCTGGCAATAGAGACTGCCCAGTGGAGGATGAGACTCTCATTGCAATGTGCAGTGCTGGCTGAAGCCGTGCCCCACTGGGTGCCCTGAGCACTCCTGCCTGCTGCTGTGCCATCGGGGAAATCTGGGGGGTTCCCATACCCCCCGACCCTCCCTCACAAACCCCACACACCCACATCCTTCCCCCACAACCCCCCACATATATACAACCCCCCAGCATACCCTATGCTCCCTCCCACACACAGCCACATCCCCTCACAAATCCCCCACACACCTTCACCATACACACCCACCCACACATACCCCAACACCCCATCTGGTGGTATTTAAGGTTGTATAGTTTTAAATTGGTGGTGCACATCAGTCTGATTTTGGGAACCACTGGTCTAGGAAGTTCTGATTCAGAAGCTGTACCTTTAATTTCCATGCCCGATAGCTACTGATGCCCCTTTCCTCCAAGAATTTGTCCAATATCTTTTTAAATCTGGTTAAACTGTCAAATGTTGATCATTAGTATAATATATATCCGAAGTGCAGGCTGACTCATGGGCACATCCAAAAAAGTGCACATGTGCAGTTTGAGGTGCCACAAACTACACACACTGCACATGCAGGCATTTGCCACACTACTAATTTGCAGTGCAGCAGCTTTTTTTGACCTGGTGTCAACAACAAAAGAATGCACCAGAAAAACGCAGGGTGGCACATGTGGCAGCAGTATGATCCACCTAAAATCAGAGGCTGGGTGGCTATAGTTATGCTCCAGCTGCCAGCCAAGCTCCACACACCCAGACTGCCACAGCTGTTAAGGCTGCTGGGACCAAGCCAGGGGCTGGCCCCCATCTCCCCTACCCCATCCAGGGCAACTTGCCACCCACCAAAGTGCACATGCAGGGATGTTATCCCCAGGGAAGTGCACGGTTCCATTTGTAGGGACACGCCCTATGTGTTCATATCTGGCCTGGACTTTGGAGCATTCTGGAACAAGTAAGCTAACTATGAAAGTTTCTCTTGCTTCTTAGACAGCTGCCCAAGAGCATGTGAGCCAAAGTTCAGACAGTCAATGTCATATCCCATGCCTTCCATCTCATGTATAGTGTCAAAGATGCATCCACAGGCCAATTTTGTTTGCACTCTTCTGGAGCTGCAGTATGGACATCAGGATTTACTTCCAAATTGTTTAATCTTTCTACACTGTCTGGTGGGTCTAAGGTTCCCAAAATATCTATAAAAGAACTCAGATATGACAATTAAGGATAGATCAGTCAAATGGGAAACTACACATTGGGGAACAACTGGCTTGGCTCCAGTACTGCAGAGAAGGACCTGGGAGTTAACAGTAGACTGCATGCTGAATCTGAGTCAACAGTATGATACCATTGCAAAAAAAGTCAACAAAATATCAGGACAGTATGGCCACTAGCAAACCATGAGAAGCAATTCCTCTACTCTATTTAGCATTGGTGAGGGCTTGCCTGGAGTTCTGAGTCCAGTTTGGGGCACTTCACTTCAAGATATGAACAAAGCCCTGGGGCAAGTGGGGAAGTGGCTTACCTGAAAGTTAGGCAAGCAGGAGGAGGCAACAGGGAAGGCCTTCTCTTTCTTCCTGCATAAGCAGGGCAACCAACTAGTTACCTCAGGTGTCTGTATATGAATGCACAGAGCCTAGGAAACAAGCAGGAGGAATGGGAAGTGCACAGTCACAGAACTATGACATAATTGGAATAACAGAGTTGGTGGGATAGCTCATATGACTGGAGCACTATCATGGATGGGTATAAACTGTTCAGGAAGGGCAGGAAGGGGATAAGAGGAAGAGGAGTTGCTTTTTATGTAAAAGAGCTATATGATTACTCAGAGCTCCAGTATGAAACTTGAGATCGGCCTTTTGAAAGTCTTTGAGTTAGGGTCAGAGAGAAGAGCAACAAGGGTGATGTTGTGGTTGGTGTCTGCTATAGACCACCAGACCAGGAGAATGAGAAGATGAGGCTTTCTTCAAACAGCTAATGTAAGTGTCTCAATCATAAGCCCTGGTTCTCATGGGGGACTTCAGTCACCCTGACATCTGCTGGGAGAGCAATACAGCAATGCATAGGCAATCCAGGAAGTTTTTGGAGACTGCAAGTGTTGGAGAAGCTAACTAGGGGCCATGCTACTTGACCCTGCACTTGACCCTCTTCCCTGCTCACAAACAGGGAAGATTTGGAAGACAATGTAGTAGTGAATAACAACTTGGGCAGCAGCATCCATGAAATGATTGAGTTCTGAACTCTCAGGAAATGAAGGAAGGGGAGCAGTAGAGTATGGACCCTGGACTTCAGAAAAGCAGACTTTGACTCCCTCAGGGAATTGATTGGCAGGATCTCAGGAGAAGCCAGTCTGAGGAGAGGAGTCCTGAAGAACTGGCTGTACTTTAAAGAAACCTTAGTGAAGATGGAGGAATGAACCATCCAGATGTGCAGGAAGACTAGCAAGTACAGGAGAAGCCCAGCTTGGCTTAATCATGGAACTCTTCAGTGAGATAAAACACAAAAAGGAAGCTTACAAGAAGTTGAAACTGGGACAAAACTAGGGAGGAATATAAAAGCATTGCTTGGGCATGCAAGGATGAAATCAGGAAGGCCAAAGCGTAACTGGAGTTGTAGATAGCAAGAGATATGAAGGGTAACAAGAAGGGTTTCTACGAGTATGTCACCACCAAGAGGAAGATCAGGGAAAGTGTGGATCCATTATTAAATGGGGGAGGCAACCTAGTGACAGATGATTTGGAAAAGGCTGAAGTACTCAATGCCTTTTTCACCTCAGTCTTCACAGGCAAGGTCAGCTCCCAGACTGCTGCACCTAGCAGCAGTTTGTGGAGGACATGAGCAGCCAACTGTGGCAAAAGAACAAGATAGGGACTATTTTAAAAAGTTAGACATGTACAAGCCCATGGATCCTGACAGGATGCACTCAAGGGTACTGAGGGAGTTGGCCAATGTGACTGAAGAACCAATGACCATCATCTTTGAAAACTCATGGTGGTCAGGAGAGGTCCCAGATGACTGGAAAAGTCCCTTGCGGTGCGCCACTGGCCCTTTGACCCTCCCAGTCCTGGCCCCAGCATTGACCAGTTGAGGGATTTCAAGTCAGACTTCTGAGTCTATAGCTCAACCCTCTCTTCAGGGTCCACCTTCTGGACCCTACGAGGGTGTAACACACCCAGTTGTGAAAGCCGGGGTTATTAAGGCACTCCAACCTGCCCTTCACCTGGTGGTAACTGGCCTGGTATTTCCTGGAGGATACTGCGCAACTGGGAGCCCCATTAGGCAACCCACTCCCAGCAGGGTGCAGTTTTAGGTCATGTACCAGAACCAGAAGCTCCTGCCCTTACCTCCAAGGGTGTTGCCTGGCTGCAAGGTTGTATGCAGTGTTAGCTGCTGGCAGGCCAGCAGCTAACTGCTCTGTTTATATAGGCAGCCAGATATCTAACATTGCTGGCTGCTTGGCTGAGCTCTTTAAGTGGCAGGCACCAACAGTGCCACACTGACCAGCCTGACTGCCTTCTATGATGAGATGACTGACTCTGTGGAAGCAGGAAGAGCAATGGACATGCTATACCTTGACTTTAGCAAGGTTTTGGATATGGTCTCCCACAACAGTGGAAGAGAGGGGCCATCACCAAGGAGGAATACATGAGTGTAGGAGGGCCATTAGGAAGGCCAAGGTGGGGGTGGAGCTCAGGCTAGCAACCAAGATTAAGGACAACAAAAAGTCCTTCTTCAAATACGCTGGGAGTAAGAAGAGAGCACCGGGTAATGTAGGGCCCCCTGTTAGACTCAAATGGTAATCTTGTGGCTACGCCAGAGGAGAAAGCCGAAATTTTTAACAAGTTCTTTGCCTCTGTTTTCTTGGACAGAGACCAGGACAGCTCTCCCACCACAGGTAGGGGTAATTTTGGGGATAGCATTGCCAGACCTTGGGTCTGCACAAAAGAAGTTAGGAATCTTCTGGAAGGGCTAGATGTTTTTAAATCTGCGGGCCCTGATGCCCTCCACCCATGGGTGGCTGGGGTCATTGCTGTGCCCTTGGTCCGGCTGTACAAGCGATCGTGGTCCACAGGCCAGGTGCCCAGAGATTAGAAACTAGCTAATGTGGTCCTCATTTATAAGAAAAGGAGAACCCAGGAAACTGTAGGCCCATAAGCCTCACTTCGGTCTTAGGGAAAATCCTTGAAAAAAATTATCAAGGATCACATCTGTGAGGGGCCAGCAGGGGAGATCATGCCCAGGGGAAATCAACATGGGTTCATAAAATGCAGGTCCTGCGAGACCAATCTGGCCTTTTATGACCAGGTAATTAAACCCCGGATGATGGTGTCACCGTGGACGTAGTATTTCTGGACTTTAAGAGGGCCTTTGACACTGTCTCTTACCCCATTCTCAATAATAAATTAAGCAACTGTGGCATTGATACCTACGCAGTTGGATGAGTCAAAAATTGGCTGACGGGGCATACCCAGAGAGCGGTGGTGGACAGGTGGTACTCGACCTGGCGGGATGTGAATAGTGGGGTCTCCCAGGGTTCGGTCCTGGGACTTACACTGTTCAACATCTTCATCAGCGACTTGGACGAGGGGGTGGAAAACACGTTGTCCAATTTTGCTGATGACACCAAGATATGGGGAGAGGTAGGCATGCTTAAAGGGAGAGAGAGGATGCAATTAGATTTAGACAGACTACGTAAGTGAGAGGATGGTAATGGGGTTCCATGTAGATAAATGCAGGGTGCTGCACCTGGGGAGAAGGAATCCACAGCACACATACAAGCTGGGGAGCTCCCCCCTTGAGAGCACAGATGCAGAAAGGGATCTCGAAGTCATTAATGACTCCAAGATGAGCATGAGCTGCCAATGCCGGACAGCAGTGAGCAAAGCTAACCGCACCTTGTTGTGCATCCAAAGATGCATCTCAAGCCAGTCCAGAGAGGTGATACTCCCCCTCTACACGACATTGGTCCGGCCTCAATTGGAGTACTGCGTCCAGTTCTGGGCACTGCCCTTTAAGAAGGATGCAGCCTGCCTTCAGAGGAGGGCCACCCGCTTCGTTGGAGGGCAACAGGGCAGGCCCTATGAGGAGAGGCTGAGGGACCTGAACCTGTTCAACCTCAGCAAACGGAGGCTGAGGAGGGATTTGGTGGCTGCCTACAAACTCGTCAGGGGAGATCAGCAACAAATAGGAAGGATCCTATTCCCCCCAGCAGCGCCTGGGGTGACAAGGAACAATGGCCAGAAGCTGCTGGAGAACAGATTCAGGTTAGAGATTAGAAGGAACTATTTCACTGTTAGGGTGGCTATGATCTGGAACCAACTTCCTAGGAATGTGGTCCTCGCCCCTACCTTGGGTAAATTCAAAAAGATGTTGGATGAACACTTGTCTGAGGTCGTGTGATGCCAGCGTGTGTCCAGGCAGTGGCGGGGGGTTAGACTAGATGATCTATTTAGGTCCCTTCTGACCCCTAACTACTATGAAACTATGAAAGTATGAAACAGTCTCGCAAGCAAGCTAAGTAAAGACTGTAAGGTGGATAGGAAACTGGCTGGATCATAGGGCTAAATGGTATTAGTCAATGACTTGATGTCTAGTTGGCAGTCAGTGTCAAGTGGAGTGGCCCAGAGGTCAGTCCTAGGGCCGGTTTTGTACAATATCTTTATCAGTGACCGGAAACATGGGATGGAATGCACCCTCAGCAAGTTTAAAGATGACACCAAGCTGGGGAAAGTAGTAGATATGCTGGGATTCAGAGTGACCTAAACAAATTGGAGGACTGGAATAAAAGAGGCCTCATGGGGTTAAATAAAGACACATGCAAAGTCCTGCACTTAGGACAGAACAATCCCAGGCACTATTAAAGGCTGGGGACCAACTGTCTAAGCAACAACTCTGGAGAAAAGGACCTGGGGGTTACGGTGGACAAGAAGCTGCATGAGCCAAAAGCATGCCCTTGTTGCAACAAAAAAGGCTAATGGCACCCTGGGCTGCATTGCCAATAGATCAAGGGAAGTGATTCGTTCCCTCTATTCAGCACTACTGAGGCCACATCTGGAATACTGTGTCCAGTATTGGGCCCACATGCCACAGAAGGGATGTGGACAAATTGGAGAAAGTCCAGCCAAAGGTAACGAAAATGGTTAGGGGGCTGGGGCATATGACTTCTGAGGACAGGCCAAGGGAACTGGGCTTATTTAGTTTGGAGATGAGAAGACTAAGGAGGGATTTAATAGCAACCTTCAACTACCTGAACGGTGGTTCCAGAGAGGATGGAACTAGATTGTTCTCAATGGTGGCAGATAACAGAATAAGGAGCAATGGTCTCCAGTTGCAGCAAGGGAAGTTTAGGTTAGATATTAGGATTAACTTTCTCATTAGGAGGGTAGTAAAGCACTAGAACAGGTTACCCAGAGAAGTCACAGAATCTCCATTCTTGGAGATTTTTAAGACCCAACTAAACGAAGCCTTGGGTGGGATGATCTAGTTGGGGTCGTTCCTACTTCAAGCAGGGGGTTGGACTACATGACCTCCTGAGGTCCCTTCCAACTCCAGTTTTCGATGATTTTAAGTTGGAAAGTATCCAACCAATAAAATGATTAGAAGTTTAGAAAACATTATTTATAAAGGAAATGTTGGAAGACCTAGCATTATTTAGCCTAGAGAAGAGGAAAGAGATTTAATAATAATCTTCAAGTACATTAAGGAATGTTAAAAAGAGGATAGTGATAAACTCTCCCCTGTAGCCGTAGGACACAAGGCAAAAAGTAACAGTCCTGAACTGGAACATGGGATTGATATCAAAAAGACCTTTCTAATTATGAGGATTGTTCCCTTAGGCACTGAAACAGACTACCTACAGAGATGATGGAATCTCCATCACTGAAAGTATTTAAGAGCAAATTAGACAGCTAAGATGGTTCAGACAGGGATGACTGCCTTGAGCTCGAGGCTGAAAGGCTAAGTACAGACAGTCAAGAAGCCCAAGGCTGAATCGATTCAGTCTTCACAGGTTAGTCTAAACTGAGTAGATTGAACCAATAAGCAAGTGAACAGACATTCACTTTTAATTCCAGAAATGCAATCACATGCCTACAGAGGTCTAGGCCAGAAGTTGGGGGGTGCTAGAGCATACCTCCCTGCTCAGCTGGAGCAGAGAGCCTGGGCAAGTCTAGTCCACCCACCCTGTGGGAAGGGGGTTAGTTTGTGGGGAGCTGCAAAGCATCCTAGGATGCTGGGCGACTGTGAGTTAACTTGAATCTGGAGGAGATCTGGGACAGAAGTTCAATAAACCAATTTAACCTAAATCATTTAAGGCTGAAACTACATCCATCCAGGTTTATCTTAAACCAGCTCCAGCCATTTTGAAAGCCAGCTTATGTGCACTGAACTTCTGTTGTTACAGATTTGAACCAGTTTCCAGTCACTTATTCTGTTTTATATGTAATTTCTTTCCCTAGCCAAAGAGAGAACCTCCTGAGATCCCTTTCAATGCTTCTTTGATTCTATGAATGCACTGGTGGTCCACACTGGTAATGACCTTCAGTAATCAGAAGACAATAAATATCCCTCAAAACCACCTCCACAGTTCAGATCTTGGAACTACTTGGAAAGACCACTGATAACGTAGCTGGCGAGCATCATAGCCCAGCCCCTGGCACGGATCTTTGAAAACTCCTGGCGCTCTGGTGTAATGCCCGAAGACTGGAAGAAGGCC
>NW_017728949.1:35801855-35820039 GCF_001723895.1 Crocodylus porosus | reverse complement strand
CACCTACATTGAACACCTTCAAGAGTAAATTGGATGCTTATCTTGCTGGGATCCTATGACCCCAGCTGACTTCCTGCCCTTTGGTCAGGGGGCTGGACTCGATGATCTCCCGAGGTCCCTTCCAGCCCTGATGTCTATGAAATCTATGAAATCTATGAAACTTGCATTTCTAGGATGCTGCACAAGGAAAAGAATTTACTGATTATTGGAGAACACGATCTGAGAAAGACAGTAGAGATATGCTGCATCTGCTTTAAATGTTCAGTGAAAGAAATTACGGGAAGTCGGTTTCAGCAGAAGTTGAAGGACACTACAAAAATGTGGTCCTAACAATCTAGTCTTAAGCCAAAAAAAAAAGATTTAATGGCGACAACAGGTTTAAAATCCAGGTTTAAAAAGGCTACAGGAGGATTAGAGATAGACACAGAAAAGTAATTCCATTCCACAGAGAATTTAGATGTTTCTAGACTTGGGTCTGTAGCCACAGAATTTCCAAATTGTCTGTGAAAGGAAGTGGGACCTGGGCCCTGTGACAGTTTGAAAAACTTACAGATTATAACAAATTGGCAAATTCTGTCACAAAATAAAAATCCAAATTCTTCTGACTAGTTCAAGTAGAAATATTAAGCAACCTGACTTAAGATTGAAAGATTATATGTATAGCAAATGCTTCATTGCTATCGTTGCTCAAAAGAAAAAATACATGCATGTCTGAATATGTTAAATGTTATGTGTAATTATCTCTTAAAACAAAGGCACAAACACTTCACCTGAATAGAGTTGTAACTGGGCCAAGTACCTACACATAAATTAGCTGACTCCCTTATTTTAATACTTTCCTATATCTCACGTAACCCACAAGAAACTAAGGGATCAGGAATAGTCACTACATAAATATAGACAAAGTCGGTGGACAAACATTCTGACCTTATAATATGTGGGGCAGCCATACATGACGTGTATGACGTATGACGTGTATAAATACTGATTCCTTGGTCACAGTCTAAGGCCAATAGGATTACAACAGCTAATACAGAGCACCAGATTAACTGGTGCTAATACATGAGGGAAAAAGTATTAACATCATTTACTGTACAGTGCGTTAAAAATTTAACAAACCAATGTTTCGATTATTCAGATTTGAACACCATATTTTCTCTCTCTCTTCAAGATCACAATTGTTTGTTTTCCCTTAGGTCTTTTCTTTGGCATTGTGAATAAAAGAATTATGAGGACTCAAAGCCAGAAGGTAGGAGGTGTAATGATTTCTTGTTACAACCAGGGACATGTAAGGCCTACCAAAATGCATATTTCTTAAAAGCAGAGAGATCTCATGCACCTCCAAAAGATGTTATAGTTTCAGCAAAAAAAAATGATTAGAGGTTTCAGGTGTTTCAACTGTTGGCACCAAACTTGAAGGGAGCCTAATTTTGAAAGAGGGAGCCTAATTTTGAAAGAGCTGAGCACTTTCTGAAAAATCAGGCCCCTTCTAAATGTCTCAGGGTGGTGAACTCAAAATCATTAAACTCTCAAAAGCTCAGTTTGTAAAGTATAAGGACTGAATTTTATATGTTGTTTCACTCCTTAACAATCATTTCTAAGGTAGATAAAGGTAAGCATAAAATAAAAGAAAAATATATCTATGTTAACAGAGAGAGATTAATTTAAAATTGGTCTCAATAAGAAAATACTAACATTACTTTTTTTACTGCAAAAATTCTGTAATGGAATACCCCACAAGCAAAATGGCTTGGGTACTCACAGGTAATGACAAATATTAATTGCTATTGAATGTAAATTGAATTTTAATGTTAAATTTTGTCTGAAGATGGCAAATTATGACTTAAAGTAGCTAACATTACATATCAAGTACAAAACTGGGTACCTAAATTCTTTAAAAAAAATAAAAATGTTTGTAAGTATTCATGAGTTCTGAAAATAAAACATACAGTTGTTATTTGACAAAACACTACAATTATTCTTTGTGTAGCACCTGAACTTCCAAAGTACAAGTGAAAATACCAAATATTTACTCAATCACACTTGAAAATGTTTTTTACTAATATACAAATATATAGCTAGCTATTTATCAAACAAATGTAATTTGACCAGTTTGCCTGTAGGAGGAGTGCTAGGCAGTGAATAAACTTAGTATTTTATAAATTGCTTTTTTTCTTTCCTTTTTTTTTTAGTTGGGTAAAAGTTTTTCCTATGTTGGTTTGCAAACACCTGTCAGAAATCATCTTAAACTATTTTTTCTCATGTAGATGAAAGTATGGGTGTATATAACATTACACACTGATGGTAAAGTGTAAATTATATACTTAAAATCAGAGACTAGGAAAATTCAAAATTATATTGTTAACTGAATCATTACTAGCACACAAGGTGCAGGAGACCATTAGATTCTAATAATCCACTTTATACCTTACCTCCTAATTCTTCAGTTGAATTAAATAATAGTTTTAAATGAAATTATTTTAAACACGAATATATTCAAGTATACACAAATACTGAAACAAACAAGATATTCAAAAAGAAAATACTAGTATATGCTATATTCTTTTGCCTAACTGCTTGTGCTGTTTTCATCTGGATAGTCTCACTGAAGCCATGCAACTAATCATATAAACAGTTACAGAGTTAAGTGCTGGTCTATATTTTATCTAATCTGAGGGACTGACCTTGTTCTCATTTAGTTAAACAGGAATAGAATTGGATCCTTAAATGAGAAATGCAGGGAATTGTCACTTTACATGCAAGTAATGTACGAAACATAAATAATATGGTATTAAATTATAAATTTGAGAATGGAAAATGGTTTGGAGTAAGAACGTTTTTTGTTTCGTTTTAAAATCCCACTTCTGTGTACAAAATCCCTCTTTGCTTCACAAAATTTGCTTTTCTTGTAAAAGCTGAATACAGAATAGACTCTGCTTTAAAAAGGTGGATAGAAGCACATCCATACTGGTATGGATATACATCCTAGAGTTGCATCTCTCTGTCTTCAGTCTCTCTGTTAGCTAAACTTATGTGGCAGTGTGCTGACATTACATAGTATTCAACTCCCCTGTTCAGCATGCTGGCGGTTTATTTAGTATCTTGCCCTGAAGTGCCTAAATCTCACCATGCCCTGCAAAGGGAGTCTATATGTGTAACCTAAGGTTCTTTAGGCTGCTTTAGGCACTAGCTACTTAAGAGTTAGGTATTTTGGTGGCTAGCTTTCAGGAAGATGCCACAATGCCTAATTTAGACCTTTACTGGATCTGGTCCCCAAATCAATCTGTCTGTGATGCCTCAACACACTCATACAATGGAAATTCACAAGTAAATGGGATTAAAGGCTGTCCTTGCATGTCTGGGACTCCAACAGCATGCATTAGATTCCTAATAGCAGTACATTGAATCAGTCTGGGAAGGGAAGCCACCAGAGACATGACTAACAATTAACACACAAAAAGAATTTGCAGTGAGAGTTGCAAATACTGCGAAAGCAAAGCACCCTTCATCCCCGCCCCTATTTCTCCAAAGTTGCAAGAATACTCTTCTAGGCGCTTTATAATCAAAAGCTGCAATCAAATAATTCAACACATGGACTAGAGTGATTAAGAACATAGGGACAAAACAAAGTGGCTGGCTTGATCAACCTGTTCATTAGTATCCCTCTCCTTCCACCAGGGTCCATAAATTGCTCTTGTGACTCTGATTTGAGTTAGACAAGGCATTACCACTATTCTATCTGCTTCTCAAAGGAAATCATTCATCCACTTTGCGTCAGTATATCTAAAAACTTCTAGATATTTCCTATATTCTGCCCAAGAAGAATATATTCTTCCATTCCAAAACTAAAGATTTTGGTATATATTCTTTTAGGGGTCTGTCAAAATCTAAAGTGTTATCAACCAGGAAAAGAAACTAGTACTGATATGAGGAACAACTGTGCTTTTGGAAAACCAAGTAGGCAAGTGACGAAGTTACCTTCTCCCTTGTTCCCTGAGGGTGGGAAGAAGAAACACATTTTTCAAAAGTGAAATGCTAGCCTCATTCAAGTCAATAGTAATATTCTCTAGTACTGACTTGGCCCAGAATGGAACTCTGCCAGCCTGGAGAAGGTCACATGACAGCCAAGGAGAAACCCACAGTTTCCAACATTTTTCTCTTTTAAAGGAGAAAATCTGCTTTTAGTTGCGGCAAACAAAAAACCCCAATCCTGTTAATGATATATTAGTTCTTCTTTGCTTTCTAGAAACCTTATTTGTAGATGCTTTTGAAACAGTCATATACTAAAAAATATTCAGGTACTTTCTTGGAGAGTGATTTTCTAGAATCAATGCTGGCTAGTTATAAATGCACGTCATTCTGAAAAATCTAGGGGCACTTGGAAAAAAACCCATAGGAATCTTTAATATAGCTGCAGCAAGGGAGGCCCACCCCACTAGAAAATGGCCTACTCCAACAGCATTATTTTTTCGATGAGGCTTTCTGGCCTCCCGGCACTAACTGCTGGAAATGTAATGGGATGCATTCCTTAAGGGCTTAGCCACAAACTTAATAGCCTTCAAGGTAGACATGAAAAGCACCTTGTATATTTGAGGTTAGAAACAAGATGACACTTTAAATTTATTTATTTACTTTATACAGGTGCATAGGTGATATTGTACAAAACCAGCAATAACCAACATTTACAGAAAAAAATACAAACAAGTCATGAAGTAGTAACTACACATGAGGATAGAGGTGGACAGAAAATGAAGATGTAATAATGTGGCTTTTGCAGATTTAATGTAAAACTGACATAAGTATACAAGCATTCAGGGAAACACGCTTACAATGTAAAAATGAACTTATGCTGGAAAACAAATCTGTGCACTGGTTAAGATTAAGAGCCTGGAGTAAAGGAGACAAATATCTTCCCCCCCATATCAGAGTACCTGCAATACACATTTTTACACATCAACACTTATACATCCACCATCAAATGGAAATATCCACAAACTAGCCTGTGGCTCATCAGTACATACCATCTCATACATAGCACACCCTGTTGCCAAGATGGCTCACAACTAGCAGGCAATTTTAAGCAACCTTACGTTTTCCCTTCTGTTCTCCCAAATGTGTGAGGCCATGGATGAGATAACTGGATTTGTCCCTTTGGTTATAAAAAGTTCTTTTTTTTAGGAGGAAGGGAAACAGGAATATTTATATGGAAGGTCCTGATGGCCTATTTCTTAAATCTAGGGAAGGAATAACATGGTCATTTATGCAATCTCTAATACAGATTTTAAGTCACCACCAGAAAGCCTTCAATTACATAACAGCAAAAATCACAGCAAATTTAAATGAGTTCAGGTTTCATTTTGGCCCTGCTAGGATCTGTACTAAACAAATACAATCCCTTGAAAAAGCTTATATGGGCATGCAGATTAATAATCTGTCACAATTCAAGAACAATCTCTAAATTGGAAGCTTTTAAAAAATGAACTTCAATTAAAATGAAAAAAATGTTATAAACATTACAAAAGGAGAAAAGAAATATAATATATAAATGATAGAATTATTAAAATTAATTGCTGAAGCCAAAAAGATTGTATTTCAGTACATACAAATCTGAATGCACTAATTGCATATAAAGCCAGTAAGGATTAGCAATGAGTTCAGGCTTTCTTGATTGCTTAGGTAACAGTTTAAAAAAAAAAACGGAAATAAATTACATTGTAAAAGCAACTTACCTGTGACGTCAGTTTGGATGTCAGCAAGCTTAAAGAGAGGTGCAACTTGTTCATAATAAACATGAGGAGCTTCTCTTTCATGGCTGTTTGGGTTAACAAACACTTTCAGGGATTTGGGTCTATTCTGAAAGCCTAAAAAAATAATACACACAAAGTGTTTAAATTCATTGTTAGTTCTATAGCTTGAATAATACTTTAAGCAAACATTCTTGGATATATTAGGAAAACTTTACTTCATCTAACCTTATTAGTAAAAGCAAATGTTTGATTGCAAGATTAATAAATTATGTTCTCTTCTTGAATAAATGCTATCATAATCTGACACTAATATTGAGGTTGTTGCCGAGCTGACCTGCTTACATGTTTACATCTAAGAATAATCAGTAAGAATGAGTGAGTCAGTTTGCATTATGAGATAGCGCTCCAAAAAAAGAAACAGGGTTGAAGGGAAGGTAGAGATGCATAAGACAGACAAATATTATCTCTTGGGAATTTAACAGAAAATACTTCTCCACAGAGACTGGTGCTATGATTTGCTACCTTTACTTTCTGGATTTATAAACTATATAATAAGTTACAACACACAGCAAAAACAGGGGTGGGTGGGTGGGTGGGTGTGGGAGTTAGAAAGGAGGGGGAAATGAAATAAAAACACAAAAATAAATTAAGCTTGGCCAATGTTATACAAACTATTACAATTAGTATTTTTAAAAGCATACTAATTTCAATTAAATCTGCTTACATTCTAATTAAGCTTACAGCAAGAAAAATGCTTTCTAAAGAAGAAAGGCAGAAAAATGCTGGAAAATACTTAATTCTTTGTTGTTCATCAAAGCGTTGTTCATGTACCAGTGTTAATTACACTGTATACAAACCCCTGGATTGTCCACAGAATATCAGAAACTAGTTTAAGCACACTTTAGGTAACTTAAAGTTTTACCACTCTAGGACACGTTTATTTCTGATCCGTATTATCCAGCTCATTTTTCATGCATGGGTGACCACTCCACACAGATGAGCCACCAAGCTGCACTCCTCCAGCATCCTATGATGCAGTGTCTCCTGTTCTGTGGACAAACTTTCCACCCCCTGAATTCTACTGCCCAGGGGAAGGTTTGGCACCAAGCCACTCCCCCTCAGATCCCCGGGGGGTGTGACCTTCACACCCCCAAGGACATAACCCCCATGCAAACAGCCTAAAGAGCACATGACAGCTGGCCAGGTCACAGATGGGTCCAGAAATAGGGTCTAGATGAAGTGGGGAAAAACAAGGGCTGGGTCCCCATGGGTTGGGGCTTCTTTTCTGGGACAAGGGCAGTACCTCCTGCAAAAACAACTTCCCTTACTGTTCCCACCTCCCAGTTATCCTGGGAAGCACAACCAGCATTGCCCACACCCTAATCCTAAATCCCAATTTCTTAAAATGTTAACCCTTCTTTAATTTACTTCTCTTTTTCTTTTCAATTTTTTTTAATTTTCTCCTTCAGTAGCTGACTTCATTCATTTCACCACCCTTCTCCAACCCCCATTTCCTTTCCATCTCCCATTGCATTACCCACTCCCATCCCACTAACTCTCCACCTCCCATCTTCATGCCCCCCGCCACCAACCCACTTCCCACATATCGCCACCTTACTCTTCTAAGAGTAAGGATCTGTTCCCTAAAATGCGATTTAAAAATTCCTTAATATAATTTTTTTTAAATACTTCATGTCCTATAGTTGCTCTCATTCTTCTATGGCAGTATTTCCAATGTTTCAAAACTACTACTGTCTCTTTTCTCTACGCTGAACATATTTAGTCCTCTCACTTTCTTCATATAGCTCATCTTCCAACCTTTTTATAATGTCACCTGCTTCTGGCCCTCTATCTTCTCTACATTCTTCTTAAAATGTAGAGCTCAGACCAGTACATGATACTCTAGATGAGGTTCTGCTTTAGATGAGCAGTGGCACCATCACCTCCTATATCTTAACATTCCTATTCATGCAAATCAAAAATTATATATTATTTTTGTTTATCTGAGGGCTTGCTTTTGTCCTTTTTTTTTTTTTTTTTGGAAATAGCTTCTCATTGCTTAATCATGTTGAGTCTGGGATCCACTAAACTCTTAGATTCTTATCAGCACCACTGCTGCTCAACCAATTATCACCCATCTTACAGTTCTGCTTTTCATTATTCATTCCTAGGTGTAGCATTTGCCTGAACTGAACTACATTCAATTGTCTCCAGCCCAGGCCTTCAAGCTATAAAAATATTTTTGAAATCTACTACTTCTGAAGTGTTTGCAATACTTCCCAGTTTTGTATCATCTGCAACCTTGATCTGGACACTCTCTCTTCCAGCATCTAAATCACTGACAAACAGCACCAGATCCAGTATAGGTCCCTGCAGAACCCTGACAAATTTCTGGCCATGCTGACACTGATTCATTTATAATTACCTTTCCTTGCACTTATTGGGTCAATAAGGTACCTACCTAATAGTAAATTTTAACTAGCCTGTGCTAGTTTACTGATGAGAATATAATGTGGGACTGTATCAAAAGCCTTTCTAACATCAAAAATAATCTATGCCCACTTCATATACCTAACTAGTTACTCTGCCAAAGAAGAAAATCAGGTTCTGTGGCATGATTTCTTTAAAATATCCATAAGGACTGCTACCTTTTACTCATCCACACAGTTACAAAGTTCTAAGAAACCAATTCTGAAGTGGAACTGGTGTGGTTAGAAGTGTCTGTGACAGACACCCTTGATGAGCAACTTGAAAATTCCTGAAAAATGATTACTTATCATAAAAACTAATTTGTCAGGGTTCCTTCAGCTCAGCAGACCCATTGATTTGTCTCGTTTAAGCTTTCTTGTTTTTTAGTGTTGCCACATGATGGCGATAGCCTTCTAACAGAAAGTAGATGGCCAGAGATCTTTCTGAACTTTTTCAAGACCCTTCCTGCATTTGATGAAATGAGATTCAGCTCATGAAAGCTTGTGCTCATACATATAAAGCAATGTGTGCGTATGTGTCTGTGTGCGCATATACACACACACACACACACACTACATACATGCACTATTCTGTATAGTCAATAAGGTGCAAATCTACCCTGACTCCTTGCACTGGACAAGATGGGTCTTTTGCTCCCAAGAGTTGCTGCACTTGGAGCTTGTGTATCCATAACATTCTCAGTTTCGACTGGTTTGTAGTAATTGCATATAAGCACACAGCAGACTAACAAAATTAAGTTTAAAATAGCATACACATTTCCCAATGCTTTTACTACATGCTCTTTAGTACACAGATTCAAATTTTGTATCCTCAAAAGTAAAGCCAGATATGTATATATATAGGTATGAATTAAATATTCAGAACATATAAGAGTAGACAAATGTTCACTTCTATCTACATTTTAAAAATTCTTACATAGTCTCATTGTTAAGATCTTGCTGACATGAATTTCTAGTTTTCAAGTTAGGCAGGGCAAGATGGCACCTTAGAGACCAACTCATTCAGAGTCATGAGTTTTCATACACAACATCCCACTTGATCAGATATTATCAACGGACTTGCAGAAAACATGGGTACTAAATAAAAGAAACAAATTTAAATATAAAGGATAAGGAAAGGGGGGAGGAAATGACAAGGGGAGAGGGTATAGCTGAGAAGTAAAGTTTGCTGAAGAGATCAGAAGGGATAAACGAAGCACTTAACCATTGAGGGATATAACAGTTATAAAAAATAGTCCAGGTAATGGGATAAAAATCCAAGAGTTTCTCAGCTGAAATAATTCGCTACCTTCAAGAAAAACAAAGAAGGTCTACATTTCAAGTGCTGTGCCGACTGCTCAAATGAGCAACATGGATTTTAAATAAACATGAAAAAGGTAAAAGACAACAAACAATTCTAAAACTGAAACATGAAATTTGCTCCCTTAGTTTTCTGCAGGACTCTTCCCTTTTGCTCATTTTCTGTACTAACTGGGAAAACCCTGGAAAGCCATTATACCCAGTGCCACTTCTAGATGTCTGTATCATATGGATTTGCATCCTAAAAGAACAATCCTTGGTTTGTCCAAGACACCCGCAGAAAAACAAATGTATTGGGACAAAAATACTGAACAATTAAGACATTAAATGTCATACAACATCAGGATGGTGATCTAAGGGATCTTTATGGGAAATTTATGATGGGTTTCATGCTCTTCCATCAGCAGATATCCTCAAAGAATATCTCTGTATCCTTCCAGGAGCAAAATCTTCAGAGACAGTAATTCAAGGATGGTCTCCCTAAGCAAATAGGAATCTAAAAGCAATATACCTTCTGAAGACAGGTATATAATACCTTCAAAAGCCCCACATATGATGCATTCAAGAGATGGACTGTATTTTAAATCCAGGAGACAAGTCTCTCATTTTGGGTTCAGTTGATGAAACTGGTATGTATACCATTGATGGACCCAACTTATGCTCATTTAGCTATTTTGCCATTCGTTACATCTATAATGTTAATGATTAATCATTATTTTGATCAACAATCTTCTGAAATTATAAAAAAGGAAATAAGGAAAAAGCAACCGTGGACCTATACATTATAATCTATTACCAAAATTATATAAATAAGCAGAACTGCTGAGACCAAAAAGGCACTCAGCTTCCACAAGACATACACTTCTATTATTACGATTGTAAATTCAAGTAGTTTCCTAGAGAATTACAGTAATTTTAGATACTGCCATAATAGCTGTATTTAAGAAGCTGAAAAACTATCAATATACAATAAGACTAGTAAAATAATATAAATTAGGACAAAAATGGGACCAAAGTAATAATTCATAAAAATGATTACGTGTAAAGAAAAAGAGGATTCCTAATTTGATATACCAATAAATAGATCCCTTCTTCCAGCACTTTTAAGCAGTGCCAAACTGGCTCCAACCCACTTGACATGCCACACTCCTCCAAATAAAGTAACTATTTCAACATAACACCAACTCAGCCTAATTAATTAGAGAGTCTTACATTTCCCTGTAAAACATATAAACTACATGCAAAAGGAAATATTAACATGAAATATTAATTTCAAATATTAAAATTGTTCAAATATTAAACTTGAAACAAAGGCTGAGGATGTGTTGGCATGTTCTATATGAATCCAAAAATTTGTGGAACACTGAGCTGTATTGATTAAATAAAAACTTACGAAGTTATAATTTATCATTCTGCTACTATAAAACAGCCAGTATTAGAACAAAAGATTCAAATTAGGGCCAAAAATAAAAAAAAGTGAGAAGAGGAAACAGACAGCAAAATGTCACTATTCCTCTTAACATTCATTAAGAGATGGCTGAATCCAAAATAGAACATTAAAATCTTAAAAGGAATATAAAGTTTGAACACACTAAGGGGTGCAGATTTTGAAATCTTGTAAAAACTAACTTTTAGGAGACCTGTGTCCCACCCAGTAATTTTAACATTTTATTTCATATTCTTAATAATTTTTAAACAAAAGGTATGAACTGCAATCCAAATCACCACATTAACCTACCATTTCTTAAACTGTTATTGAAAAGTAGGCTAGAGATATAATATGGTTCTATTATTATATATTATCTATAATATTATATAAAATGGGATTATTTAAAGCACTATACTCATTTATGAAATAAAGCTGTTAAAATGCTAACACAGAGAGCATATTAATATTTAATCATTTAATTTGGGTTTTTAAAAGATTTAAAAACCCAAAAATTAACAAACTGAGATTTTATTGATAAAAAATGATTCAGGTAAACAAATGCATAAAACTGATCAATTAGCGTCACTGATTGTAGAAATATACATTGCTGAAGTGATGTTTCTTGTACTAAATAGATGCCTACAAATAACTCAAAGATAGTCATGGCAGTAAAACTGGACCAGGAGAATAGTAAAAAAGCTAAATATTTATCAAATCCCAGCAAGTGTTGTTGAAATGAAACAAATAACCAGCTTTGACTTCTAAATCTTGCATGCACTTGAGATTTAACCTTTAATGAAAAACTCTGCACAAGAATAAGTTATACACAGAAATCTTTAAAAATAACTTGAAACTAATATATTTCAACTCCTATTACCAGAATATATGATAAACCAGATTTACTAATAATCCACAGCCGACTTGAGTCCTTCAGCCCCTTACTGTTCTCTCAACTGATATTCTGTTATATTGTTTACTGTAGCTCCCCCATTTCAAATGAACCAGTAGTCTAAAACAGAATGGCCAACTGTTTCTCTGGTACTAACAAATGTGCTAATGTACACTAGTTTAAACTTGATCTATCAGTGAATCAATGAACCATGAAGGGTGGGGGTTAATCAGGGTGTTCTGAAAACAAAGACTCTAGGGCAGGAGAGACGCCACCCTCAGACACACATCTGTGCTGTTTTCAGTACTTAGTTTTATGGCAGTGGGTTTATGTTACAAAAGTTAAGAGGTTGGACTCATGTCACTGTCGTGTACATTCAGAAATATTTTACACAACAGGCGTAATAAGAATATTATACATAAGAAAAACTAATAGTGTGAAAAAGATTTGTCAGGGTTACTATGGATACACCACTGTTAATGCTGAACTAACCCAAGTTAATGTTTAACATTAATGGTATAATTAAAACTTCATGCATGAAGCTTTAGATGTTCATATTAAGTCTCAGTGTGGGAGGTAAGCTGCAAAGCAGCACACAAAAATTTAAAGCACACAAAAATTTCTTATAATAACTACTTCATCCTTTATTCTTTAGATACATCTTTATATTATTCCCACCAAAGACAATAACTTGCATCTAAACTCCCAAAGAAGGATGACTGTACCCAAAGCTTGCTAAGAACTTTTTTCCAACTACTCAGTTGGTCTAATAAAAGATATCACATCTAACCAAAGAACCTTACCTGTCAAAGAGTTAAAGTTTTTTTATGTCCTTTCACTAAATGGTTAAAAATGATACCTATTTATAATCATATGTAAAGTATCTGATGTCTGGGCATTGCTAATTTTTTGTCATTTCATACTAAAAATTTTAATATAAAACATAGTAATTTTGTGGAACAGATCGTATTCTCTTGAATAACATATTATTTATTGTAAACCTTAATTCCTCACATTTACATTTTTGAATAAAACAAGAAGTCATTCTCTTGAAAATGCTGTTTGATTCAAAAGGGAAATATGATGCATGCACATATTCTGCTCTGAAAACATGAAAGAAAACATGAAAAGATACCCTGTGAACCAAAGTTCTAAATAATTATATTCAGGGAATCAGCTCCTATTACAATATGAGTCATACAAGACTAAACAAAAGACAAACATGAAACTGAAGCTCTCCAAAAGTTGCACTACTTGTAGAAAGAACCTCTAGGAACAGGTAATTAACTTAAACTGGAAGCTACACAGGCTGTTCCTCAAAAGGACGGTTTTGGTGAAAAGGTAAACATATGACAAAAACATCTGGTAAAAAAAACAAAACATATCACTGCACACATACAAACCTAGAGCAAAATGCTGTACTGTGCTTTCTATATCTGAATAGGTTGGAGTCTCCATCAGAGCAATCTCTAAGGTATAACTAGGTTGACTTATCTATGCCCTCTGAGAAGCGCTACTCTTTAATTCTCCCAGAAAGCAAGGTTTCTGCGTCTCAACATTCTGCCAGATAGTAAGGTTTACCAAATAATAATTAAATCTATTTTAAGCTATTGCAGCCACATCTTTTATTAATATTTAGCCAGTCCGACCAATAAAAATACATGTTTACCAAGACCTGCTAATGCATACATATACAGTTACTTTGGTAACCTACCTGTTTTTTTTTTTTTTATTTGCTCCAGGCTGAAAGTAATAAAATAATAAAAAAGCAAAACTCTTCCATGTAAATAATACAATATTTCACCGAAAACTTTACCTACATACTTAACGTATTTCAGTGGGAAATGTATACTGAAGATTTGCTTTAAAAAAAAAAAAAAAAGACACCCAAAAGATAAATGTCTACAAAATTTATATTTTGAAGTATGCAAAACCTGTACGATAAACATAAAAAAGTTTCATATGTTCACCAGATTATTTGCTTAAAGATGTCATTTACAACATTCTGACGACAAGCTATAGGGAAAAGGCCATGAAAACTCAATGTTCAGGGTAAACTTTTTAAAAGTTCCAACCAAGAGATATCTAAGGCACCCTCTACACACAGCAGGTATCTTGCAATTAACTGGTTAAGTGTGCAATTACCTTGAGACAAGCTACACATGGAAAGCACCTGTCATGCCATAAAAATCTCCAACCAGCTATAAAGTTAGACCTTGAAAATGCGTCCTAACTTTATAGTTGGTTGCTATTGAGCTTTGATTTGCATGTGTACCAGGGTCCTCCCCTGTGGCTGGGAACCCCGTCAGCTACCATACCGAGACAGGGCTGGGAGTACCACAAATGAGAGGACTCTTGGCCACAGCAGCTGCCAACTCTGGGTCTTGGCAACACCCTGCAGCTGCAGATACTGGATCCCTGCAGCATATCTCCCAAGATCCAGTTGGGTCCTAGCAGCCACAGGACATGGCTGTGATCTCCCAGTTGCAGGGGTTCATGAAACCACTGGGGCTGGGAGACCACGGCAGCTCTGGAGGTGTATGAAGTATCTTGCTTCTTGTTGGTGCAGGGGGAGCCTGGGATTGAGCTCTCCCTGCACTAGCAACATGGCAGGACAGGATCTACAACCATGCCTACTGAAAGCTTGTGCGCACCTTTTTGTTCTCAGGAGTCCTGCTTATTTATGTCATTTTGGTAATATATCGTAATGTATCCAAGGTTGCTTCTTCCTTATTTTCCTTTTTTCATCATTTTTAGAAGATTACTGGTATAAAATAATGATTAATCATCAATATTATAGAATGTAACAAATGACAAAACAGCTAAATGAGCATAGATTGGTTCCATCAATGCTATAAATACCAGTTTCATCAACTGAAACCAAAATGAGAGACTGTCTCCTGAATTTTAAAATACAGTCAGTCTCTTGAGTGGATCATACAAGGGGCTTCTTAAGGATTGTATCTTGAAAAGATTTATTGCTTTTAGATTCCTATTTGTGTAGGGAGACCATCATTGAGCTATTGTCTCTGAAGATTTTGCTCCTCAAAGGATATGAAAATATTCTTTGAGGAAGAACTGAAAACAGCTACAGAACGATTTGCTCAAGTCCAAGAGATTTCCGAGTGGAAAGTCGCAGGGGAATTATTGTTGGCTGAGCCAAAGCAACCCAAGTAAAGGATAACCTAGCTTTCATCAGGGAACACATGGCATCACAGTTCCTAATGGATATATAGGGAACTCTCAAAGCACAACACACGCATTTGTTCTCTTTTCAAGTGTCCTTGCCCTTATGGACATTCTGAGAGCTGCAGGCATCTTGGCATTTTTACAGCTTTAGATATTAAGGAAAACGCTTTGGAATTTCAAGAAGAAATACTCCTGTTTCAAAAACATAGATTTTGAAAGTAAAAATGGTAATACAAACATTGTGCTTTCACTGATAAAAGTTCAGTTCTACAGTAATGGAAGCAAGAGTAGGTCATGAATCACAATTTACTAAAAGAAAGGTCACATTAAAATACAGAAAATTTTAGTTCCACTACTAGTACAGCTCAACGTTTTACCTTGAGACTATATGGTTAAAGCCACAGTTTAACAATCTATAACAAAGAGTATTGCCTTCTACAAAAGAAGTCTCATACTCAGTTACTATTTGTGAAAATTTTGGAGGGGACCAGGCAAAATGTCCTGAAAAAGAACAAGAAATGAGTGTTGATATGATTGTTTCTTTTTTAGGGCCAGGATACAACCCAAAGAACAGCTCCTTTGTTGGATTTCCTACCTATTTCTGTGTTAAAGATTGTGTTTCTCTCAATTGGGAGGTCCCTGAAAAACTCATTCGACAAGCTTTAGAAAAAGTGACTCTGCTGCCATTTTTAAGTGCAGGAATGCTGATAAACAAGGCACTCCAAGCACTTTAATTAAAGCCCCTCGCTCCCTCCCCACCCCACAGAGCATGTGTATAAATGTCCCCTGGGTTTATCTTGTAAATAATGTTTGCACACCAAACAATGCTAGCATTGTGTGGCACCCTTGAATGGATCTCAAGGTGCCCTGGGCTACAAAACCTGAAACTTGTAATTTCTTTACCTCCATCATGATTGAACATTCCCCCCCATGTGGCACTTTTATTTCTATCATCAGGAATACTACTGTATTGTCATCAAGAATTTATAGACATGCTCAGGGAGCAGGCGCGCTTCAATTAGCCCAGCTCTAAGAGCTGAGTTAATTAAATTAATTAGCCCAGCTCCAAGAGCTGGATTCCCCGTATGCCTGAAGAAAGGTGACTGCACCTGAAAGCTTGCCTAGAACTCTTTTCCAGCTACTCAGCTCATCCAATAAAAGATATCACATCTACTCAAAGAACCTTGCCTGCCTAAATATATCCCTGGCATTTAAGGAACAATAATTCACATTTCTATACAACATATTTTAATACATTTATGTCCTAAAAGTAGTTGCTATTTCAGTGTTGCCTTGTGACTTTTTAAATTTTATAGTAAATCTGAATAAGCAATTTTATAAAAGTATTTATTAAACAAAAAGTTCCAACAACTGCATTAATAACTTACTAACATGTAACCATTATATTCTAGGCAATAATTTTTTTTTTAAAAGCCAAGTTATTTGCAACACTACCTGTTGCTAGCATATGCATAATTATTACTCACAGCGAGTATGATTCAGAGATTCTGAAATAACTGCTTACCATTCAGAATTTCCTTCAAACACCTAAACCATTCATGGCAATGGTCTTCACTTAAATTATTAAAATTGACAGTAGAATCCTTGAGCTTATTTTCTTCTTTTTTCAGGCATACAAAAAGTGTGATACCTAATAATGTGCCACCTATTTTCTGCCCTACAAAACGACGACGTTTCAGTTTTACAGAAAAAACATCTTTCATTTCAATGAATTCTTCTTTACACTGTAAGACTGTATTGGAATCACCTGTAAAAGAAATAAAATTGTATTAGCGACTTAACCAGGTCTTAAATTTTTTTTAAATATATAAATTTACTAAGTTTTATATTATAATGGTTTGCTCTAGGTCTCCATCTTTTGGGACTCTACATGCATAATTTGAGGTTTGTTGTGCCTCGTGTATACTTTTTCTAATATTCTTTAGGTTTCAAAATTTTCTTTAAGAAATTAGAAAAGTTTTGATGCTCTTAAGCCTCCTTTTTGATAGTTAAGAAATAGCTGAGATCACACACACCAAAGCTACAGATTTGTTCCATTCTATATTCATTCATTTTCATAAACTATTTTATCCACTAAATCATATCATGTTCTAGTATCTTTCTAGTTCTGGTCCACATTTATTTTATTTTCCTCAATTAATTCAAATGCACAATCATCAGAAATGAGATTAGTGTTGGGTCGGAATACTATGAAATATTAAATCATAAAAGAAAAAAGTTAAATCAAAGCCAAGCCATACACCTAATCTTTATTTTAAATTTTCAGAAAGCCTTTTTCAAAAATAAGTCATATCTGAAAATTTGATGGCAACACAAACCCTGGAAACTGACACTGGGTTGGGGGCACATGAAGGCTACAGGAATTTATAGGCAAATTTCTTATATCTTTCAGAGCCAGACAGATAATCTATGGTTATCTGATTGTGAAAAACAAACTTGAAAGATGCTACCTTAAAATACCTCTCAGAGAAGCACTGATAGAGCCATTTATATCTTATGTAGATCTGCCCCCCCCCCCGCACCACCATCCCTCTCCCACCACCTTCCCTTCTGCCACACAATAGTAAAAGTTGATTCCTTGAGAACAGTTAGAGGCAGGTGTGCCCATTTCTATCTGTATCATGCAAGAGACATCCTGGACAACAGGGGAAAGTTTGTGTACCTTATATTTAATCACTTCAGGTCTAGCATGATAGTTTCCCACACATAAGCAGTCCTCCAACCCAAGGAAGGGAAAGAAATCCTTTTTTATTTCCAAAAAAGATTTTGGATTGTATCTTCCTCTACAGCAAAGCAATACAAAGTTCAGCTATAAGAATACTAGCCCCTTGAAATTGAGAGAGAGAAACCGTATAAAGGAATATTTTTGCAGATTTTTCTAGTGGAGGCTGACAGCCTTGTATTCATAAGGCTGCAGTGAAGAAGTCTTATTATTAGGAGTGCACTGATAAAGAATTTCTTGACCAACGATTATCCAACCACATTGGCCAACGACAATCCAATAACCGTTATTTAGTAATATTGTAGGACATTTTAAACTACAGGCATAAACCTTGTTTGTTTGCTTTGCGTTTATAACACACACACACACACACACACACACACACACACACACACACAC
>NW_017728949.1:35798965-35801755 GCF_001723895.1 Crocodylus porosus | reverse complement strand
AGGTGGTGACCACCTTATTCCCATGCATGTCCCTTGCCCATAGCTCATATCTGCAGCCCTGCTCCCTGTGCAGCCCATGCTGCCATGCTGGTGGGGTGGACCCTCATGCAAACAGTGGCACCAGGTGTGTCTGGAGCTCCAGATCACACTGCTGCCTCAACACCAGCAGGCCCTGTGCAGCTGAGTTCCTGTGGCCACTGGGAAGAAGCCACTTTTGCAAAGGCACCCAGTGCCTGGCAGAGCAAATGTCCCTCATGTGCTGACTTACCCTAGCCATGCATAGCCCAACATCTCCGTAACAGCCCCGGCGCTCAGGTCCCTGCTGCGTATGCCACATTGCCATGGCAGTGGTAGTGGCAGTGCAGAAGGAGCTGTTAACAGTCCTTTTGTTACAGAGTGCAGTGCCCTGCAACCGCTCCCCAGCTCCCCCTTCCGCTGCTTGCCAGAACCTGTAGTCTGCCACGGGTTCGGGCCAACAGCAGGGCACAGGGACAAGACTATGCTCACCAGGGTGCTCTGGGCACGTGGCTGTAATTATCAGCTACAATGACCAAAAAAAGCTGATAGCAAATAGCGTCATTTCTTCTTTTATTGGTGCCGATCCAATAGCCAAGTGATATACTGGTGGCATCCCTACTTATTTTTGTATATAACATTTAGGTTTTGTAACTGAACACAAAAGTGACTACCCTGTCTTCTGACAGTTTAAAGAGACCACAAAGTTCCTCAAGCCACAGAAACGTACAGCCCTGGTTTTAATTTATAGTCCAAGAATGGACTAGGAAGAAGGCTAAAAAAACTAAAGTTAAATAAAGGAACATTTATTTCACACTCTCCACATCTTTTTGTTTTTGAAACTGGAATGCAGACAAAGAAGCATAACCAAGCTACAACTGGGATTATCTTTTTATCCAAACACATGACAACTGCAGGCATGTACAGATGAAAAGGGGGCCCTAAACTAAAACAGTGGGTTTTAAAAAACACCACTTCAATTTAGGGACGATTAAACCCCTGTGTCGTGCACACCTCCCTGCTGATTTACCTGCCCCTCTGGTGGGGAGGGAACAGCGAGCTGCCAGCGGGCAAAGAAGTTCCTGGGCTGTGGGAGAGGGTGGGACTGATGCTTCCCTCTGCGGCAGCAGTGGCCTCCACCCAGATGGCACCCACCCAAAGGCACCCAAATTGAGAGGTCCTGGGGGGCACCGCAGCCACAGAGGGAAGCTCCGGGCCCTCGCATGGCTCATGCATGCAGGCAGTCTCTATTTGAAGATTTCAATTGAAAAAGAATTCACCAAAGAGTACACTTGTGTGTTCTGCTACTTAATGACCCTCACTATTAAAAAAAATTGTCTACTTTCTAATTTAAACATGCCCAATTTCAGCTTCCAGTCAGTAGCTCATGCTATGTCTTTTTGTGATATGATTTATAATCCCTTTAGTACCTGGTATTTTCTCCTTTGGAAGGTATTTAGCTATACACTGATCAAGGCTACATCTAGAAGACCTCTGGGGTAAGGTCAAGACCCAGTCAAAAAAATAAGCCTTGCCCATTCACACCTGCTCCACATGTGTGCAAGCCCAGAAACTGAGCAGCACAGAAGGTTCAGGAATACAGCTCAGAAGATCCCTGATCACGCAACCCAGCACTGACCCAAGTCTCTCTTAACATGGAAAGGCTGAAGGTGTGCATTTAACACTGCACTGAGCCACTCAAGCACATTCCACAGAAGCATATAGTGCAGTAGCTCTCAAACAGGGTGCCACGGTGTCAGCACCACCACCACCCTAAGCATGGACCACAGAGAGAGTACTGAAGTAAAGGTGGGGGGCACCAGAGTGATGGCAGGGGTCTGTGTTCAGCACAGGCTCACCCAGGCAGATGGGTTGCCCAAGCAGATCACCAATTCCCCTCAGGATTCAGAGACAGGCTCCCTCACACTCCTGCTGTGCGGCAACAGCTTCGTCATTAACCCTTTCATAGCCATGACCAGTTAAGGCTGATACAGCCAAGACTGCATGTATATCTAGACTGGGCATGGCTGAGGAGTTAACAGAGGAGGAAGTGAGACTGATGAGGGGACTCTGTCCCTCTGCAGCCCCTGGGTGAACCTACTGCAGCTCTTGTTCTACCACCAGTTCTCCTGTGCTCAGCACAACCCCCCTTACCATGTGCCAAGGGGGAAGAAATAACCGCCCACACTTTTGGAATGGCAGTTCTCAACTGGGATACCACCAAGATTATAAAATTTAAAAGGCCTGAAAAGTCAAAAATCACTGCTTTAGCAACTAACTTGGAGTCTCATATATTTGTACTTAGAAAAGTATGAATATCGAAGTATAAAAAGTAAGTGAAATATGAATTTTCATTTCTACCTGGGAGAAATTTTACAATCTCTGCATTCTCCTATGCCTCAGGAAGGGTATGTGCACCTGAAAGCTTGCAAAAATCTTTCCTATTTATTTGCAACTGTCTAGTTGGTCTAATGAAAGATATTGCCTCTAGCACACTGACTGCTAGAAAAAGTATGAACACATTCCTTATTTATTCCAGGGGAAGCCAAACCATGGCTCATGAGCTACATTCAACTCCTGCAGGTTAAATACAGCTCCTGAAAAAAAGAGAAGTATTTAAATAAAAATGTGTCTCTTTTTCTCTCAGTCTATTTGTTTATCATTTTCTTGATTATTATTTATTCTAAGAACTCATAGATTCATAGATTCATAGATGCTAGGGTCGGAAGGGACCTCAATAGATCATCGAGTCCGACCCCCTGCATAAGCAGGAAA
>NW_017728949.1:35796506-35798865 GCF_001723895.1 Crocodylus porosus | reverse complement strand
CCATTTAGCAGGGGTCCTATTCCTCCCTGGGCCTTCCTTTTACTCCCTATATATCTAAAAAACAATATCACTGAGGCTGGGGAACTATATGCTGATCCCTGACTCAGGGACATATACATTTTGAAAGCTTGTGTCCTGCAACTCTCAGCTCTATCAACATTTTGATTTGTGAATAGAAGAGGAAGAAAATTTGGCCAACCCCGATTTGCCCTCTTTTAAATATACAATGTTAAATTAGTTTGTTCGGATTAAATAAATTATATATTTCCCTATGCAGCAAGCAGCACAAATAATGCTGCCTTGTTTATGAAAAGCTGAAACTAAGATTACCAAAAAAATAAAAATAAAAATAAAAAAAATAAAAAAACAAAACAAAAAACCCTACTAGAAAACCAGAGGATTTCCCTTATTTAAATGAATAAATAACAAAAAGCAATGAAAACACCGATATGTAAATTATATTTGATTTTCCTTAGTTCTTAATAAACATTTAGTCATAGTTGTGATAAGAACACTGCTTCTTTAATGCCATGATTTTAACCAGACACTATTATTTTAAAATCAATATTTTCAGTTTACTTTCCATTTATTCTAGGTTTATCAAATATCTGTTCTGGTCACATGCATATACTTAAAATATTATATTATCAAAAACACAAGTAATGCCTCAACAATCTTGTTTTCATATATGCAGAAGAAACTTACAAGATTTTTATAAACACTGAAATAGGCATGCCTAAGTGCTATTCTAAAATACAAGTATTTTAATGTAATAGAAATATATGTATAGGTTGAGAATATGAAAGCCACATAAGGGATTTGGAGACCCGTTTATCTTTCAAACAGACTGGAAACTGGATATCCAATTCAAAATTCCAATTCAAAATTCTCACCCTTAGGTTTTTAATAACAGGAAATAATTTATGTATTATAATGTGCCACATAAAACACTATTTAGATGTTTAAAAACTTTATCTGTATTATTTATCCAACATAAAAAAATTTCAAGCAAGCTATGGAAACCACACTCACTTCAAACAGACATGCAACACTGGATTTATACATTTTTTTCTTTTCATTTAAAACTATTGGTTCATTAATATCATATTGGTTATTGCTAGCTGTTTCAGAACATTAACTGTCTTCTCGCATTACTTAGAAAGATACTGGGTACCATCTGTTCTTGTAAGGGATTTAAGTATACATCTATTAGATATCATGCTATTTATTTAATTCGGCACCCACTTCCTATTGTTGTATCTTTTGAAAAAAAGTCAATTTAATTACAGGGAATAAAGATAATCTCTCCTGCCAGGTCATCTTGTCACCATGTGAGCAGAAAAGGGACCTGCTTAAAGTAGGTTACAGGACTTCGTAAAAGCAAAACCAACAACACTTAACGTCTACCAACCGTCTAGCAAAAAACAGAATATATAGCACTTTAAAAAAAAATTACTATAAGCCAAAGGCTTGTCTAAATCAATCTTGGCACATCTGTCTGATGTAGAGCGTAAACAGGATTAGAGCTGGATTTATCTGCTTGACGCTAATTGTACTCGCAGTTTCTGCACATGTCCACTTTTTCAAATACAGCATGAAAAATAAGCCTGCCTGATGTATGAATTTCTAACAACATGTTTTATGCACCTACTTATGCCATACTAGATTTTCAAGCAATGGAGTTACCCTACAATTTTTTGCTACTTAGGATGATATAAATCTCCCAATTAATAATACAAAATTCTGTTTGAATATACCCCACACTGAGCTAAATCTGTGGGGTAAAGGACTAATATATTTGAAAATAGTTTAATTGTCAAAAGAAAACAAAAATGTAATTAGTTAATAAGGTTAAAATAGCTCTTTAATACATAGATTACCTCAAATGTTTACAGCTAAGATGATCCAAACATACACCAAAAACTCCACCCCCCAGTGAAGAACAGATCATCTGATAAAGAAAAACAGATCACATGATGAAGAAAAATTAAGAGGCTGCTGACATATATATAATTTCAAGGTAATGATATAAAAGAAAATAAATGCCTAGCCTGTGGAAATTGTAGAAAATAATGTTAAATTATTTAGGATTTATTTGTATATTGAATTTACTGCGTATTAAAAGGGAAGATAGCCTTGTAGCTAAAGCACATGATTTTGGAGTAAAGAAATATGAAATCTAATCTCTCCTGTCCTCATGGATTCTTCATACGACCATTGGCAATGCACTTAACCTAAATCAGTCCCACTGTCTGTAAAATGTAGGGAAGATCTTCTTTACTTCATAAAGATCTTATGAAGTTAAATTTATTAATGGCTATAAAGTACTCAAAGAAAGTGATATGCACCAAAGATATGC
>NW_017728949.1:35794067-35795576 GCF_001723895.1 Crocodylus porosus | reverse complement strand
TATGACCCCAGCTGACTTCCTGCCCTTTGGGCAGGGGGCTGAACTCAATGATCTCCCAAGGTCCCTTTCACCCCTGATGTCTATGAAATCTATGAAATTATAAAGTATCTGCAGTTTTAAAAATATTTTATTACTTTTAATATGTTAGCCAGGTGATTCTATGTTAAATGTGAGACTCTACACACAAAACTGCAGGAAGTTATGTTTTGGGAATTCTTGTATTATCGATTTTTTTTCCCCTCTTACCAAAGAAGGATGCCATTTTCAATGTTCTGGGTGAGATTCTGTGCTATGTCCCTTACTCTGCTTTCAAAGTGGAATGAGCTACTTGGCACACAGGACATTAAGCATGTCCCATGGGACATTAGTGGGGAGCAGGCTGGGTGCTGTAAATTCATACCCTAGCTTATCTCATGACAACTTTCCAACATAGCAAGACCTAATTAACAAATCAGAATTTGAAGGCCAGGAGGAGGTGCCTTTAAGGTACCTTTGTACACACCTGATCTCAAACTGCTTTAGAACCCCTAACATACCAGTAACTTACAGTCCTCGAAGACTCATCAGCACTACTGCCGCCTCTCTGAGGTGCCTTACAGGCTCCAGAGTTGTAACTCTAACTTTAGCACAACAGTTACACACCTCTTTTTCCCTACGTGCTGTATCCAGGGAATCCTGCCGTGGCACACACAATGGCTTTTAGGTCCCCTTTACACTACTCCAGACCCTATCTGAAGAACAAAAAAGCCAAAAAACCTCAGCAGAGATCAAACTAAGATAATTATTTGCCCTTTTCACATATACATGACAAACTTTTTTTTTATAAAAAATAAAATGAGACCACTAGAATTTTCTCCAGAATTGTTTGACAAGACATAGACAGAGAGATGTAAGAAAGACCTTACGAAGTAGAGGGGGGGAAATGTCCGACTAAATCTAGCGAAATACCTTGGCAGCAAATGAAAATGCATAAATCACAGGAAAAAAAATAGAAAATAGAAAGAGCTCCACATAACCTAGGCAATAGCTTTCTGGAGTTAAGTCATTCTTCTAGTAGGTGGGAAATGTGGTGGGCTTGAACCCTTCAGGCTGAGAAGGACCTAGAACCCAGGCTTCCTACCTTCTGGTGAGCAGCCAGGTCATTGTATCCAACACTGTCTCTACCTCATCATCTCGCTCCAGCAAGCCACTTTACAATTAGACAGCCCTGCTCAGTGCTTTGAGAAAACAGCTGTAAGCATCTGGCTAAAGAGAAGATTCCAATTTCTGGACTCTGAGGCAGAGGCCCCTGTCTGCACCCTCTTCAGACAGGGGTAAAATATCAGACGCACTCATATGCTTAGTGTTTCCTAATGCATAAGTCTGTAAAACTGGCTTCTCAAAATGCAGATTTTTAGGATTATTGAAATACCCAAGTCTCCCCCCTTACTGCAGGGTTGGCAACGTTTTGGGGCCAAGTGCCAAAAAACCCCTGCAACCTGAACTAGATGCTGGCATGCTAAGGTCGGA
>NW_017728949.1:35786767-35792872 GCF_001723895.1 Crocodylus porosus | reverse complement strand
TAAATTGGATGCTTATCTTGCTGGGATCCTATGACCCCAGCTGACTTCCTGCCCTTTGGGCAGGGGGCTGAACTCAATGATCTCCCAAGGTCCCTTCCAGCCCCAATGTCTATGAAATCTATGAAAGTTAGAGACTATGTCCATTAATAAAATAATTGTACAGCAAGAAGGGAGATGACTAAGGCAAGATGGCAATCATAAGGTTGAAATAAAAGCATCGTATCTGAGGGAGGATACTAGTAGATTTCCTCAAGATCCACATTAATCTTAGGACCAATCTCGTTTATTATTTTCATTAATGACTGTATACAAGAAGTACAAGTGTACTGATGAAATATGATAACGACATAATGTTGGAAGAAGGACAGAGATATTATACAGGGAGAACTACGTGAACTTGAGGGCTGAAGTAATAGAAAAAAAGGTAAAGTTTAATAAAAAATGCCACATCATGCACTTAAGGACTTATGAAATCATCTGCTATAAATCTGAAGCTCATCAGCTAGAACAGGAGTGGACAAAATATGGCCCATGGTAGGGCTCTGTCCAGCCCGCAGCAGGTCCCCCAGTCTCACCTGGCAGAGGTGCCGCCCAGACATGTAGCGGGGCTGGGGCATCTCCATGGCAAGACTGCCTTTCTAGGTAACCTGGTAGTGGCAGGTCTTTTGCTGGTTCAGCTGGCCCCAGCCCCACAGTACAGGCTGTGTACAATACTGGTCATCGAGATGAATTCAAACCAGACATACAGAGAAGAAGAGCTACTAGGATGACCAGCCTCTTATAAGGCTGAACATACTCTCTTATAAGAGAGAAACACAGAAGAGCTTCTTTTGTTATTATTTGTGAAATAATCCAAAGACAGAAATAGGATTTTACTGAAGTCTAAAACTGCCCCAAGGAGAGAAACACTTTAGATAGGAGTATTTAAGAGCATTATACAAGTACATTATAATATTTTAAAACACAGGTTAGCTTCCATTGCAATTGTTAGTGATCAACTTTTCTGGAGATCAGATCCTATGATCTCAAGATGGGTACTAAGGCAATGAGGAACATATCATTAGTAATTACCTGTAACAAATATGGATCAAATGTCTTACCCAATACTGCATACAATGGCAGTAATGAAGATAAAAAACTTTTTTAAAATTGTTTTTTTCCAGAGAAGAATTCCACTGCTTTAACTATAAATCCATCTACACTATACATACAATCCCTTGCCTTATTTCTTAGACATCTTCAAACTTCCATAAGCACTGAGCATGGTTTCTATAGAACAGCCCACAGGTGGATCCTAAGAGGGTAATGTGGCATGGCTGCATTCCTTTTCTGACCCTGCCTAAGGAGCAGCAGCTGTGGATGTATGTCCTGGAAAAAAGATGATAATTTCCCCCTCCTTTCCTCTATGTGCTCAGAGACACACCCCCTCTCCTCCCTGTACCCTCTCTCCTTCCCCCCGCCACACTTCCCAGCCTGCCACTGACATTATCCTGTAGGCGAGGGCAACTTCTGCTCACTCCAACAGGGCTAAGGAACTGCAGTTAGCCTGGGATGATGGCAGTGGGAGCAGTAGTGGGTGTAGTGAGTTCCCTCCTTGCCTGCTCCCCCAGGGTGTTTCTTTCCAACTCAGGAGCAGGTATGGGGAGGTGATATGTGCCCACCCACCACTGCCAAGAGCTGCAGTGGGACAGCAGCTTCTCTTACCTGCTGGACAGGGTGGACAAAGACAATGGCAGGTAGGGGAGGGGAGAGATAGGGGAGGGAAGAGGACATGCCTCTGAGCATGGAGGGGAAGGGGACAGGGGATGAATTGTTACTTTTTTAAGGACTTAAGAACCTGTCTGCTGTTCCTGGAGCACAGAAGGAGGCAGGAGGTGAGGAGAGGCTGGAAGCAGGCACTGCAACCATCTCTGGAGCACAAGTTGCAGTAACTACACCCCTGCTTTGCAAAATCCTGGATCTCTTTCTGGAAGAGCCTCTAACTCTGAAAATCTGATCAAGCCCACAACAGCCCCCCTCCTATGTACTGAATGAAGTAGTCCTGTGGGGAAAAATACTTTGGAACATATAACTAAATATTATACCAATGCATACACATAAAAGAGACTAAATTAGAGGCAAATTTTATTTTGGCACTTCCCAATTTTGTCTGACTCGCCACCATTACAGTCTTTTAATCTAAATTTAAATGTCTGTACTTTCCTAAGGCAGACAAGGTTTTTTGCATGAATCTGGTATCTTTTATTAGACCAACTTAAATAGCTGGAAAACTATTATTAAGCAAGCTTTTGGGTTCAAAAACCCTTTGTCAGACTAAGGAAGTTTCAGTTGGCGTATGCTCTTCCTAGATGGAATGAAAAGTGAAGAAGCCAGAGGCTGATCTGGTATGCATACAAGACAGGTAGTCAGTGAAAATGTAGACTGAGGAGTCAATGGATGAGAGAGAGGCTTTGTGGGGGAGAGAGAAGGGGGATGAATAGTGGAGAGATACCTAAGGAGTCAATAAGTTTTAGCACAGTTTAACACACTTTCAAGAAGCACTTTGGCACCTACCTATATATAGTACAACCTACGCATGGTATTAGTTCAAAGTCAAAAGGCTCAAGGTTTACCATGAAGTTCACTGGGCTAGTTCCCAGCAGTCAACCAGCATTTCAATCCATCGTGACCCCATAGTTCAGCACTGCTCACTATTTTTTTATTCTACTCCAGAAACCCCCATAAAGAAGCCCCACAATCATGACTGGGACCAGGTTTTCTTGTTATGAATCCTGGGTTCCTCCAAAAATGTATATGCAGATGAGGCACAGAGCAACCTGGTCCAGCGCCACCTCATGGAGGGCAGGGCCACACTAGCCATATGCAACAGGCTCAGGAATTCTGGGTTTGGAGCTGCATTTGGTGATATTTGCCAGGCATTTATGACTGAAATTATTGGAAATAGGAAAGGAAGACACAGCTTAGATGTGGGAGTGGAGAAGAAGCTGAAATGTATTCAGTGTAGTAGCTCACCATGACTTGAAAAAGAGTGAGTGCTGAGGGAGAATGAATACAACATGTTCAGCTGGGCTGCACTAACTTGTCCTTGTAGTAGGTTCCCAGTGCAGGTGTTCGGTGTGAACTGTGTAATGGGACTAAAATAGTTTAACTGGGAAAGTATGTTTTGGTCTGCCAAGTGAATCACAGTGGTCACTTGACAGGTTGTTAGAGGCACAGTTATTTACATATTTTTTATATATATATACATAGAATTTTTTTTTTTTTTTTTTTGGCAAAAAAAGGGCAGTATGCTTGTCCAATATGAGCCACATGTTTGTAGTCATGCTCAATGTTTGCTACATTTTATCAGGTTCATAGCTGGTTTCTAATACTGAGCTTTTAGCAGCAGTTTAATGATAAACAATGTATTTAATCAGGTTTCCCGGTAGGCAAATAGAAGAAAAGGAGCTTTTCTCCTCATGATGATTGATATATTCAAGTAAATACAGTAGTTGCCCAGCTAAGTCCCAGTTTATCTACTCAGCCCTCAGACCTAGTTCCTATCAGTTACCTACTTGTATACCATTCCTAATCTACCTTTCTTCTGCCTTGTCTCTGCTGCTTGCTCATTTATCCCATTTCTTCCTATACCTCCTCTTCAGACTAAACAGAAGCATATCAATCATACCAATTCTTGTGCTCAACACTGCAACATCTACAGCAGGAAACATCCTGCTCAGGCCTTGAAATCCCAGGTTGCAGAATACTGAGTAAAGGTACAATCTTCAGAAAATATAGTGTCAGAAACTAACAAGCATTTTATTCAATGTGTAAACATGAGATTTTTTTTCAAAGGTTTGTAACTTGGCTAGATTTGGGTACCTTTTACCGAAATAACATGAAGTACATTCCTGACACAAGACAACCTCTCCACTGGAGCATGAAGAAGTTGGAGCTTCCTGACACAGACTGTAGCAAATAGACATGTTTTGATGTGGGATTTTACCAGCAGTAAAGCTGTCTGAAGTACAAGTACAAGCTTCCTCTATTTCACTGATTCTCAACCAGGCTGCCACAGGAGCCTTGGATGCTATGAGATCCTTTTAAGGGTGCCACACAATATTAGTACTGTTAGGTATGCAAACACCTACACACTATTCACAGGATAAACCCAGAGATTTTAAATAGGAATCGGTAGTGTCAAAAGCATCTGACTTGTTGTTTTTCTGAGTTCCTGCTACAAAAGAATTGCTCTATTATTTTCCCATAGTCACAAAATGAGCGAAATCTAAGAGGTAAACCAGAGGTGAATCAGTGCTGTAACTTGTTCTATGAAAGGAGGATGAGAGTCATAAGCACAAACCTGTATGTGGGCACGCCCAATCAAGGTAATGAGTCTGAATATACCTATAAAATATGCTGACTGAGCATCTTGGTTGGGCAACCTTCAGTAGTACTCATATAAGGCCCCAGACAAATTTTAAAGCGTCTTTCCTTAGCAGAACAAAGATGCTTACTATCCTCTGGCCCTACAGACATACTGACACTATATATCCTTTTCCTAACCTTTGTATTTTAATCACTGCATTCTATTTAGACGCTCTACTTCCTGCAGTCCCTTCACAGCATCTGATGAACTATCACCCCGATCCCTACAAAAGATGCTAGGCATTACTGATTTACACTACTCTATTTAAGGTGAAAATCTACCTTGCCTTCTGCCCATCTTCAGACTAACTCAACTAACTACCTCTCTTAATAGACCCTAGCCATTATTTGGCCACTCTCATAGTTTTCTTTTTTTTTTCTACTACTGGTGATTCACATTGTTAAGTCAACTTTCTCTTTTCATTTTTTCTTTGCTGGCCTCAAAGTTAAACACTAATGCAATGACTCTCCAAAAGAGGCTTAACCTGATCTGTCTTCCATTAACCTAACCATACATGCTGCCCACTGATGTAGTTGACATTTTGCTTGCTTTACTGTTCTTGGTTTGTCAGAGAAACCCCCACCCCAATTCCTTATTAAGTCTTCTAAACCAAAAATATTCTCATCAACAATATGTTCATCTATACAGTGTTTTTTCTATAGTATTTATTTGTCTATCTTCCTTCTTTGGGTAATTGTCGCATAATCATGTAAAGCAAAAGGCCTTGTCCAGAATTTCTGAAGCTTAATCTATGCCAGTTGTTTGGAACTAAAACTTCTCTGCAGACAGCAGTAACAGGCATTTCCTGCTTTATATCCATGCCTTAATTTCCTTCCTCACATGACTGTTATTAGTCACAACTAATTTTATACGGTATTTTAAATGATCTATATTGATGATGTCTGTGGCTGTCAACTTCTGGATAAACTTGTTCATGATTATCTCACTGTTTTGATTTAGTCTTCAGTCATATCTTTCTTGCCATTTTTTTCAGTTCTCTAACTATCCTTTGTACCAGCTCTTTATTTCTCAATCCAACCCAGGGGTCAGTATTGGCAATAGTACCTTCATCATCCTCACAAAGGACTGAATCCCCTTCACTTTTCCTAATCCAACCCCCAGCATGTTAAATGTAAAGAAAAAAGAAAAGAAAAATAAGATACACTGCTATATAATTATTGTTTTTTCTGAATCTTAGAAATCATAGCATTAGTTTTATACCACAAAGATAAGAGACATGGGAATACTACTTTGCAGTAGGTGGGCTAGTTACTTCACTCTAAAGTGCACGTTAAGAATCAGCCTTTCATATAAAAGATAACTTGTAAGACATAACTATTTTACAGCCTTCCTGTACACATTACTACTTTTACACCAAAGCATAACCTACACAAGTAACTGCAAAAAATTTAACCTTTGACTTTCAATTATTTTAAAATTTCTCCAATAGATCAATACTTTTGTAAAAGGGTTTCCAAATGAATTTGATATCAATATGATGTGACATAACTGAAGCAAACTTTAATTTAACTCACAGTAAGAAATCACAAGATTAAGTAACACTGTGCAGTCTTTTAGAAAAGTTTATTGCTTCCAGATGGACGCAAGTTTCCTTTCAGCACTGACTGTATCTATTGTACACAGGATGCCAATGTTATTATGAATACAGAAAAAAATGCCAAATTATTAAAATATTG
>NW_017728949.1:35780336-35786667 GCF_001723895.1 Crocodylus porosus | reverse complement strand
GCCCCATGTTGTGTTGTGCCATGTGTTTCACTGCATGGTGCTCCTTACCATGACGTCCACCTGTGCCCGTGTATCTGTGCATCACACTAAAGCATCTATGTTTATTTCATTTAGTAATTTAACAGTTGAACACATACTATAATCCACTTATGTGGAACTAAAACAAATTTTGTAAATACCATGTTCCTTGTTCTAGTAATTCAAATAGCATTATCTACACGGAAAAGAACACTGACAAAACACACGGATAAATCTATAAGCAATATTATAACAAATTAACAAAATAAATGTTAGGATCACCTAAAAGAAGCCATTATGTATAATTTTATTTTTGAAAAGAAAAAATAAAATTCATAAATAATCAGGAATAGAAGTAGGCACTTAAATTGTATAACTACATAAAACAATAAAACCAATTTGGCAAAAGTACTAACAAATTTTAATTGCATGTTTGTCAGATATTCACAGGGCCATTACTTTATCAGAGGACATGCTCATTAACAGGCATCTCTCAAAATTCTTACTCTGAACCCTGTATAATATCGAAACAACTACAACAGGATTTTTAAAATTAAAACAAGATATTGTAAATAATAAGCAAGGGCAGGCAGATGCTAGATAAATCAAGTTGTTGCAATAAGAAATGCCATGTCATAATGGACCATGAAATACACTAAAGACTTCCAATTGGAAAATAGTTACATAACAATACCTAATCACACATGAAAAACATATGACATTTCCAATAAATATATGTCAGCTACTTAAAAACACAACTAATCCAAAAAAATATGAGAGCTTTATGAGAGCAGGTAGGGAGTGGAAATAAGAAATACCAACATGCCACATAAGCACCTGAAGTAAGATTTAGCTATTTCCCTATAAGGTCAGGAAGAGGGGTAATAATTCATTTCCTCAGCAAGAACAATCTTCAAGCCAGTGGCACAGGTAATAGCTGTACTGATCTAAGGACACAGGCTGGCAAGGTTCTGTGGGTGTATCTGACAACTTTTATTAGACCAACTTAAATGTTATAGTTGATCGAATAAAAGTTATCAGATTCAACCAAAGAACTTTGTCTACCAATCTTCAAGCCAGGGATTCCACAAACCTTAAGAGGAAATGAACAGACACTTCCCATCAGCATTTAGTGAAACTAAAAAAAAACTCATACCAAGGATTACCGAAATGCAGTTAAAAAGGCACAGCACAGTAAAGATTACCTATACATGTGCAATTGAGCAGATACCACAGATTAGAAACTGAAAAGAATTATTGGAAACTAGCACTGGAATAGCATCTGGATACGAAGAACCACACACCAGGTGGTGTGAGATGAAAAGGTCAACCCCACATCAAAGGGACAAACAGAGACTTCCACTGTGAAGCCAAAGCCCGTATCTCACTTGAGGATCACTTTAACATCCTCTACATCAGCAGAGGATCACATTAACGTCATCTTCCTACAGGAAAATATTTCTATAATCAGACTAACACAGTATATAGAACCAATGTGCCTGTATAATAATAAATATAAGCATCTATTAAAGTATCTTTACTGAGAGATGGACACACAAATTTTAATATCTACTATTATTATACCATCCAAGTAAGTTTCTAATGGTAGTCTGCTTTGCTCGTTTAAAAATATTAAATAAACCTGAGTTTCTGTATAGACCGAGCTGCAAAAGCAATAAATTGGTAAACCTACTTGATTCAGTGTTAACAGAGGTGCACCAGAAAAAAAAAAAAAAGAGGTGGTATCTAGGTCTCTGCGAAGCAACAAGTATTCGATTCAGATTCTGCTGATTTGGAGGGACAGAGATTCAATTCAGTGAGTCAAATCACTGTCTTGATTTGGTTTGGCCAATTCAGATCTAGACATTTGGCTGCCGAATCGGGCTGAATCTCCTGATTCTACCAAGCAGCAGTAGAAGCGTCAGTGTTGGAGGCATGCTGGCAGTTGATCCCCGCTGCTCACATGCTGTGAGCCCCCAGATGCCCTGATCGCCACTGCTGCAGCCGGTGAGTGCAGTGCTTCTTCTCTCTCTCTCTTTTTTTTTTTTAATTGCCAAGATGCTGGGGCCAGGTGCTGCGGCCAGGAGGAGCAGCCATGGGGGAGCAGGCCGGGGTGAGGCCCCGCTCACCACCAACATGCCCCTGCCACCAACATTGCCATCTGTGCAGACACTCTTCAAAAAAACTCTTAAGATGAGATGTTCTTGAAGTGTGGTGCCCAGAACTAGACACAGTACTCCAGCTGTGGCCTCACGAATGCCGAAGAGGCGGAGGAGCACCCCTCTGGATCTACTGGCAACACATCTGTTGATGCACGCCAGAGTTCTATTTGCTCTGTTGGCAACTTCATCACACTGTTGGCTCATATTCATCCCCTGGTCTATTGTCAGCCCCCAGTCCCTTTCAGATGCAGTGTCAGCAAGTGAACCCATCAAACAGACATGGTGAGGGTTCTCCCTACCCAGATGAAGGACCCAGCACTTGTCCTTGTTGAACCTCATCCAATTGTGTTCAGCCCACAGGACCAGCCTGTCAAATCCTGGATCTTTCTCCTGTCCTCAGACATGCCCACTTGTCCCCACAGCTGGGTATCATCCACAAACTTAATCATTGCCCTTGTCACTCCCTCATCCAGGTCATTGATAAAGATGTTAAAGAGCATGGGGCCAAGTACTGATCCCTGGGGGACACCACTAGAGACAGCCCTCCAGGATGAGGCCACCCCATCAGTTACCACTTGTTGGGATTGACTGCTGAGCCAGTTGCCAGCCTACCTCACTGTAGCCTGGTCTAGGCCAGTACTCTCAAACTTAACTGAGTGGAGTTCATGGGAAACAGTATAAAAGGATTTGCTGAAATCTAGGTAGATGACATCCACCCACCTCCTGTCCCATGTCCAGCTGGTTAGTTACCTGGTCATAAAAAGACACCAGGTTTGGTAGGCATGACATCCCCTCGACAAAGCCCTGCTAGTTGTTTCTCAGTACCCCACCACTTGACAATTTTTTCAAAGAGTTTTCCCAGGACCGAAGTCAGACTGACCAATCTATAGTTAGCATTTTGTCCCCTCATTCTGTCACAGGGAATAAAACCACATCCCAGTATTAATTTGCAAAGCATAGCAAGATTCTACACAACTCTATACATACAATAAGGAAACATATGTTAAATGCAATGGTTGTCAACCCAGGGTATGCATACCTCTAGGGGTCCTTTAAAAAAATTGTAGCAGGTACAAGGGGGGTCCCAACACTGCGTGCACCCTGTCAGTCTGGGGAGCACACACCCCCTCGATCTGTGCACGGGCACACTCGGCCCCCCCAAATAATTTTAATATAATGAAGTACATGAGCTGAAACTTTGAGACAGAAGGTATACACTTGTTAAAAAAGGTTGAAAACCCCCGTGTTAATAGTACTACTTAGGAAAAAGGAAAGTATTTACTATTCTCAAAACATAAGGTTTATTTTAAAAGCATTAACATTAAAAATCTTTAAAATGTTTATTAATCTGCTATCATTTTTAGAAATCCCTTTTCCTACTATACTATAACATCATAGTATAATTGCAGCACTTTTAAAACTGCATTTCAAAAATGAGATGAAGGACCCAATTTCAAGAAGTTATCTGTTTTTATTTCCAAAAATATTTAACTACACAGTTCCCATACAAATTTAAACATGAAGAAAATTAAAAGCTCTCTTACACTCTATTTTTGGATTTTCATAGTAAAATATTTCACAGATATTCCTATTCTCCCATTAAACAATTCTCAAATGCAACCTTCACTATGGATTCAGTCCTACATAATAAAACAGCTGCTGAATGCAAAATGGGACAAACATCTGGAATATCATGTTGATTTAAACATCAGCACATTCATTTATGTTTTTGTTGCAGCCAAGGAATAATATTTGTAATCTAGAAATCATTTTTCTAAGTAACAGAAAGATGAACCTATGGTTCATTAGCAGACTAAAGCAGTTTATTTAATCTCCAAAATATTTCAAAGTGCCCACTTTTTACTACACAAAGGCCTTGTTAGAAAAATATTTGTCTTTGTAATATCTTAGTTGTGAGTACTATAATGTTGGAGGCTACCTTGAAACTCTCCAACTGCGGCTGTTACAAACTAAGCAACATGCCTACTTCAGAGTTGAGGTCCACGAGAATCAGTGATACAGTCTCTAACTTTTGCTGCCTGTAATACAGAAAGCACTGTTAGAACTTTCAGGGGTGTAGGTTGTAGGACATAGGCAGACAAGGTTCTTCGGGTAAATCCAGTATCTTTTATTAGACCAACACAAATAGTTGGAAAAATTCTTCTTTGCAAGCTATATTCTTTGCAAAGCTTGCAAAGAAGAATTTTTCCAACTATTTGAGTTGGTCTAATAAAAGATATCGGATTTACCCAAAATAGCTGTATTCTACCAAAGAACCTTGCCTGCCTATTAGAACTTTAAACGTTAAACAATAAGATACATCTACCTGATGGCTTTCTGCAAGATCATGCTAATGAAGATCAGGAGACTCAAAACTGCTACTCACATAAATATGTGGAGATTCTCACCCCCACTTATGACCGAATAAAGGGCCGGAGTGGCACAAAGTGGCTCTGAAAGAGCCAGAACCAGCTGGGGAAGAATTCCCTCAGGAGAGTTATTGAGGAAGAAATACAGGCTGTTCTTTAAGGACTCTCTTAAAAGCCCTGTTATAAAAGGCATGCCAGAGGCAGAATTGGGGACAGAAGGTGTGTTTCAGCAGCAAAGTCACAGCTCATAGAACAGAATGAATTGGGACAACTCCTGGTGATTTGGCAAGCTGATTTTTCTTTTTCTTTTTTTAATCACAGCTGTCATTTTTGCTCTGGAATCTAAGTTTTTATTTTTAAAAAGAATTAAGGGCCAAATCTTCAACTGTTGTAAATTATTTCAAAGTAAGCCAGCAGAGCTGAATTCACTCCATTAAAACTACATTAATAGATTACTGCTCATAAAACTATGAAAAAAACAGTTTATAAACTGAATTTAAAAGAATTTATATTTTCCAGCATATGTAGACAACCTAAAAAAATTTGAATACATGACCTACTGCTATTATTTGTAACATCTATTTACTCTCCAATCTAATAATAATTATTTACATTTCACAATTAGTTCCTATTTTACTGCTGATCAAAAGCATGAATGAAGAAAAACAATCCAACAGTTCATATCTTCAGAATTCACAGAAAGCAGGATTCTATTTAGCATCTCCTATGGGTAGGTACTTACCCTGTGAGCAGGGCTCTGAAAGGTACTGTTCTTTACTTTTTACATCTCAGTTATATGTTGGAGTGGGGCTGCTGGCATGCTCTGTACTTCTTAATGACATCATGTATAAAAACTCCATATATTATTGTTTTATGCTTTAAGGCATACAAATCTTAAGCTGAAATGTACCAAAATGTTTGAGGTTACTCATTTATTCACAAAAATGAAATTTATCTCATTAAACTTTATGTAATTAGGGGATCATCAGTTTCCAGATTGCTGTCTGATATCCCTCCTCTAGGTATCATGCTTGCTCAGAAATCTCCATTGCCCTTGCCACAAGTTGATCCTTCTTTGATAACATTTCTGCCGGAGGGTACAAAAATAATCCGTATTTTAAATATTTAGTTCTTGCTCATCTATATTCTCTCATGCAATGTTCAGGCACAAAACAAAAAATGTTTTCTAATATTCTAAATAGCTGTATTCTATCATTTTTTCCTTAAGCTAAGCATACCTTGGCATGCTTCTCTTCTTTCTATCTTCAGTCATAGACAAATGTTTTAAAAGAGGAGGGGAAGCTGCCATTTGGAACATGCATCAGACTTCCCTCACTTGACAGGCAGCAGGAGTCTTCTGGAACCACAGGTGGGAGAAGAAAAATCTGGGGACAGGAGGCAGGGGTAGAAATCTGTTTGAAGTGAAGGGGCAAACCATGAGTGTATGAGGGTGCTAAAGGAACCAGCAAACTGGTGAGCTACACCTGGGTGTTCAGATTAGGCAGAGTGTGCTGGAGTCTCACCCCCTGGTGTTGACTTGGGGCCTGCATCCCTCTTCTCCCAGGCAGTAGAGTTCAGGAGGCTTGAAAGTTTGCCCAAAGCATAAAGGAGTAGGAGTAGTTCAATTTCTTTATCAGCGATTTGGACGACGGGGTGAAAAGCAACCTGTTTAAATGCGCTGATGATACCAAAATTTGGGGTGAGGTGAGCACGCTAGTAGGGAGGGAAAGACTGTAGCAAGACCTGGATAGGTTACAGGGGTAGGCTAACAAAAACAGGATG
>NW_017728949.1:35778091-35779918 GCF_001723895.1 Crocodylus porosus | reverse complement strand
TGGTGACCGTCTATAAACTCACTAGGGGGGACCAGAAGGGTTTGGGAGAGACCTTGTTTCCCCTAGCGCCCCCTGGCATAACAAGGAATAACGGCCACAAGTTGTTGGAGAGATGAGACATCCGTAAGAACTACTTCACAGTCAGGGCAGCTGGGATCTGAAACCAACTTCCAAGGGTAGTGGTGCTGGCTCCTACCCTGGGGGTCTTTAAGAGGAGGCTTGATGCCTACCTGGCTGGAGTCATTTGAGCCTAGTTTTTTTCTCCTTCCCAGGCAGGGGGTTAGACTTGAAGATCTACAAGGTCCCTTCTGACCCTACTTCTTTGATTCATTTAACAGGTGAATGATCCCATTTTAAGTGCCCTTATGACAGTTTAAAGGTAACCTGTAACACCACCCTTAGTTCACTGAATTATTCACATGGCACTTGTAAAGCTAGCTGAAGATACTGATGCTTGTAGTGTTAATGCTGAGGCTTCATAATTCCTTTTCAAGGACACCTCTGTTTTCTGATGCCTCTGCTCTCTTGGGAAAATATCCCCTTCAGAGGCTTATGGCGATGTCCTTGGTTAGCAAAGATACTGATGCACCTATAGTATAGTTTCAGCCTTCTGAATTATATAATATTTCATGACTGGCTTCAAACCTTCTATCTGAAATCAGAATTAGAGCAGTTCTCGGAGCCACTCTAATAAAAAGCCCCACCCCAACCCCCACAGCATGTGTAAAGACACCTCTTTGGTACATCTACACGTACTTTACTGTGAAGCAGACTAATAAGTTCAGCAGTAGAGTGTCACCATCTACATGTATTAGGGCACAGTAAATTCATTAACTCAGCTGTGAGATAGTACTGTCCCCTGCAGTACTATCTTACAACGGAGTACTGACATATACTGAAATGCATGTGTAGAGAATGACAGGGAACGGCTGGGGTATGAGGGTGCTAAAGTGTGGAGGCTGACTGCCACTTAGCCCTGCATTTTAGCACCCTTGTACTCCAGCCAGCCTCTCTGCTGCCTGATGCCACCACCTAGAACCCAGGGCTGCTTCACCCCAGCTTAAAGTGCTGCAGTCCCAGGCATATGTGTAGACCCAGGAGCAGTCAACTCCAGAGCAAACTGCACCAGAATATATTGTTCTACCTTAAATGCACACGTAGACGCACCCCTTGAGTGTGAAGTTAATCACTTTGGGTTTCCAGGCAACAGAGTTGGTGGAACGAGCCAATTAACCCAACATTTTCAAACTGAATACCCGAAATTTTACTCTTGTATACCTATTTCAGCTGGGAATGGAAATTTCACAACAGCCCACAAAAAAAAACCAACAACAAAATAAAGTGAAAAAAGAAAAGAAAAGAAAAAAAGAACATGCAGACTAAAGATTTTCCTAACAAAATTCCAAATGATTTGTAGTTTTCTTCCCAGAGTCCACTGCTATACAAAACCAATTTGAAGGTGACAAGACAATTCCTTTTAGTCTCTGGGAAATTACTTCAGTTCTAGAATTCAAAGAGACAACATCAGTTTTTTCAGTTGTTCTGTTGGCTCAAATTTCGAGTTTTCAAGATCACTTAAGTCGCTGAAAAAGTGGAAGACTACAATGATCATCTAAATCAGGGGTGAGCAAAATATGGCCCACAGCTTTTCCCCAGGCTCCTTCCTAGTGCGGAGAAAAGCGGCCACTCCCCTACCCTGTAGCCAGCGCCCTGCACTGCAGCCGCTCACAGCCCACGCGGAGCTGTCCTGAGCAGGCACAGGCAGCCCACGTGGGTTTCGAGCGGCTGCAGCGTGGGGCACCAGGCACAGGGCAGGGAGGGGCTGCT
>NW_017728949.1:35767686-35777945 GCF_001723895.1 Crocodylus porosus | reverse complement strand
CCGCAGCTGCTGCTGCCGATGGACAAGCCCGGAGCCGGTTACAAGCTGATGCTGAGTGCGTGGAAAAGCAGCCCCTCACTCACCCCACGCTGCAGCCGCTTGCAGCCCACGCGGGGCTACCTGTGCCTGCTCCAGATAACCCCGAGTGGGCTGCGAGCGCCTGCAGCAGGGAGCGCTGGCCGTGGGCCAGGCGAGGGGCCGCTTTTCCCCCACACTCAGCACCAGTTTCTTCACTGCTGGCAAGCAGGGGGTCAGGGCTGTGTGCTGCCCCCTGCTTGTACCACGGGGTTAGGGGGGCACTGGGAGTGAGCAGGTGCAGGAGCCAGAGAGAGCACAGGGCCCGCACCAGTGTTCCAGAGCCAGCGCTGGCAGGATCCAGAGCAGGGCAGCAGGAGTACAGGGTCCTGGCCAGCAGAGGCTCTATGGAGCTGGGCCAGCTCCCTCATCTCCCTGCTAGTGTTGCCCAGCCTGGCTCCACAGACCCCTGCCAGCCTGCGCCTCGCTTTGGGCCCCACTGGTGCTGGCCCTTGGACCCGTCAAGAGGCAAGGCTATTCATGCAGTCCTCAACAGCCTGCCAAAACTGGGTAAGCGGCCCTGCACCCGAAATAATTGCCTGTTCCAATCTAAATCCATCACTAGGTTTCCAAAACATAATTGTTAGGGCAGGATAGAAATAGGTATGGGGTATGGAATGCAAGGAAGTGTTAAAAACACTTGGGGTTTCCTTTCATGTTTAGCCTGAAACTCATCCCACTTACTTACACAAATATTTATCAATGTTGTTACAGTATTAGATTGTCCCACAAGAATGCTGCAAGCTACAGAATTATTTTAAGCTGAAAATTAAGCTTTAGGAAGACAATCAAAGATATACAATACATATATTTTTCAATGTTTCCATTCACATGAAAAAATATGTTACTAAGCTTTTCCACAGAACTTCAAACATTCCTTTTATTGTTTCTTATAACTTTGTTTTTCAAATATCCACACTCGGAGAGTATCTGCAAAAAGCAGTATATTAAGTCCTTTGTATTTACTGCTGCTACCTTACACTTGGCCATCCATATGCCAAATTTTTAATTTTCTAAGAATCAGTGTGCACTCTATTAAGAGTTGTTTCCAGGATACCCATAATTGTGCAGAGCATAACATCTGTTGCTTTGCATTTTCAGAGCTTTACAAAACCTAACTAAGCATACTTTCCTACACTCGAGTACATGAACTGAGAGAAAGATATACAGTCACAGTTCAAATAAACTGGCAATGACAACTAATTTTATGCAGAAATGTATGCAAGTAACTAGCTATTTATGTGCACTAAGTAGACAAAAGCCAGGAAATGCAAAGTTAAGAACTGAATTCTGTTCCCTCAACTACCTATTTGTTTAGGAATTGCAGCACAAAAAATATTTGTGTCCTAAATTGCTGAACTACATGGTAAGTAAATCTACCATGTACTTCTGCCTACCTCACTTACTCATAAATTCTAGCCCAAAATTATTTTAAAAATGAAAAGAGAAATTCCCATATTAGGAAAAGGGTGGATTTCCCTCCCCAGGCAAAAAATGCTATTCCATCCAAAAACCATGGTTAAAGAAAGCATCACGCACAAACTACTTTAATGTCTTCTATGTACATATGTGTACTTATGATTTTTTAGTTTTCTTTCTTCATAGTTTCAAAGTTTAATAAGGAGCTTTATAAAATCAAAGAGAGGATAATGTCAACTTACAAAGGGGACCCTATACTCCAGTTTAGAAGGTACTATGGTAACACCTTGAAACCAACATTTTCTTATGTATACACAAGCAATTTTAAGAGATATGGTGGTTTTTATATGACCCAGGCTGAGCACTGGAGCAATATGGGCATGAATTCCAATTAGTCAACAATTATTTCAAACTGAAAATTCTAGCTTTGATTGAACACATTAAAATTAAACACTTACTAAAGTATCTTGCTAGATTGGGGATCAAGTGCTCTGAACTGTGTAGCAAACAACTTAAGTGTGGCAGCTTCCTTCCTAGGTAGATGCTATAGCAAGGTCATATTTTTTTAATTTTTAAATGTGTGTATAAATTAAATAGATACCATATGCAAAAATACATGTTATGGATGCTGCATAACCAGGGTTTTTTTTATCAATATACAATTACGATTCAGCAAGTAACTCCCTTGGGTCGTTGCCACTCAGGGGGAATGCAACCTTTCAAAATACTGTAGGCCTCCCATCTCCCAATCTGATCTCTTAATATTTAAATATTGTAGTGTATACATATTAGAGATAAAAATGGATGTATGTGAGGGGTCATTTCTAATAAAATAAAAAAGTCTGTATTCCATAATGGCACAGAGTTTGTATCCAGACTATATAAAGCAGGGGTGGCCAAGCCATGGCACGGGCAGCCTGTGTGTGTGGCATATGACAGATTGAGGTGGCAGAGCAGCAGATAGGGCAGGGACCAGAAAGCAGAGCAGCCTATCAGGTAGAGGAAGGAGACTGGAGTGATACTCAAGAAGGGCCTGGAGCTTAATTCATGGCATGCCTGCAAAAAAGGTTGTTCCCCACTGACATCAAATGTAAAATCTCAGAGCTGCTCCCCTGTTCTACCAGTCCATTTATAATACTAAGCAAAATAAAGGGAACCTGCAGGGAAGTGTTCTGTTCACTCTGCCTAGGCATACTTATAATACCAGTTAAATGGTAAAATGAATTGTAATATAATATGACACTACACAACTAAGATAAGATATTCTTACACAATAATTTAAAGGAACTTCATAAACACTTGCTAGTGTTGAATAACACATTCAATTAATTTGCAGGTTTTAAATAAAATATTTTATAATTTCTCCCTCATTATACATCTAGCTCTATTCACAGCAACCAGTCTTTTCTAAGAGTCAGACACAATAGCTGATGGAAAATCTGCCACACTGAAAATAACATTTATTTTCTTTGTGTCTGGAAAAAAAGTTTGATATGCCATTTCCCATTATTTTTCTATACTAAATATTTGTAATAGTCTAGAAAGCTGTAAAGTTGAATACTGAAATACCAAAGACTTTTTTAATCTAAAGAGTTTTTATTACTCAAAGGAAATATTTCATTAATTTTAACCTAAACATAGGCCAAAAATCAAATTATTTAAAAACCTCCCTCAGGGGTTTTTATTTTTTAATATAGTGCTTTGTTTTAGTGAAAAGATTTTCTTTTGGCTTTGCTCTCTGTTTATATTAGTATGCCTCAGCACATGAGCTACGTGCATTATTTAATGAGAATGCATATATTTCAGTCTCATTTAGTTTCTTCACAATTAAAGAGGTGGGGTTTCCTGTTTGGGGATTGATTCAAAGAGCTCTGATGAAGTGTTACCTTCTTCAGTGTGCAGGGAAAAGAACTGTATGAAGAAAAGATTCGCAGTATTTAGTCTAGTTATTTTGAGTCAGGCTGTCTGTTTACAGAGTAACGATGAACAGTCAAGAGGTTTGATGCAGCTAGGTTTTAGCCAATATGTAAATGAAAGTTTTCATTATAAAACAGTATCTTGGACAGACTCATAGTCTTTCCTATTAGAGAGAGTTTAAGGATAGAGGTAAAATGGGAAAGGTATAATACTATTCTACAGCAGCACTTACTACTGTTATTAGAATTCCTTTATCTGAGAATCACTGATATTGCTTGTTCTTGGTGATGCTGGTGTTCACTAATAGGCTTATTCTTATGGGACTGTTTTAGCTAAAGATTTTTTGTTCGGTTCGTATAAGACCAAGGCTATAAATGAGCCCCACATATATACACTGCATCTATCTTTCAGGGTATATTAAGAGACAGTTTATAAAAAACAGTGGGAAGTAGTTCCAATGCTAGGTCAGAAAGAAATACAAAAAAAATACATGGCCTAGTTTTATATTGGTATATTCAAAAGCTTAGCATTGAGCTAAGTACAGATAGTCAGAAAGCCCAAGGCTGAATCACTTCAGTCTTTGCAGGTTAGTCTAAGATGCACAGATTAAATTGAAAAAGAAGTGAACAGACTTTTACATTTGATTCAGGAAATGCAGCCACATGCCTGCAATGGCTTAGGCCACAATCTGGGTGGGCGCTAAAACAAGGCTCTCTGGCTGTTTGTTCATTTCCTCTTCCTGCTGTCCCGGAGGTCTCTGAGATTTGCAGTCCAAAATTACAACAGCAGCACTCTGCAAAGTTGCTCATCATTTCCTCTTCCTGTTTCCAGGGATTTGTAGTCCACAATCTCAGCCAGTAATATTGTTTCAGTAAGTTTAGCAGCAGAGCAGCTCTGTACTCAGGAAAAGGTGGGTTTAACCCAGGAGTGGGCAAAATACAGCCCGCAGGTCAGATCTGGCCTACAAGGCCATTCTATCCAGCCCATGCAGCTCCTAAAAAATTTAGAAAATGAATATTTATCTGCCCTAGCAGCCTGTCAAAGCTGACATGAGCCAAGGGCAGTAGGACCCAAGGGAAGCCTCAGCAGGACTGAACAGCCCAGTCCTGCCCACCCCCAGCCATTCCACTCCCTTCCTGCCCCCACCCTGCTCCAGCACCACTGGCTGCCAGCTACATTGCAGGGCCAGGGAGCACAAGGCTGTGCCGGTACATTTGTGCGTGTGTGTGTGTGTGTGTGTGTGTGTGTGTACATGCGTGCATGTATGTGTGTGCGCGTGCACACGTGTGTATGCAGGCAGGGGCAGTGTGTGTGTGTAGGGAGACAGGGGCAGTGTGTGTGTGGGTGGGTGGGTATGTTCATAGGCTGAGTCCCACACCCCCCCCACCATACACATACACCCCTCGCACTGCCATACACGCAGACCCCCAACATCCTCTCACACACCCGAGGCATCCAGCCCACCCACAAACCCCATACCCACCCACATCCACACCCACATGCTATCACCGCATACCCACACACCCACAGCCCCCCACGAACCTATACCCACCCCCCCAATAACATACAAGAGTATGACTTCATTTTAAGCTGCTGTGCAATCACCTCTAGGTACACTACACAAATGCATGTAAATCAGGACACAAATATTTTTTGTAACCAAATTAATGAATGTTCACTTTTTAGAATATAATTTTGTATTTTTCTGGTTCCGAGATAACAAACCTCTTGCTGAAAGGAGTACTTCCCGGGGCAAGAGGAAGAACTTCTGGTGGCAAAGGTAGGGGTTAAGGGGCAAGACTTCAGGTCACAAGACGGCAACCAGGGGTAGGGTATCTATCAAGGAGCAGGGCTACAAAAGCAGCCCTTGACAGCTTGCCAAAACTTGGTAAGCAGCCCTCCACCCGAAATAACTGCCTGCCCCTTATTTAACCCCTCTCCCTGGCCCCAGACCCCAGCAAGGGTTTTCCTGGAAAAGGGAAGTCCTTGCCTCCCTCCTCCCCACAACCCTACTCTGCTGGAGCAGACAGCACAGTCCAGCCCAGGGCTGGAAAGCATGCTGGGATGCTGTGACTTCACTTGAACCAGGAAGGGTTGTGGGACAGTTTCAAAAATCAGTTGACTCAAATCTGTTAAGTCTGATACTATACTCAATCAGGTTCATCTTAAAACAGTTTTAGCCATTTTGAAATTGGTTTATATGCACTGAGCCTATGTTCTGTTACAGGTTTAAACCAGTTTCTTATCATTTAAACGGGTTTATACGCAACTTCTGTCCCTAGCCTTGGTTATGTCAGTGTTCACTTATAGACGTATTCTTGTGGGACTGTTTTAAAGATTTTTTTTTGTTCAGTTCTTGTAAGACCAAGACTATAAAAGAGCCCCACATATATACACTTGATCTTTCAGGGTATATTAAGAGACAGTTTATAAAAAACTGTGTGGGAGTAGTTCCAGTGATGAGTCAGAAAGAAATGTAAACATACATCAACTATAATTTTATATCAATTTATTCAAAACCTTAGCATGCGTTTTAAAGCCCTGGCTGCCACATATGAAATCCAGACTTCCAGCTTTAAAAAAAAAGCTGCCAGTAAAAGAAAACTGAGGATATTCCCTCTTCCACCAGAAAGAAGCGTGTGTGTGTGGGGGGGGCAATACTTGGTAATTCAAATTGACAATATCAGAAAAACGTCATTAAAGCATTGTATCTGGTAGGCAGACAAGGACTCACAAAACAGAATATGGCTGCATACCTATTAAGAAAATATTTTCCTTCCCCAAGCAACAAGGCTTACTTGAATAACAGAAGCCTAAATACTACTGTTTCATACCATAAAAGTGCCATGGACGATGCTAGCAAGGAACTATTTTCTTTACTCAGGAAGACAGATTATTTAATAAATGTAACGACTTGATTGATATCTTTAATGCTGTACATATCAATCTCTCTAAAGCTGCACAATGTTCAATTTTGTGAAGTATATTGCTGATGATTCTACTGAAGACTCGCTATTCTATAACACTATACCAGGAAATAAATTTGAAACTGGAAGAGTCTTAGTAGTTTCCTTTTATCCTGATAAATGCTGCCCATGTAATTCAAGACACTTTTAAATTAAATTAAATGCTAGCTCACAGGATGTACCAGTGAATTAAGCTGAAAAAAGAAGATAAAATGAACAGTCTAGTTTTTTTTGCAGTTCATTAAAACAGTGATACCCTCAGCCTCAATCCTGCAAAGACTTGGCCATGTACCCTAACCTGAAGTATTGTATGATGAGAGAAACTACTTGCTGCATATAAAGCATGTGCCGATATAAGCATGTGCTTCTACCTTTGCTATATTGAGGCCTTATTCATTTAAAATAAAAACACTGTTACCAACAAATCTATGTTTTCCCAGTTTCTAGCATATGCAAGAGAGCTAGGAAGGGATTCAGCTCTTCTGCAACTTTAACACTACTAAAAGTTCTGCCATTTAGCTGTACAACAAAACTTTACACTTTGTGTACATCACAAAGGAATAGAAGTGGAGATACTGATGCTTCTAGCTCTTCTGAACTTCACCCACCCATTCCCCAGTTATTCATTCTGGATGTGCAGGTACAGAACTCCAGCCTAAATGAAATGTTAGGTTAGGACATAGTTCCAATCTTGGTTTTCCAAACAACCTCCCTTTATGGCTAGAGAGAGACCCAGTGTAAAAAGAGAATCCTAAAGAACAGTCTGGAAAAGACTGAGAAACTATGTATTAATGTATTTATATCTTCAAACAGTTATAGAAATGACTGTGAGAAGTGGAAGGATACATGCATATTTATTTTAAATTAAAAATAAAGCTGCACAGCCAAATACATTGCCCACAAGGGTATATTTTAAAGGTTAATTTATAATCACCTTCATAGTTGTGCTCAGTACCTTGATATTCACACGCAGGACAGCACACAATTAACTCAAAACATAGACAGCTAATATCTGTGGCAGAGGAATCAATTTAGATGCTGACCCTACTATAATGAAATTCTGTAAGATTCCCACTAGCAATTGACAAAAAGGTCAAATTCTAAAAGGAAACAGCAGATACCACCACAAAACTAACAGATGTTCCTATGGGGTCATCTGCACAAAAACATAAGCATATGTGAAAGAAATCTAACACTATCATGAAATCAGTTGGTGTCTAAAGTAATAGCAGCACCTTATGGCAATATGGTAATATATGTATCAAATACTCAACACAGTATGTTGTAACAGTCTGTGCAGACTAAAACGCATAAGTAATAAAAATGAGTGCCACTATCTTCTTTAAGAGGAAAAACATGAGTTACATGATCCACCAACATTCAAGTTAAGTCTAACAAAAATATCAGAATGACTATCCTTCAGGATTCAAAGAATTTTCAAACACTTTTATCTGTAAATATTTCAGTGGTGATAAAAACGTTTTAAAGTAATGTGATTGAAAAAATCTCAGCAGAATACGGAAAAATTCTGATCACTAATCTCATCAAATGAATGAAGCAGCAAACAAACAGGATTACTTCTGTCTAATGACTGCACTAAAAAATAAGCAAAGAAAAAAAACGATATATTTGTTTTTTTTTATATACACTGACCCTAACAAATGCAAATACCAGACTTTCTACTATTGTTTTGTACCTACAAATTATACATAAACACTTTGATTTAAACATTTATCATGGGAATTAACTAAAGGTAAAAATTATAAAAAATAAAGTAAAAAGAAGGAGCTAGTGCAGGGAAAAAGGGAAGGGTATAGTAGGATAATTTGTTTGCTCTTGTGGTGCAGGAAATAGAATTAAAAAAGAAAATGCCCCAGACCAGTTGTACTCCACAGTTACCATATTTGCTATGTAGAGTAGATTTATTCCTGTAAAAGCAAGATGGAAAATGATAGCCAAAATTAGAAACATGGTCAAAATGACAGAGCAGAAAAACAAAAATGATAGTAAAGCAAAATCTAGGCACAGAGGAGACAATACCATATTTCTAAAAACTAAAATCTCCTAACAAGGAATGTTATAGCCATTCAGGAATGATAGGTACTGGCTAAGAAACAAATCTTGTCATATGCATCTGACTGGGCTTCCACAATAAGCAAGACAACAAGTCCAGTTCCTTCTGTGACAAGTAAAACAATCAAGAATAATATATAGCTTCAATGATGAGTCCAGAATAGAACCTATTTGTTCCACTAAGACAGCTATACCTTTGTCACTGCTAGCCCAAAAAGTAAACATTTCACTTAAGGGGTGTGGTCCTCTTCTGTCCAAGAGCCCTCACATTGGGCTAGCACAGTAGTTCTCAACCTTTTGAAAATTATGTCCCACAAACCATTTTGTCAAAAAACCCTGGTCCCACCATGATAAAAACAAAACCAAACTTTTTCCAAGAAGTGTACCCCGTGGAATCTCAAGCCTGCAGGCCCCCTACCTTTCTCAAAAATACCACTTTTTTTGGATACGTCCCACCTACATGACCTTAGCATCCCACCAGTGGGACACATCCTAGTAGTTGAGAAACACTGATCGTAGCACATCCTCAGAAACTGATCCTATTCTGCCTTGTGGGGATGCATAGCTTCCCACTCTAGCAATGGGAAGCCTTACATGACCCCCAACAAGTCATTTTATTCCACTCAAGAAGATACATAGTTCACTCACTCTTTCAAGCATTATGCACTTGCATCCCATCACGATCCAGGTCTGTCAGAGGGAAGATGACTACCTGAACCAATGTATGCAACTGGCAGCGACACTGACTTCTAGAGAGTGGGAAGTGGTAGTGGAGGAAGAGACAACCCATCTTTTCTCCTGTGTTCTAGTGGTACAGGCACTTGCCCAGGAAGTGAGAAACCTAGGTTCTTGGTCCCACCCAGTGAGAGGAGAATATTAATCTGTATTTCCTACTTCCCAGGAAGGTGTCCTAACCACCAGGCTTATAACTAAGCAGGGCCCAAAATAGTCTCAATCCTTCCTGCTGAAGTTAACCCATTAGGGGAAAGGAACATAAGAGTCATGGGACCAGGAGAGCACGCAAGGAGGATCCAACTCTACAGCCCCATGCATAAGCAGCACTGGGAACAAGGAACAGAACCAATTCCCTGCCTAGGATAATGCCCTCAGTGTATTTTTCTCTAAAATGAACGTAATATTTATCTACTCAAAAGGATGCTACAGTGTTTAATTAATTGACTTTAAAGATCTTTTAGACTGAGAAGACATTACAGAACACAGAGGAGTACACTAGCAATGCTTTATGATTCTCATTCTGGCAATGAACAGAGAACACTCACTGGGTCCAGAGACAAGAGAGAGCAAAGCACAGATCTGGCATAAGTGACACAGAAAAGGTGTTGTTCTACTCCATGTTCCCTGTATCATTCCACTGCCCTTTCCTGGGAGTGAAATTAGAAAATATGAAGAACTGCTTGGCAGTCTTACCCCTTAAGCTTACATATTTACTTGCATACCATACTCACTCTTTTTCCAAAAAAATTAGCTATCTAAAATTGGAGTGGATGTTTTAAACGAAGAAGTTGCTTTTCATACTGGAATGGTGGCCTGTGGACGCTGGAATACCTGCTGCGGGCTGGCTTAATGCTGGGTTTCTGGCCATATGTAGAAGCAGAGGCCAAGGTGTATGTCTTAGCTGAGGGTGTGAGTTGGTATGCAAGAAAATGGAGTAATCAGAAGACCTGCATGAAGCGGCTAGTATTCACTTCAGATTCAGCCAATACAGAGGACAGTGATTCTATTTGGTGATTCGAATCACTGTCCCAATTCGATTCAGCCAAATCTGAATCAGCCAGGCCAGGCCCATCC
>NW_017728949.1:35755808-35767216 GCF_001723895.1 Crocodylus porosus | reverse complement strand
GCAGGGGTACCCTCATGGTCCCCTCCCCCTCCACCAGCTCCAAGCCCCTGCCCCTAGTATTTACCAGCTCGGAGTGGCTGCAGCTCCCTGCTGCAATCACCAGGGACTGTCCAAATCATCGCTGAAGATTAGGAGAGCTTTGAATCGATTCAGACCTCTTAATTGGTCCCCTGATTCGATTCAGAGATTCAGCCACTGAATTGGGCCAAATCAAATCACTACCCAAAGCTTTGCACAGCCCTAGTAATTAGGATTCCTGTCTCAAGGTAGTTATTTGCTGACTATCATCATAACTTATACCAAATCAATATTATACAAGGAAATTTTCTTCTCACACACAGTGGTTCAGAGGCACTAGAAAACAGGTGGCAGTGGTATACTGCATGGGCAAGCAAGGATTTGGCCTGCAATACAGGAACACAATACCTCTATGAACTTGACCGTGGCCACATTAGCTCTCCCAAGCAGACTCCAGGACTCAAATTCCTTATTTATTCCACAAAGGACAACACACTCTCCATTCCTTCAGAAACACTTAGGTGGAAACTAAGACAAGTTCCAGAAATAATCACTGCATAGAACTTAACGTTCTGACCACCATCCCTACGGGTGTGTGGGACCCGGGGAGGGGGAGAGGGAAGAGGGAGGGGTGGCAAGTGGCCGGAGCTGGGAGCATGCAGTGGCAGCAGAGCCAGCGGTGCTTGGCAGCAGCGGATCCTGTACAGGACTGTCCACAGGGTCCAGGGCAGTCATCCAGATTTGCACCCCCCTAGGGACGGCCCTGTTCTGACCACAGAAGAGGGCACCTAGATTTTGATTCTTGCTGTTGCAAAGTGGAGAAAATCAGAAAAAGGATTATGTTAGAAACTTATATATTTTTTAAGTGTGTGGGGGGGGGTGTCTGGGAGTGTTTGAAGATTATATATTTGAAGATTTCAGCCACAGCAGCATAATAAATTCATAGGACTGATCAAATACAAGTAAAACTCTCATGAAAAGCAAGTACAACAATGACTTGTACTACAACACTAGTGTTTGTCCATTCAAACTGGATTTTTCCCACAATCACCAATGTCCCTGAGTCTCTATCAATCCAGAAAGTACCACAGTTCAAAAAAGAAAGTACTGAGGGGGTGAAACTATCATTGATTGCAGTGGGGGTAGCATTTCTTCAAACAGCTTTGAAATGTTGACAAACACTCATGTCCCAAATACATACAATACAAAGCAATCTTAACAAACAATCAGTCTCGTCACTTGTCCTGACTAGGAATGAATGCGAGTAACACCTGTAAACACACTGTGGAATTCTTTGCCTTTAAATACATAAAAACACTTCCCAAGAAAATGCATAAGATCATTGCTTCAAAACATATTGCTGAAAAAGCATACTTAAAACTCTAGTACTTACAATTATTTATGAAGCGTAATGATTTAGTGAAAAAAATTACCACCACACACAAAAACATATTTTATCTAAAATTTTAATTTAAAAAAACCCACAAAGGTTTGTTCTTTAACCTAGATCCAGCAGAAATATTTCTACTTATTAAAAAGTCCTAGCTAATAAGGATTCCTTTAAGTGGCTCAAGTGACAAACACTAAGGCCCTACCTACTGTATCCAAACAGCACTAGATCCCAATCCTGAACACAAATGTAACTTAAAGTACCTAACTAGTCCCAACAGACTAACTTAAACACATGTAGAAAGCAGGATAGAGATGCATTTTATAAACTAAATGAATTAGAAATGCACAAGTGTTCAAGAGCTGACTTTCTGCCTGACTAACAGGGCTAACTACCTCTCTTTAAAATGCATGTGATTGGAGGAACATAGTTTGTTTTATATTTGCATTTTAATCCCTCCTTCCTAAATGCAATTCATGAAGAGGCATGCAAAACATAGGCAAGCACAAAGAAGCACTCAGCATACATTGATTCTGTTCAACATGTGCAGAGAGATTTGTGAACTCATGCCTTTTATAGGAAGTCCATAAAAGTAAAAACATTAGTCAGCCAACATTTTGGCGCAACCAACCAGGTAAGAAAGATCTCAAATTTCTTTAGAAAAAATAAAAAGTTATGCCTAAATATGGCAGAAGATAAATGAAAAAACTAAAGATATTCAGGACATTTTATCATCTTACATAAATAGTTTTTAAAACAACAACAGCAGCAGCAGCTCATGAGTACAAGGGAGATGCAGATAGATATTAAACAATTCTGTACTAGTTACAATATTACCTATATTAAACATTATTAAATTCTGTTCAATTAAGTTTTGTTTATCTCAAGAAAGTGTCAAAATTCCAGAGTATCATAAATGTTCCTTCTACATGCATGTTAAAATAACCAGATAATTTTAAAAAGGAAAATTAAACCATGCAATACATTATTTACTATAAAACATAACTGATATTTCTCATTTTTCCATCCATTGCTCAAAAACATTTTCTTTGTATTTGGCCAGTCCAAAAGCTGCTTATTTAAACATTAAAGAAAATATGTTCACTATACATCAGCAGCCAAATCAGAAGCTTCTGCTTTGATCAACTAATAAATTCAATAATTCACATTTTGCAAGAGGCCGTTCCTGTTTCCATTATTCCTGATGGACTGACAGATGTCTTACTTTAGCTATTCCAAACAGACTATTGGTATCTATTTCACCTGCATCTGCTCCTAAATAGCTTTGGCAGCAGGTCACTATTCACTCAGAATAAATTCTAAGTCCTTTATTACTAACTCTTTTGTTGTTTTGATATTTCACTGATTTTATTCTCCTCATGCTTTTAAAAACATTCTACTTTTTCAAAATTATTTTTAACAAATATATCCATTACAATGTATGCATTATGTACATAAGCAATATGAGGGGGCCTTTGCTTTCTTACTAAAACATATGTTCAGTATCAAATTACTTGCCTCCAAGCAACTCCAGGTATCTTAGTTTCACTTAACCTTAAATTAGCTGACCATGTGAAGTGGCTTATGCAAAACAGGGAGCTACTTTACTCTGGAGGTGTAGCACCTCCAAGCCCAACCCATGCTAGCAGCTAGCATTTTGATGCAGCAATGAGCACTGTTTCATATTCCTAGGTCAAGTGGTATTCAATACCAAAGAATTTTTAATATTCTAAAATATCTTTAATTTTCAAAAGCCCCCTCCTTTATAGATACCAGAACTCCCTCAAGCCAGCGCTAATCTCTGTCCATTTTCTAGTAGACAAGTGCCTGCATTTCGAAATCAATACTAAACTAAAGATTAATTCAGATAACTTCTGGCCGTCTTAAGAAAGAAGCCAAGACTGAAGCACATGAGGAACTAAATCCTCTTTCAGCCACAAAGAGTTTACCCAGAACAAGGAAAAGAATAGGTGAAACAGAATAGGAAAGGATGCACTACCTTTTCCATTGCTGTTAATCCTATATGTTTCACGGGTATTACAGTTCTCTTTAAACATTTTTAATATCAACTGGAAGGATTAAATGACCTTTTCCAAACATTTTTCCTTAAAAGTTAACAGATTTTTTCCCACCAAAATCTATCATTTTCTATTGTTTTGGTGTTATAACACAGGTATAATATGCTAATCTATTTCAGGTAGTTTCATTTCTTTTCTATCAAGTGATGTCCAGGGCAAGTAGGTAAACCATCTCAGGTTGCAATCAGATCCCCAGAAGAAAAAAATCTTTCTTTCCTCACTAATTATTGTTCATGATGCACCAATAATCACATGGACAGAAGCTAGAAAAAGCCTGCAGGTAGCCCATCATTCTGGTTAGCTATTTGCTCTGAGCCAAGTTCCCTCAATGATATCTTAGGCAGCGTACACATGTTCAAATGATCCAGGAGAATTTACCTCAGTTTGTTTTCCTGATAGAAAATCTTACCTGGAAAACCCCTAAATACAGAGCTACTGAGCAACCAGGGGGGTTCCTGCACACACATCTCAGCTCTCTGACTACCTGGCAGCAACAGCACACAGGACAACCCTGATTGGCCATCTCAGAATTTCTCAGACGAAGTATCTCTTTGAAGCACAATGAGGGGATTGTAGAGGGTCTCCCTGCTTTGCTGGAACAGTAGATTCCAACTTAAGTGACACAGTGTGAAGGGCTGGAAGCAAAGCGTCCTGGGATGCTAGAGGGCTGCCACAGCTTCTCTCAGAAGATATGTGTCTAGAAGTTTGCTCTCCCAGGAGCCATTTAACCATGGCTGTTCCCAAGTTATTTATCTCCTGAAACAGCCAATTTTGCTTTAGGAGAAAAATCCTAAATGTCTATAGACTCGTGGTGTCTACTAGGAAAACAGCAACTCTCCCAGGAGAAACTGAACATCTGTACATCGCTTTAGAAGAGGGTCCAGAATTCTCTTGCTATATTACTGAAAACAACAAACCATAGAGTGATTGGTCTCTTTCAGACTAAGTCCATCCATCCTTTGTCATATGAACTGCTCTCTAATAGGAATAGAGCAGAAGCGCGCAAAATATGGCCTGCAGGTCATATATGGCCCACCAATTGATCCTATCTAGCCTGGGGACCTTGGGGAGGGAGGGCTACACCCCATGCTGCTTTGCTCCGCCACAGCTGGGTCAAGGCCAGGCACTGTGAGATTCTTCTGCTCTCCCCGCACCACGTTCATTCCCTCACCACCCCCGCCCAGCTTTCTGCTGATGCCACAGCTACACAGCCCTGGCACCGTAGCCACCAGCAGCCAGGCCCAAATGGGACGGGACACAATTCAGAGCACTGAGCAGCCATTCCACCCACCCACCTGCTGCCTGGTGCTGTCAGGAAGTGAATCCATGCCAGCTGTGGTGAGAGCTCAGCTTGGGGCAGCCATCCCCAACTTTCTGGGTGCAGTGTGGCAGCAGCAGCTCATTACAGCGGGCAGCCAGGACAGCTACTCAGTGTACATCGCACCCTGTTCCTATGCAGGCCCTGCCGCCGGTGATCACCAACAGAAAACCAGATGGGAGCAGGGGAGAAATAGATGCTGGAAGGGAGAGAGGGAGGACTGAGGAGTCTGCACACTGTGCAGCCCAGCCCCAGTTGCAGCAGACCAGAGCAGTGTGGGGTGCAGCCCTTGCTCCTCAGACTTGTGGCAGAGGCCAATGGGATAGACAGAATCAATTGATATTTCCCTGGCCCCTCCTTATCCCTCCCCCCTGGCTCTCAACAGCTTAACAAAACTCTTTAAGTGGCCCTCCAGGCCAAATAATTGCCCACACCTGGAACAGAGGGATTCCACTCTCTATAAACTGTAAAACTGTAGCTGAAATGGGAAGAGCAGAGGCAGCTGGGAGCTTGTAAAAGATCCTAAGAGAGAGTACACACACACACACACACGCGCTTCCAGAATTTCCAAGGGGAATGGCAATAGAAACCACCAGGAGGGGGAAACAAGGTGTAGCTGAAACAAGTTTACCAATTAATCCCTCTAATACAAGGGCATTGGCATGTCCCACAAAGACAGCCCCTTGGGCCAACTGGTTCCACACATGGAAGGACTCAATTGGGTTTCATGATAAAGCAGAGAAAGGGATAAAGTTGCCTGCTTTGAGAATTTCTCAGAGGCGAACACCAAGAAGAAATTTGAGCACATTAATATTTGTAAGGGAAGCCCAGGGTGAGCAGAAATAACAGTACTTGGGCAGGAATGGAACACATTTGGAAAATTACTTTCTGTTTCAGGAAAATAAGACAGAAGTGCTTGCCCCTGGAATAAGAGGTATTTTCTCTTGATAGCCAATGGTCAAGGAAACAGATAAAAGAAGCTATCACCAGGGATCCAATAAAATAAATTCTCAGTTACTTTTTTTAACCCTAAAATTAGGGATTTTTTTTTTTAATCAGAGAAAACCAGGATCCCTGGCTATCACTAACTTTCTGGAGATATGGAGAATCTGCAGTAGCTTATAACTTTCCACTTTCCTCAAAGCCAAGCCCAGTACATCAAGGAGATATGGAGAAACATTCCTGAGCACTGAGCTACAGTATCTGGGAAAGAGGAAATGAAAGTCTCCAAAGATTTGTCTCTAGAAAAAGAACACTGGGATTCCTCTGGGGAGGAAAGATTTGGATCACACCATAACTATTCAAATAAACATCCTGGCCTCATTCTGGGATGGTCTCCAGAGACTAAAAAGAAACCTGATAATTCCATCCTCAAGGATGTGATGCTTTCATTCTCACTGAAACTGGCCACATTCTTTGGATCTATTTTGATCAACTGCAAGTACCCTCATGAACAGTAACTGGCATATCTAGCAATAGAAATATTGAGCATCTTCAACCTGAAACTGAGTGTGCTTAAACCTTAAAGTACAGGACTAAATAATCCTACAATGACAACCTCATTCCATGGCACTTCCTTGCAGTCAAGGAGGATCCTTGAACTAAGGAAGTACTTGATTGTCCCACTAAAACAAAACCCCTTGGTAATATAGAGTCTTTGCAATTGGTAAATTAGGTCTGCCTGCTTAGGACAAAAGATTCTGATGTCAAAGAAACACACACTGAGTTTCTGGGAAGCTGATATAGTCCTGAACACAAATATAGCGCCAGGAATGGTAGGCCCAATTCTCAGACCTCAATGAGATCTCAGTGCCCATTCAAGACTTAGACAACATAGGCCAGGATCCTGATCCCTTTCATGCCAACTTCTTCTATGCTGAAGTCATCCATGACTTGTGTGGCTGTCAAGATGACATACTTCTTCCTTTTACAGAAGCCAAGAAGCAGATTTCTTAAGCCTTCTTGGTGAGTAAAAAGAGGAACTTGGAATGCCTATCAATGTGAGTTCGGGATGTAAAAGTCTGATATTGAGTACCATTCCAAATAACATACTTTCCTAACAAAACAAATAGAAATACCTTTCTATTTCTGTAAACACAGATTAATATAACACTCTATTTAAATCCACCCTTCTTATCTACATCTTAAGAAGCCTTCCTAGGTACAATGAAAAGAGGAGCTAAAAAGTATCAAGAAGGCCTTGGTACTAAAAGAAAGTAACTAGAAAATAATGGAAGATAAAGTTATAGGTATCGATAAAATAACTAAATCACTGTACCTAGGAAGAGGTCCTTTCCCTGTAATTAATTGTAGAAGAAAAGGAATAGAGCTTACTGACAGTATTATACAGCACTTTAACTTACATTTTTATACTGCAAGGCAGCTCCACAAAGAAATACACCAAACTACCTTTATGTATGATTACTTCAGGAATGCAAGCAGCAAAGCCATGTCAGTACGTTGCTGTGCCAAGACTAATTAAGCCCAGTTGCTCAGCCAAGCTACTCAACCCAGAGTTGTGCTGATGCAGCTACTGGTTCCATTTTAGAAGCTCACTTGGAGTACCGCACATCCCACTTATACTTTTATCCACTATTCATCTAATTCACTTATATCCCATCCTAATTTGTTGTTGATTGTTTACACTGTAACAAACTTGTTACCTCCATATTGCTTAAGTGCATAAACCTCAAGTGCACAAGCACTCTTCAATCTCAGTGCCTATCCTGTAATGTAACTGCACTTTATTTGACTGTATAATTCATAAAACTGACTTAAAGACTCCCTTTCAAGCTTCTAAAGTAGCTTCTACAGTAGCCTTGATCTGATAAGGTCCTTTCAATTTTAAGGTTGCAATTACAGGAATTGCAGAGACAAGGGAATGTTCCTTAATGAAGTGCAAAAAGCTTAGACCAGGCTGATCTTGTAAGAGATGTCAAAGACCAGCCTGCAGAGTGGATCCAGGCCATGAAGCCCCATTATCTAGTAAAGGTGCATGAATACATCAGTCCGATATCTGATCAGCACCAGTATAAAGAAAATTCATCATATCAGAAATCAGCCTGATGTGGCCGATAATTGTCTGTGCCTGCGCACAGCCACAACGCAGTACATAGGCAGCGAGGAGCACAGCCTAGGCAGCAAGGAGCACAGGCAGCCAGCTTAGAGAGCTGCGTGCAGCTGCTAAGTCTGGTATGGGGAGGGGAGAGGACTGGGACTGGGGCAAGCAATGCCCAGGTGGGGCGGAGGGGGCACAAGACAAAGTCATGGCTCATCCAGGGGATACGGGAAGGGGGGAGGCTGCTCCAACCACTGCACACCACTTGTCCAGCGCTTGGCCGCCCGTCCGGCATCTCCCACCACAGCTCCCACCCATCCGGTGGCTCCCACCACTCATATGGGTGGGCATGGGCGGGCGGTCATGTGCCCCCAGACCTGCACAGGATGGAACAGGCCAGGAAGATCACCGTGCAGCCCCGGCCCGAGCCCACCTTGCCCCACACAGATCTGGGGGCACATCCCCCCCCCCCAATACTCTCCTGGACAAATGGCAGGAACAGCGATGGAGGGCACCACACGAGCAGCTCCCAGACAAGCAGCGTGCAGCAGCAGGAGCCACACCTCCTGCCCCTACCCAGACTAGCCATGGCTCTCTCCTGCCCCCACCTCAGCTGGCCAGCACTTGCCCCAGCCCCTGCCCCATTCCTCCCTCACAGCAGGGGCCTTAATCTGCCCCCCCACACCAGATTTACCAGCTGCATGCAGCTCTCCAAGCTGCCTGGCTGGTATCAGAAATCAGATAGGTATCAGCTGATATGTCTCCTTAAAAATTGGCTATTGGTATCAGCCCCAAAAATCACTATCAGTGCACCCCTATTATCTAGCCCTGGTGCTGCCCCCAGGCCCAGAATGGACTCACATGCAGCATGTGGTGAGCACTGGACCAGAATCCCCACACAGGCTCCGGAACATGTGTCACATGCACTGTCACCCTCCCAGTCACTTCAGGATGTGTGCTACACATAATACCCAATCCAGCTATTCTAGGACATGTCCCGCACATGGCACTCCCCACGAGCCAGTCTGGGGTGGGCTCTACATGCAGTGGAAGTCCCAGAGAGGCTGGAGCAGGCACCATGTGTGGTATGTGTCCTGAAGAGTTTGGGCAGGTGCTGCATGCAGGGCACCTCCCAAAGGAAGCACTGTATGCTCTGGATATGGCATGAGGGAAGGGACAGCTGCATGAGCCCAATCCAGGCCACAGTACTGGCCATGTGCCATTTAGCTGGCTGGTAGACCAGTCCTGTACCAATCATCTGACCCACAGGCATGAGTTTGACACCCCAGCTATAGCTCAGATGTATTTTTTACACTGAATTTAGATAACTGTAGCCTTTTCTTCAGTCCAGAGGCTATTCATGTAAGTGGAGTGCACTGTACAAGAGAACACTGCCTTACCTTACACTACTTTCTGAAAAAACATGGAGATGAACTCAAAAATACATCCTGCTCACTCCTACTTGGTCCATGTGCCAAAATGCACAGATTTCCAGTCTGATCGTTCTGCACATGCAATATACTTGAGAAATGCTGCACTTGGCACCAGCACTGCTAGAGGCCTCTAAGCTACAGGTACTCCTCACTTAAAGTTGTCCTGGTTAACCTTGCTTCGTTATTATGTCGCTGATCTATTAGAGAACATACTCATTTAAAGCTGCACAATGTTCAGTTATAACATTGCTTGGCCACTGCCTGCTAGTAGGTAACTACTGTGACCTAATTGGATTTGATTAACATCATTTAGCTTAAACTCATATTTTTCAAGAACATAACTATGATGTTAAGCGAGGAGTAGCTGTATCTACTCTGAAAATGGGAACATGAAGATCAGGTGCAAATGGGTGGAGCTTATTTCTTTGAGACATGCCCAAGCTCTTTCAAAAGGTGTTGTTAGACATAACCATAGTGACTTTGACTCTGAGTGTTTGATGCAGTAAAAAACCCATTAACCCTTACATTCCAGAAAGTTGCTGAAGCTCTGCAATGCTATTCAAAGAATTTCATATGTATGGGATGTGCAGAGAATCACCCTGAAAGAGAGCATGCCATTGTAACAGGAAGAAAACCTAGCCTAGTATATTTAAAATCACTGGATTTATTTGTAGGCAATGCCATTCCACAAAATTCCTTCCTATCAGTATCATTAAGGACTCCCATGTGTTGATGGTGCCATAGCAACATCCTACAGCAATGTAAATTTCAACACCTCATACAATAACCAACTCTACACTTACGAAATGTGGCACTTGTTTCCTATCCAACAGCCAGCTCTAAAGGAGAACGGATGATCTGGCTATCCCAATAATAAGTACAGAGTCCCCTCTTCCCTATATACCGGAGAGAACATGCTACAGAAATAGCTGTCTGACTAAAATAAACGCTTAACTGCATATTAAGAATATGCCCTTTTGTAATGATATAGTAGTGTTAGAGTGATATTGTAGCCACAATGGTCCAGGAATTATGCAAGAGGCAAGGTTTTCTTAGAGTGATATCTTTAGGACTGGTTAGAGGGCTAGTAGGCACTGTCCAGTGTCCCCCCTCCCTTGGTGCACCTGTTTTAAACCTCTGAACACCAGTCCCATTTCTGTTTTGTTATAATTTGCCCCAAGGAATTAGTTCCCACTTTCCCAGTAGCCTCCCTTTCTAAGGTGGGCTTATAGTTTCACTTGGCGGGCCTTTCACTCACAAACACCTGAAGTGGCAAATAGGCTTGGCTTGAGCCAAACTTGCCGCTGATCTGAGCAGGAAGGAGGGCTCTGGCGAGGGGACCCCCAAATGACTGTGGGGCTGTCTTCCAGCCCCTTAACTGCTCACATCTCTGGGCAGTATCGACTGGCTCCTTGGACTTGCTCAAGGGCCAGTGGGCACTGCCCAGCATGCTCTGCTCCATACCATCCCACGGTGCACTCACTCTGAATATTTGACCTTTACTCCCATCCCTCTTTTCTTCTTTGGCTGTTTCCAATAATCACTTACTGTGCACTTACTGGCCCCCACAATAAGGTGGGCACTGGCCCACGTTCCCAACGCACATCAGGCATGCCTGGCTCTAACCAAACTCGCCGTCTCTGAGTGGGAAGGGGGTTACGGGGCTGTCTTCCACCCCCAAAACCATGCTGTGTCCAGGCAGAGCTGCATAGAGACCCAAGTGCGTGCTGCCAGTGGTGCTCTGCACAGTGTCCCCCTCTGAGATGTGGACGCCAGCTCCCCATCCTGTTTGGACATCTGCAATCCCCAGGGGTTTGCGTTCAGGCACCCCCCTAAGGAAGGCTTGTAGCTTTCTTAGCTGCCCCCCCGCCAGGCCATCCTACCTGCACCCTGCGCGCCCCCTGCCCCCAAGGGAATCCAAATCCCGCCAGCCTCAGCCGGGGTCCCGGCAGGAAGGACCCCCGGTCCCGGCCCTCGCCCCCGCCCCGGCCGCGGGCTCGGGCTCACCGGCGGGGCGCTCGGGCTGGATGGGGCTCCAGCGCAGCCGCCCAGCGCTCAGCACCACGTCGCAGCTCTTCTTCCCCACCTCGAAGATGCCCCGCAGCAGCGGCGG
>NW_017728949.1:35746316-35755708 GCF_001723895.1 Crocodylus porosus | reverse complement strand
CACGCGCGACTGCAGCGACCGGGGCCGGGGCTGCGGGGAAGTGGAGGGCGCTGAGTACAGGGCGGGGAGAGGGGCAGGGTGGCCTTGCTGGTCCCGCGCTTTCCTGGCGAGGGCTTCAAAGAGGTCGCCCCGGGTTGTCCCCCGCTGTCTCCGCCCCGCTCATCGCTGCCCCAGCTTTCAGATGAAGAGTCAGCTCCTGGAGTCGCGGGACTGGGGGAAAACCCGGGCTGGGACCTTTCGGAGCTAACTTCCAGCCTGGCGCTTGGCAGGGTGCGGGGTCAAGCCCGCACCTTGCATTTAAAACCCAAAAAAAACAAAAGCGCCCCCAAAATAAGTGAAAATGACACGGCTTTCACCCCCTCCCCAGGATTGGCAGTGGCCTGGCTGGGCCTGAGTGCTCATTTCTGGAAGCTTGGCCTTGACCCTAGGTTCTCGGGAAGAAAGCAACTGCTTGGCCAGAGGTTTAGATATAGTTTACAAGAGTTTGTCATATGACGCTGAAGGAGGGGGATGTGGAAAACCCCCACAAGGGGAACTCTGTGGTACAGGGTGGCTGGGTGGGAGGACACAACCAGGCTACATCCAGAGAATGTAGCCTACTTAAATGGGAGGTGGGTTAGGGTAGGGATCGGGGAACTAAAACTGCGATGCTGGCCAAGGGCAGACGTTATGAAGGCCCTGGGGAAAGAAGCCACGTGGTTGTAGTGTTGCGGGTTCTGAGGGATACAGACATCTAGGAGTAATGGCATGCAGGGTACAATGGCAGGGGTAAGCAAGAGTCTAGATAGAAAATGGTCTTAGTTCGTGATCTGTTGGTCAGCCTGTCCCCTCTGAGTCGCTTCCGGCCAATGGTCTGCTGGGGTCTGGATACTGGTGCTCACCTGTGATGTGCTCCTCGTGGCTGTCCCAGGACTGTCTGATGGTGTGGCGCAGCAGTGGGATACTTGACTTTGTTTGCTGGAGTCCCATGGTCCAATGCCCTGACAAGCATCACTTGCACCATCACTTCATATCCCCTTCTCCTCGGGGCATCTTCCAGTGGCTCCTCAGGGCATCTGCCTGGGAGTTCTGCTTTTGGGTTTCAATAAAAGTTTGCTGCTGGTTCTCAAACGGGATGGTGACGTTGACCATTATGATACACTTGTTCTCATCAGCCACAACCATGTCCAGGCACAGCTGGCTCTCAGCCTGAAACGGTGCAGTTGATGGGACACAATCCCAGCTGAGGCTGGAATGGCCTTCACCACCCAGTCTTACACAGTGTTGTGGCGCAGCTGCCATACTCTGGCATGGGGAAGAGTCTCTGGTTTGTAGCCACATCTCTGCCATGTCTTGTCACAGTTCCTGTAGCGAGTCAATTCATTCCACTTACGGTTTATGGTTTGCAATATCTATTATTGCTTGTTTATCTCAGCAATTCTTTCTGAAAACTATGCATGTCTGGAAAATCAGCAAGAAGAAAGAGAAACAGAAGTAATGACAAAACTGACTGCAGAGGAGCCCAACTGCCACTCATGAAGTTTAAAGTGAAAGTAAAAATGAGTACATTATTACTAAAGTTCTAGATGACAATGTATTCCAATGGCATGCTTATTTTATACCTGCTGTTGTATGACATTTTAATAGCAAAATGAGAGTCACCTTACACATAAACAATTAACAAACATACAACTATGGGTCTGTAAACAGGCATAACAGTCAATGTAGGTCAAAACTTGACACTTTTGAACTTCCTGGCAAATTCTATAATTAAAGAAATAAAACCCCAACACTATCTTGCTCATGTAGGAATAAGCTAAAGCTACATTATATGTTTAAAATAATAATAATAATGATGATGATAATGATAATAATAAAACTTTAGGGCTAAGAGCTTGTCAGGAAAATTACCAGCACCAGAATTAAGATGTTAGACTTGGTACTGCAGCTCAGTCTTACTAATGTGTTTATTACCCATGAATACCGTTATATTTGTGTGCAAAGAGAGAAATGCAGCAATGATGGACTGAGAGCCAAGGGGCTGCTGCTTCTGTATTTAGACAATGAAAAATGAGGGATGAGGATATTTATTCAGTCTGCTATGTATATTTCCTGGCTTAGAATCTAATATTATGCTTATGTTAGCTTCCATGTCATATGTATATTTCTAATGGGCAGAATACTTCTAGTTAGAAAAATGACAGCATTTTATTCTGTAATATGAAGTGGGACACATATATAAATCTCAGTGTTAATCCTTAGGCAAAATTCTGTAGTATTTAATCTCTAGAGCTGCTATTATTTTGTCATGCATGATGATTTTGCCAATCTTAATAACAACAGTAGAAAGGCAGAAATCACTATTGCTTTTATTATAAAAGTTTCCTTTATGGGACTCCACAACACTACTCACAGTTATATAAGAACCTTTCCTAATGATGATAATTTCTCTTCAAAGAAGATAATGTGACACAGAATTAACATAAACATCAATGCTGTGTTTTGACAATTGCTGTAAAATCAAAGGGTGCTGTCCCACATGTACCATAATCAATACAACTTGTCTGTGCAGTGACAGAAATCCCAGTACAGTGTATTCCCTTTACTTGCATTAAGACCAAAAATAGACAGTGTATGCTTCTTTTGGTTTGGATAAGTGCAAGCAGAGCATGCACTTATCCAAACTGAAAGGTAAATTATGCTGGTTGAGTACACAGCATCCTTAGTGCTGTGTATTAGTAGGCCTGTGACTAAGAAGACCCCTCAGTGTCAAGCCTTCCAGTAGTCAGTTTTGGGACTGCTATTAGAAGCCTTGAAAATGAGGGGAGACACCAGCTGTAAAACTAACTAGCTCCTATTATTTTCTAGGCTTCTAATAACAGACTATTAACAGGTTTCCATCTAAATTACTTCAAGTGTCATTTTATGGAGTGCAGTTAGCTATAAAGTAGATGTTCATAGTTAATAGGCAGTTACATGGAGTGAAATTAATTTTAAAAAAAGAAGACAACAAAGATGCTACATACTTAAGTAGTTTTTCTTCCACTCGATCAGTACGTAGATGCCCAGGAGCACTCCAGTTAAGCAAATTGCACATGTATCCAGCATACATTTCAGGGGAGTATACCGTACTGGCAAAGCTGCTATGAATGCCAACATTTTGTATTGTCAAATTGCCACACTCCAACTGATTCTTTGGGGTGACATTCCCACTCCCCAAAAGTAGTGACAAAAGTGACTGCAGAGGAGCCCAACTGCCACTCATGAGGTTTAAAGTGAAAGTAAGAATGGGTACATTATTGCTAAAGTTCTAGATGAAAATGTATTCCAAAGGCAAGTTGTTAAAAATATATTGCTTTACAATCTCATGATGTTTTCCAACTCATTGATACAGCTCTATCACTTATTAAGTTTAATTACTCCTTAAGTATTTCTGAAGTGTAAAATATGGGGCAAAATCTGAGCATGCCTGAGTTTGAGTCAAATCCTTCACACAATTTTAAATACAATGTAGCTGACAATAGGTACTATTGTACTAAAATGCCCCTGTTGAATTTACTCTTAAATCAAGCCCCTCTTTCTTCCACTGTTTGTCAGGAGCAGACGACCATTTCCTCTTTAATGTATATGTAGTGGTTTTGCTCTCTTCTTTATCTAATTCTCCGTGTTTCTCATATTAGGCCACACTATTATTTGTAATGCAGAGTATATCATAATATAGAATATATATATATATATGTCTACCCTGTTATATTTGTCCTGTAATAAATTTAATTCCGGCTTCAGGTACAACATACAACTCCCTCAGAATCTGAATGTCTGAATCTGAATTTGGAAGTCTGATGGTACAATTTGAGCTTAATATATTTAGTTTAAGTAAAAAAATAAGGATTTTAACAAAAGAGATTTGGGGGCCAAAAATGTTAAATGGCAAGGGTTTACACTTGTGACAGCTATATTGAATAATTTGGTCAACCTTTTGAGAAAAAATACTTTAAATCCAACATTTAATATAAAACTTGCTAGATAAAATATTACCATATTTTAAAGCAAGGGCTCAAAAGTCTCTTTAAAGAAGGATTATTTTACAAAGTACAAGTATGGCTCCAAACTATAATCTAATCACATAAAATGCCTGCTTGCTTAAAACTCTTAGCAATAGGACTCCTATGATGACTTTTTCTTGAGAGCACCCAATTTCTTTTTCCCTCCCCCCATAAACCTTCTCAGTTGTAATACTTTGGCTGCAAAATAAAATGGAAAAGATTTATATTAGGTATAAAATATACTATTGTGTTTTTGCTTAAACAAAGTTTATACTGGTAACCAATACAGTCTTCATCACTTCTTTGACATCAATGAGAGCCTTAATATCCTTTCATTGATGTAATTTAAAGGGAAAGTTAAATCATTAACCAGAGGGTAAAGTATGTTAAAAATAGTAATGGATAAATCAACTTTGAGGCCCTTTAAAACCTACTTTGTTCATTTTCACTTTTTTCTGGGACCATTTATTCATTTACTGGAATAATATATAGTTACCAGTTCCTTTTTCAGTGAACTACATAAAGTAATAAATTAATAACTCTCATGTCTGTGGAATGGCACAACAGTTTTCCCCAATATCAGAGAAAGAGTATTACAATTCCCCAAAGACTTGTAATACCTTAAAACTATTGTCAGTGAATGTTGCAATACCCTTTTAATAAATTTACATAAAGGTTATATTAAAGCAATAACTGCTAATATTTTAACTGTAATAGATTAAGATGTAGAAGAATACAATAATCTGTAATATGAATAGCAAAGAAAATCTATTTGATTTGATTCAGTTTGAGTTCTACTGCTATTTGTAAATGTTCCATTATCACAGTTATTTATAAAAATAGAGACAGGTATGTTCTCCTAGTACAACTGTTATTCTTGGTATAACAATATTTATCAATACCTTTTTAATTCATATGTATTGTATCCGTTTACAGACTAGATGTCACAACTGAACTGAAGCATGTTGTTATGTATACAAACTATAATAATTTCCACTTGGCACTGACACAGCTATGATTTTTGGTAACAAATATTAACCATGGCCCAGATAGGCTTTTCAAATGTCAACATGCAGATCTTCTCTCCTCCTTATCAGAAAAAGATATGAGCTGCCTATATATTGCTGGTTTCCTTATCCCTCCCTGCATAGCAGAGGGTTTAAAAGGGGCACATTGTCATCCTGATCCTTAGGTCCATTGAAAATCCCAAGAAAAGAAAATGCCAAATCCTCTCTTACACAGAGCCCTCTTCCTCGAGGATCTAAAAGGCAGACCATTTGGGTAAGTTCCAAATGCAGGGCTCCCAGAAACAAGAATCAATACAGAGGTGTGGGGAATGGACCTCCACAGAATAACCTCAGCTTCCTTCAGATATTCCTGAATGTCCCAGGTTTTGAGATGAGGCACATGGTCATTTCTGATTGGGGTACAGTCAGAGGCACATGGGAGTCTGTAACAGGGAACACCAGCCCTGTTACCAGAAAGCAGGCCAGCCCCTTTAAGACCAGAACTTTCCTGGCACAGCCTGCTGGCAAGGTAGGGGTTAAAAGTTGAGCCTTGCTAGCTAGTCAAGTGACTGGAAGGGGGCACCCCAGAACTATAAAAACCCTGGGCTGAGCTGGCTAAAAGCAGGTTTTGGTCATGGGGTGGACTCCTAATGACTCCCAGAGAAGTTGCAGCAGTCCCACAAGAAGGAGCACAGCAGAGAGTGGGAGCAGAAGCACAGAGCCATGGAAAATGTGAGCTGACAGACTGCCTTCCTTAACTTTATTTTGGTTATAGCCTATGGGCTTACTGTTCATGTTTGATTGGTAATCTGGTGGTTTGTGGTTGAGGCTGTAGGGAAGGAGGAAGCCTCATTAACACCTTGGGGCACCATCATAAAAGGCTACAGGATCCAGTGTGCTAGTGGGTGCAGCTGTACAGGGCCAGGGGCCCAGAGCTGGTTGCAGGAAAATAGGACTTTGAAGCCACATCCTAATGGGTGGATCTAGGCTAGTAGCCCAAGCTATAAAAAAGGGACCAAGCCTGAGGAGGCAGAAGGCCTAACAATTCGGTGCCCAGGGGCGCAGTGTGAAGTGGGGGGCTAGAAGGTCTGGTGCCATAGTGAGTACAAAAGGAGGGCCATGGGCTCAGAGAGAGCCTCAAAGTCAAATCCTACCTGGTGGGTTTTGGCTGATAGGCCTAGCTAGAGAAAGACAGGGGTGAGAAGCCTGTGGTGGATGAGAACCCCAACATAGAAGTACAAACAACATCTGTGAGGCATGGGGCACATATCAGGGTACTCAGAGCATGCAAGGACAGCTCTAGTCATCGGGGCGTACAACGGGTAGTCTCTCACTTGTAAGAACAACTAAATAATATTTACATCAAGACGTGTCCAGAGAGTAAAGGCAGGACACAGGACAAAACACAGGTGTGAAGTATTAAAGGACTTTAAGGGTGCCCCTCACAGGCCACTAGAATGCCACTGGGGATGGCAACCAGTTACAGAGGCATACTGCACACCACATCAGAAAGATGGATGGTAAGGCACAAATATCAAGTTGCTCAGGGCAGCTATATGTTACCATATGAGTTTTCCGATTGCAATATAATGATTATGAGTAGGAAAGACCAAAACAAAAAAGATTGGTAAGATGGAGAATAGAACCATAGCTGAGTCTGTATGTCTTTGCACATATAACATTTTCCTGCTTTCCAGCCAGGGTTCAGAAGGGTTTCATAGGAGTCTGTCCCAGGGACTCCAGAATGGAAGAATGAGCAACCCTGCCCACAGGGGAACCTGAGACACACACAAAAAAGAGAAACTTACTCCTTTTAAGGCACTGGAGGGACGAGGAAGCATGCCAGGAAGATATGCCTACGCAGTTTACCAGCCGTGTTTATCTACAGCTGGGGCCAGGTGACATCAGCAGGAGACACCGCCCAGTGAAGACAAAAGCTGGCTCCAAGGACGGCAAAGTGGGAACACCAGAAGCTGAAGGGGCTGTGGGAGTTCCCCATGCTGGGTGCACCCCCCACCGGCGGGAATCAGACGAGCCAATGCGGAGGCAAGCAGCAGCGGCAGCAGGGGCTGCAGGAGGAACCTGCATCTGCAGCAGCCAAAGCCGGGATGCTGGGCTAGAGGCAGCTCAGGAAAGAGCCAAAGAAAACCCTGGCTGGGGTAGAAGCACGGAGCCAAGTCCGGGAGACACACTCATCTAGGGCACTTGGCATAAGGGGGAAAGGAGGGCTGCTGGCCCCAACTGTTTCCCCTGCTCTTTTATTTTTTCTTCTCCCTTCACACTCCACTCCTTCTTCCTTACTTTTGGACTTCCTTTGTGTGTGTTCCCAGTCTGCCAGAGTGGATCCCTTGTCTTCTTCTTTGTTATATTTCTTTTCCCTACTTAGTATAGGCTTGCTCATTCTTCTTGGGCTGAGTCTTATGGCCAGGGGTTCCTACAAGGAAGCGCGGATGATGTGAAGATGCGATGGTGACCAGCAGCATCCATTAGGACCACCAGAGTATTAAAACGGACATCTTCAGAAGCATAACATCCAGACACCTCTTCCGGGTCTGGTTGGAGCCTAGGAAGATGATTTGAAGACAAGAAAGCATAGGAATCTGAGGCAAACATCACCAGAGGGCAAGCCGTACAAAGATCTTGAGGCTCGTCATGAGGGTTGGCATATGGATGGGGTGTAGGGGAGCTGGAGCCCTGTGTACATCCGCCAAGGGACGTGACAACTCTGGAGATATCCTCAACAGGAGCCCCCTCCCCTGAAGATCTATCCGAAGTTTTGGCAGGTGAGTGAAGTGATCAAGGACCTCCCCGGGGTTTGTATGAAGTTACTTGGCATCCAAGACCAGGTGCATGCATCACGGTGGTGCCGGAGCAGATTATTGAACTGAGACGGGCACAAAGTCTCATTAATATGTTCTGACTTTTCTGTATTTAAAGTCATCACCAATCTTTAGATTATGAAAGTTCTGTCATTTTAATCATGATCTGTTATATGGTGTTTAATGTTCCACAACATAAGGGAGGCTAGGGGACAGTGATCATGTAATGATCCAGTTTGCTATTCAGAGAAAGGTGGGGAGGATAACTACCACAGCGCAGATGCTTGACTTTAGGAAAGACAGCTTCAATCTGCTCAGGGCAGTAGTCAGAGAGGCACTTGGAGCCCAGGGGGTAGCTGGTATGTGGGTCCAGGAGAGGTGGTCCTTCCTCAAGGAGGCTATCCTTGGGGCACACATGCAATTCCTCTGTGCAAGAAGGCGGGAAAAGGGTCCAAGAAACTTTCATGGCTGAGCGCAGATATCCAGGCTGGCCTTAGGGCAAAGAAAAAAGCATACTGGTGGTGGAAGTAGGGCACAGGGACAAAGGAGGAGTACACCTCCCTGACCCAAGCATGTAGGGATTTGGTGAGGAAGGCGAAAGCAGCACTGGAGCTTAGCTTAGCTTCTGGGATTAAGGATCACAAAAAGTTCTTTTTCAAGTATATAGGTAGCAAGAAGAAGTATTGGGGTAACATTGGACCCCTACGAGGCAGGGCAGGGCAGTTGATGGATGCACAAGAGAAGGCAGAACTCTTCAACAAGTTTTTTGCCTCTGTGTTCCTGTCTGCTGACAATGGGGTGCTCTCCAGTGATGGCATAGAGAGGCCCGGGAAGGATGCGAGTCCCCCGACAGTTCAGACCTAGTTAAGGACTACCTGGAGGGCTTAGATGTGTCCAAGTCAGTGGGCCCGGATGACCTTCATCCAAGGGTGCTGAGGGAATTGGCTGGTGTCATAGCGGAGCCTTTGGCACGGCTGTTCAAGGACTCCCAGTGCTCGGGCCAAGTCCCTGAGGACTGGAAAAGGGCCAATGTGGTCCCTATTTTCAAGCAGGGGAGGAAGGAAGAGCCTGGCAACTACAGGCCAGTCAGCCTCATTTCTATCCTGGGGAAGGTCTTTGAAAAAATTATCAAGGGCCACATTTGTGAGAGCCCTGCAGGGGAAGTGATGTTGAGGGGTAACCAGCATGGGTTCATGCAAGGCCGATCCTGCCTGATCAACCTGGTTTCTTTCTATGACCAAGTAACAAAGAGCTTAGATGTGAAGCAGGAAGTCGATGTCATCTTCTTGGACTTCCAGAAGACCTTCAACACAGTGTCCCACCCAATTCTGGTGGGCAAGCTGAGGGACTGCAGCATTGATGAATGCACAGTCACATGGGTGGCAAACTGGCTTCAGGGGCACACCCAGAGGGTGGTAGTGGACGGGCTGATGTCGAGGGTGTGGGCAGCGAAGTCCCCCAGGGCTCGACACTTGGGCCGGTGCTGTTCAACATCTTCATTAGTGACCTGGACAAGGGTGTGGAGAGCACCCTGTTCAAGT
>NW_017728949.1:35743881-35746207 GCF_001723895.1 Crocodylus porosus | reverse complement strand
GATTGACTCCAGGATGAATATGAGTCACTACTGCGATGAAGCAATAGGCAGATACAACCGCACCCTGTCATGCATCAACAGGGGCATCACTAACAGGTCCAGAGAGGTCTTGCTCCCCCTCTATGCGGCACTGGTCAGGCCACAGCTAGAGTACTGTGTCCAGTTCTGGGCACCGCACTTCAAGAAGGATGTGTAGAACCTGGAGAGGGTCCAGAGGAGGGCCACTCATATGGTTGAGGGCCTCCTATGAGGAAAGGCTGAGAGACCTGAATGTCTTCAGTCTCCGCAAGAGGAGACTGAGGGGGGATCTTGTGGCTGCCTACAACTTTATCTGGGGCCAGCATCAGGGACTCGGAGAAAGTTTGTTTACCAGGGCTCCCCTTGGAGTCACCAGGAACAATGGCCACAAGCTGAGGGAGGATAGGTTTCAGTTAGATATTAGGAAGAACTACTTCACGGTAAGGGTGGCCAGAGCCTGGGATAGGCTTCCCAGAGAGGTGGTGCTCTCACCTTCCCTGGAAATCTTCAAGAGGAGTTTGGATAGGTCTTATGACCCCTGCCACCCCCAGTGCTCCTTCCTGCCCATGGCAGGGAGTTGGACTAGATGATCTGTCTAGGTCCCTTCCGACTCATTGATTCTATGAACATGTTTATCATTTCAATGCAGGCCATACTTTATCCCTTAATTTGGTGATAATTATACAAAGGATCGTGCATTGTCATTCAAACATGATTTTGAACAGTGTATGAGTTTGTACCATTAATATTGAATAGATTGATATCCCAGAAAAAAGACCTTTGTCCTGTGTTCTTTTTTACATAGAGCCCCCTTGTCCGTGGATTCAAGAAGTAGCAACATAAGTTGTCCTTTATTGTTCTGAAACTCAGGTAATCACATTCTACCCTTGCTAATATTTCTGCCTATGCAAAGTAGGAGCAGTAGAACCACACCAAAAATTAATTTTATTTCCTTTGGATTGAGAGCATCAGCAGGATATTAAAGATTGTAAAGGAAAGGGAAGTTGCAGTTAAATCGAAAGCAGAACCAGAAAGATAAGTAATGGTGAAAAAAGAGTAACAGGAAACGGAAACAGTGGGCATATCTACACATGCACATTTACTGCACAGTAACTGAAATTACTGCACAGCATGGGCATGCGTCTACACATGCATGCCTGTACTGTGCAGCAAGTATACTGAATTACACCAACTTGAGTGTAAATTTCATCCCTGCATCATGTAGGTATCAAATTTATGCCCAATTAGTTGCTGCACAGTAACACGTATGTAGATGCCTTACTGTGCAGTAGCAGTAAGTTAGTTCCAAGTCAGTCCACACACAGGGTTAATGCACTTTAACACCTGCACATGTAGATGGCAGCCTATTCCCACTTACTGCACGGTAATTTACTGTGTAGTAAATTTAAGCCAATGTAAATGCATGTATAGACATGCTCAGTAAGTACTTCCTTTCTTGTGTGTTGGTAAAGTGAGGAAAATAAAAAGTAAAGACAACCTCCTGGAGGGCAGAAAGGGGAAAAAAGAATAAAAGGAGCGTGCAGTTTGAGAAAAGAAAAGCAACCAATCTGAGATGGAGAAGTTTAGTTCACATATCCTCCCCCAGAAGGTAGGACAGGATGGCACCTTAAAGACTAATCAGTTCAGAGGTATAAGACCTTGTCAGTCTCCAAGGTAACACTCTTCCCTACCTTCTATCTGACTTCGGACTAACATAACTAATCTCTGTATCCTTCCTAGTAATACAAGTATAAGTAGAAATGGCTCCCAGAATTTTGTGGCTGTGACTGGAAAAGGTCTAGACAGTCCATTTCTCATGGATAGTGAATTATGCTAAAATTAGGGGAAGCTAATTTGGACTACCTGAGGACTCGCAGTTCTGTGAGGAATCAAAAAGTGTTGATGACTAGACTGAGACCAGAGGGTGAAACTGGAAACTGCTGGTGGGTAGCGTGTATCACAGGATATTGGAAATTACTTTTTGGAGGAGCCTGGATTTGGAAATTGGCAGCACATTTCATAGATTTCATGGACATTAGGGCTGGAAGGGACTTTGGAAGATCATCGAGTCCAGTCCCCCGGCCAAAGGGCAGGAAGTCAACTGGGGTCATAGGATCCCAGCAAGAAAAGCATCCGATTTGCTCTTGAAGGTGTTCAATGTAGGTGCTTGAACCACCTCTGATGGCAGGCTGTTCCAGACCTTGGGGCTCAGACAGTAAAGAAATTCTTCCTTATGTCCAGCCTGAAACGGTCTCGTAGTAGTTTATGACCATTCGACCTCGTCATCCCTTGGGGCACTCTGGTGAAC
>NW_017728949.1:35742482-35743781 GCF_001723895.1 Crocodylus porosus | reverse complement strand
TCTCAAGGTGTTCCTTCATGAGGTCAGCATTAATGGAGGACAGGGGATCTCCCTCACCCGGACCTCCCTGTCCCGTAGCGGGCATGGGCATCCCATGGGACTGATGAAAGACTGACGCAAAGTACCCATTTAATAGGTCACCTTTTCCTGGACATCAGGTGTCAGTTACCCCATCTGGTTCAGCAGGGGTCCAATGTTGCCCTTGCTTTTCCTCCCGCTCCCCACATATCTGAAAAAGGACTTTTTATTGTCCTTGATGCTCAAAGCTAGTTGGAGTTCAGTTGCAGCCTTGGCTTTCCTGGTTTGCTCCCTGCAGGACCAGAGCAGTGCAGAATAATCCTCCTTGGAGGTGAATCCCATCCTCCATCCATTGTAGGCTTTTCTTTTTAGCCTCAGGAGGTCTGCTAGGTCCCTGGAGAGCTGGGGAGGCTGCTGTGCCCTCTTGCTGCCTTTCCTCCGAGATGGAATAGACTTAGCTTGTGCGTTGGGGATCGCTCCCTTGAGGAGCAACCACTCTTCTTGAACTCCCCTCTCCCTGGGGTCATGATCCCTTAGGGCCTGACTGACAAGCCTCCTGACCTTGTCAAAGTCGGCTTTTCTGAAGTCAAGGACATCTGTGTGGCTGACTGACTTGCCAGCTTTACGGAGGATGGTGAAGGTGATCAGCTCATGGTCGGTGTCACCCAGCTTCCCATCGATTACTAGGTCACTGATTAGGTCATCCCCAGTAGCCAGTACCAGGTCGAGCAGCGCTTTGCCTCTTGTTGACCCATAGACTTCTTGAGGCAGGTAGAGGTCATCCATGCACAAGAGGAAGCTTTGCGACCGTTTGGATTTTGCAGAGTGATCCTTCCACGAGGTGTCCAGGTAATTGAAGTCACCCATGACACCCATGGTCCTGGAGCATGCGGCCTCAGCCAGTTCCCGGGCGAACTCCTGGTCAAGCTCAGGACTTTGGGTGGGAGGTCTGTAGTAGACTCCTACCATTGTGTCCCCTGTGCTGTGTTCCCCACGAATTTTAACCCAGAGGGTCTCCAGTCGTCTACCCTGGTCACCAATATTAGCTTGCAGGGACATATAGCTTTCTTTAACATAGAGAGTTACACCCCCACCCCTTTTATCTACACAATCCCTCCTGTACAGGGTATAGCCATCTATACCCGAGGTCCAGTCATGGGTGGAGTCCCACCAGATCTCTGTTATCCCAATGATATCATAATTCTTTGCATTGAGCAGGAGGGTAAGCTCCTCCTGCTTGTTCCCCAAGCTCCTGGCATTTGTGTATAGGCAGGCAAGTGT
>NW_017728949.1:35712310-35742381 GCF_001723895.1 Crocodylus porosus | reverse complement strand
GTCTGGCTGAGAAGAGCCTCCTCCCCAGGGGAGAGAGGTGGAGGCCATCTCTTCCCAGCAGCTCACTGCCTCTCTCGCCAAAGAGCGGGCTGTGGTCATGGAAGCCAAAGCCTTCCTGATGACACCAGCGCTGCAATCTTTTGTTGACTACGTGATTCCTCCTCTCCCTCCTCAGCCCATACCCTGAGACTGGGAGGATCGACAAGAACACCACCCGTGCCCCTAGACCCTTTAGCTCCACTCCCAAATCACTGTAGCACCTCATGACCCAGTTGGGAGCACTCCGAGCCGTGCCATCGATGCCCACATGAATAAGGAGCATAGGATAGTGGTCTGTGGGCTGGAGGAGCTTTGGGATCTTTTCTGCAATGTCAGGGATGCGGGCCCCCGGGAAGCAGCAGACTTCCCGGGCTAAGGGGTCAGAGCTGCAGATTGCCCCCTCAGTCCCCCTCAGGCTGGAGTCTCCCACAACAAACACCTTACGTTTTGTCCTGGGGAGAGCGGGGACAGTAGCTGCAGTTGAGTCTGTGTTGCCTGCGGGAGCTGGCAACTCAGCAGGCTCTGCTGGAGCAGCAAGAGGTGTGTACCTGTTGCTAAGCTCCAGCGGGGCAGGGGCCTTAATGCGACAGGCCTTAGAGCCCTTGACCACCTTGGTCCATGCCCCTGACTGGACAGAGTGCGAGGTCCCGGAGTCCTCCTTTGTCCTGGAGGGAGACAGTGGTCTGCCCTGTGGCTCCCGGGGGAGAAGGGCCTGGCAGTAGGAGTCGATCTCCTGCTCACAGTCCCTGATGGCACAAAGTCTCTGGACTGCAGCCTGGAGCTCCTCCAGCTGGCGTACCAGAGACCCCAAAAGGTAGCAGACCCCACACAGGGAGGTGGCCATGCTCCCAGGCCCCAGAGCCTGAAAAAGGGACAGGCATCCTGCACAGCCAAGAGCCGGGGCTCCGTCTGCGTGGAGCCTGGAACCATGGGCTGCATCTGGGTGGCAGTCTCTGAGGTGCCCAAGGGGGGAGCTGCAGAGCCCAGGGGGACCCAAGGGGTGCGGCGCATGCCCATCCGTGTCATGCCTCTGGTAGGCTGGCTACGTCTGGGACTGTCTATCCTGGGGGGTTCGCAGGCAGGGTCTTGGGTCCTCCCACACACCCTCCTGCGCAAACTCCAAACGTTACTGGTTTGTACATTTTTTAGTGGCTATGACCAGCTTTTTACACTTGGAGCATTATCTCTCCTAATTATGTGCATTTTAGTCTAGAAAATCCAGAAATGGCTGCAAAGAAGAAGAAATGGAAAGACTGGACAGGGGCAAAAGGGAACTGACAGTGGTAGAAGTACCAGACAAAAGTAATTCTTTGGAGTAACAGATCTGCAATGTGGATCAGAAGGAACAAGTCAGATTAAAGGGAAGATACAGTAAAGAGAAAGAAGGAAAAAAATAGGAGTATATGAGCCAGAGGCGTATTCTTTTTCTTTTCATTAAGATTCCTGTATTGTATTTAAAGGGAATACATTAAAGCTGTAGTTTATTATCTTGCTCTCAACAGAATGATGTTAAGTATTGTAGACCATAATTTGTTATATTTTATTTCATATTAAATATAGTTAAATCTGTAATGCAAACTGGTACAAGCTAGAAAATTGAAAATTGAGCCTGATTTTCTATGCTTTACATACCCTGTAGGCAACCTAAATACATAAAAGAATGCTTTAAGAGCATTGTCAGCTTTAATTTTGAATTGCCTGGTTTCTGACAGTTGTTTAAATGCATATTTAAATTATTTAAAAAACATTTATGTACTCATTTAAAATAAACAGCTTCTTTGAAGCTGTTCAGCCCATCATTTCAATACACATTAATATACTTTTTGTTTTTCAGGTCTTTGTAGCATAGGGCAATGTGCTAAATAATGAATTTAGGCCATTTTAAAATGCATGTTTTAATTCACCCCTTAAGAGACAACCCAGCTTATAGATAACTACACAACATGCTTATATATTTTGCTTAAAGGCTATTTAGGACCATTCTTCCATCTTTTTTTGGTACTTTATCAGACAGAACTCCCAAGGACACTGCTGCAGGTTTGATTTTAATGAATAAAGAATAATGTATGGGCAAGGATGGTATGATTTTACCATTAGATCCTGTGCATGTGAACAAGGGGAACAGGATGTGATTCTTCATCATGATTATGTACTGCATTATCAAAATTCCCTTGTTTCCAAAATTGAGTATCTAAGGCTCTTTAAATATCTTATTTTTAGAATACAGGAAGTCCTCGTCTTACAGAGTTTCGAGTTACAATGTTTTTCACTTACAGCATTTATAAATTGACACCCATTTCAACTTTCTGACATCAGTTTCGACTTTACAATGCTTGATCTGATGCCATGCCACACAAGCAAACAAGTTCACTGCATCGCCCATCTCCCTAGAGAACATCTGTCCAAACTTCCTTGGACACTTTCTTGAAGAAAGCAGACACAACTCCAGAAAATCCTGCAGCCAAGACTCCTGAGAAAAACCTCCAGCCAAGAACCCTTCAAAAAGTCCAACCCAAGAGCCTTCAAAAAGTCCAGCAAAATCACCTCAAAGAAGTCCTTCCAAATCAATATGATAGCTATTTACAATATAAATACATTAATGTAGCTATATTACTTATCTATAATTAAGTACAAAATTCTGCATTATTTTTGGTGAAAATCGGGTATCGGACCTTGGTTCAGGAACTAATCCCCCATTTATAATATTTTTTCCTGTGGGAAAATCTGTTCTGAGTTACAACATTTCAACGTAAGATGCAGTTTTCAGGAACCAGTTGTGACATAAGTCCGAGGACTGCCTGTACTGGAAATATTGGCTAATTATCTACAAGGCCCAGTATTGGTATATTAACATGATTTTGAGATAAGTGAAAGATTAATTATTAATGTTAAAACTGACTGATATGCTTATACCAAGATTTAACTTAGAATGTTTTCTTAGTGCCAAGTTATTTACCACTGAAACTGTATGTTGCTAACTAATGTTATTGGCTTACTCTGCTTTGAAATACTAACACCTGAAGAAAATAAGTGTATATATTTTTTCTGGAGTAGGAGCCCAGTTATAATTCCAGTAACTCAGTAAGCTATATCCTGCTTTCTTTATCCAATCAGCTCATGTAGTCCTTTTCAATATACAGGGCCAGAATCTGAAATCTTTATTCAAAGGTAAGTATAACTGATGTCAATGAAGTGTATGCTGAGTAAATCTGAGATCCTAAACATAACCTGTTGATCTGTACCTTCCACACCTTTCCCAAACCTCTGTGGCTTTCCTATCTACCTCAGTGCCTATGGAACATTTTCCATAGTTTCACAAATCCATAAAAAAGAAAAAGCAAGAATTGCATGAGTTGTGGGAAGATTAGTCAAGTCATGAAGAACAACCATACACCAACCCTAAGAGATCAAGATGTGGAGAAAAGAACCAAAATGTCTTCGCCACCGGTAGTAAAGCCTTTTAAAAGCATCATTTTGGGGCATCCACTGGCTACAGAACCATCTGCTATCCCCCTCTTCACAAGGAGAGAGATAGCAGGATTGAGGAAAAAAGACCAGCTGTGCAGTTCTATCAAGATGGTCCAAACCTCTTGCAGACTACCTAGGCATGAGAGTGGAGCCCATTTGCTTTTCCATATAAGGACATTGGGTATTTCCACCCTGATCTTACTAGTGATTAGTGAAAAGAGCAATATATTTTCCCTTGCCTTTGGCCCCACTTGATGGGAATTCTTGTGAAAGGCAATACTCAAGTTCTGAACAATTGTTTCAGGATTTTTGCCTATTGTTAGTACCAGTAAGGGGGAAAGAAGCAGCAACATGAAAAGATCATTTAAAATAGATTCATCTTTCTTGAGAGAGGGGAAAGCAAGATAATTAAAACAGCAGAACTCAAAAGAAATGTGTAAATTGGAACATATCATTACCAAATTATGTAATTATTTTTTCTTTATTATTATTATTATTTCTTTATTTTTTATATTTAAAACATTATTTTCTTTAAAGTTCTGTGGTGGCAAACATTAAAATAGCCTATTCAAACCTTTAAAGTAAATTGCATTGACTAGAGGAGTTGATTGTTGTTAACTGTGAAAAAGAGAAGGTAATTGAAAAGGTTTCTTGTGGTTTGGAAATGCCTTCCAAATATTCATTAAACATTTAAGCGACTAAATTTGCAGAATATGTTCCTGACATTGGCACTGGTTCTGTGGTATTTCTCTCATCAGATGGAAGTACTGTGTGTTATGCAGAGTGCATTCATGCATAAACAATATCATTTTCATAAATTAAAACCTCCCCTGCAGAAGGAACATCTGTGCCTGCCTTTGAATAAAAGATGGTGGCATGTGAGTTGCCCCTTGACTGACTAGAAGAATCCTTATGTTTAAGAGGAAGGCATAAAACCAGAAGGCATACAAACCTGGGTCAGATATTTCAGTTTCTCTTAGAAATGGTCACTAAGGGTGTTTATTCTCCCCCCTCCCCCACCTGCCCCTTAGGTTAGTCAGGAATATGCTTAGCTATCGTTACTGTCTAGAAGAGGTGAATGGAGTACTTGAAAAGTTGTTTTCTGATGGGCAATCCTATTTTTTACATTCAGCAGTGGTTTTTAGATTGGCAAATAGCACTCTGTATCCAGCTGTACCCTGAGGAAACTGAGCTTCTGAAAAATGAACCAACTTCCCTGACAATGAACGTTCAGTGTGTGTGTTTTAGGCTGGCAATAAGCATATTGTGATCCGAAATATGATTCTTTGGTGTTTTTTTAACCACCAAGAACTTTTAAAATAGCCAATAGCCCCTTCAGACCTATCAGGTATTATTTATGGGGAAGAGCGTATTCATCATCTCCGTTGTGTGCTGGAGGACTTAATGGGTATTTCCGAGGCATTTCCATGTGTACTCCTTTCGTTTTGCACAGTCTGAGGGAGACCTGTTGATATTTTATTAGGAGTGTTCCTGCTCATAAGAGGATGTATATTGCTCTCCAGCAGTTTGGGTCAGTAGATTCCTACAGCCCTGGGTGTGCCACTGAAGGTTAGGAATTAAAACAATTCTTGTTTTGGCGAAGAAAAGCAAGGCTTGGTGAATTGAGAGTCAGGCTCATGGCGATGGGTTTAGAAAACTACGGTACAGCGGCCGTGGAGAGGAGGCAGAACACGGCGAAGGGGCGGTGGGGACTCCAGGTAGCTCCTTCGGTGCTGTAAGACCCGTTAGACTGCAGAGAGCAACTGCATCTAGTGGCTTCTTCCTTTGGAGCCAAACACAGGGTGAGCCTGAATACTGGCTCGAGAGGGACACACAGAGAAGTCATCTGGAGGAGCCTTTCTCAGATCAAAACGGACAGCAGAAAAGCCATTCCCAGGGGGCAATATTTGAGCCACAAATGGTGACTTCTGTCCAAGTGGGGAAGGGGTGAGTTAACTTCTAAAAACTCGCGGTTTGGGCATAAACTAAAAAATCATATTGAGCCCGAGCCGTTAATCAATGGTTCACTTGATCTCCATTAGCTCCTACTGAATCACATTTAAAAGTAAATGTCTACTGTGTATGCTTTCCCAGTGAGCAGCGGGAAAACCTGCGGGCAGGAGGACTTAGGGACAGATGGAAGTGTTGCCCGAAGTTTATAGACATCTACTCCCAGCCTCAGGTCTGCTTTGACTTGCCAAGGAAAAAACCACCCCGAGGGCAGGCTAATTGTTCGAGTTCTTTTCCGGAAACAATGTTAACTTTTTTGGCTTTATTGCTATTCTTGGGGGAAGGGGTAGTGCAAAGGGTCGTATGAATCGCAAAGAGCATACGAGAGTCAGAAGTAAAAGCTTGAGGACGAAAACGCGAATTCAGGTTTTTTTTATAATCAAACAACTACGTTGTTGTTCATGTCCCTTCAAATTAAGCAGTCCAAAGCGCCAGCCATACAGAAGAGCAGAGTTTGACACTAACTGGCACGAAATGAAAAAGCAATCAAACCAAAGAAAGAACCAAGGACTTTGTTTTTTAGTCCATTTATTCTACAAATAATAAATGTTGCACCTTTCATGAGCTATCGAATAAAACAAGAATCCCATAGGAATTACTTACACTAAGAAAAAAAAATCACATTAAAGGAGAAATGCAACATTCAACCAAATGTTCAATACTATGTAGTTGCCAATGCATGAATGTTTTCTAAAATCCCAGTGTGCATTACATCATAATATACAGGATTACAAACAAAATTACAGTACAGATTGATTCCAGTTGACCAGCATTACATTTCAGACAGCACTTATTCTGGACTGCATTGTACATGCAATAGCTATTGTTCTAATTACGGATTAAATGGTTTGAATTTGTTTTAAGCTACTGTACTAATTGACTACAATAGGTTATATAGCCCAACTTCAACCACCTGATTAGTTTTAGGCTCCGATTCCTAATATGAGTATATGACAAACCACCGATTGTGTGAATATGTATAAAATCATGCATTTATATTGTCTGGAAACATTACTATTTTCAAGTTCTCTTCAAAATCACGGAATGCAAAGGGGTTCAAAGACTAAAAAGAAACAGTGCAAATTGTATGTGATAGTCAAGCAGCTTTTGATTTTAAAAGGGTGTTGGCATTTGCTTATAATATTTATATACAAGTTTGTGCAAGTAATGTGTTGAATTGATATGTTTTAATAGAAAATAAGTCTCTCGTTCTTATAGCCTCTCAAGAACTAAGGATCTGGTTCTTATTGTAGGGGAAAAAAGACTTTCATGGGAAAGAAATTGCCAGGATTGTGCATTTTGTTGACGATTTAAAAAGGAAAGAAGTGCTAAGGCAACATAACTTTTCTAAGCACTTTTCTGCTGGTTTAAATTAGTTAAATTATTTTGTATAAATTAGATATAATTCTACCTTTCCGATATGTATAAAAATTGATGAAGCTGCATGGTTTAAAATAGGAAATCCACGTTATAAAAAGTCATTAAAAATTCTGTACAAAATCACAACAAAATAATTCAGCATGGGAAAGGTAACAAGTAGGAAAAATGTTGGTTGAAAAATATAGATTTATATATATTTTGTAATTGGCCCATTACTAGTTTAAAAATTGCATAGATCCTAATTATTGCTTGTGATTTTGTTATCCCGATCAGATAATTAAACTCGATCTGAATCCCGCCCCCTACACCAAAAATGTACAGCGTAGCTTTAAAGAGCTATTAGAAAATAATACAGAAGGTGAACAGGGATGTGGCATCCCTGCGTCTCCTAAAGGCAGTAACGACAATAAATACATATATCACTCGAAGCTTGGAGTATTTGCACTTCGCAGCAGTGGTACCCAACGGGCTGCCCCTTGTAAACAAGACAGTCAGTGGACGCAGTCGATTTGTTTCCTCCTCTCATTCGTGACTGACACTGATGCGTCTCGAAGGGTTAATCGTGAAAGATGGCATTGAGCTGAGCACTCATGACTCGTTCGTGATGGGAATGGCTCTCATAGGGCATAATGTTGTCTATAGGGATCTCACAGCGAGAGGCAGAGCCAGAGAAGATTGATCCGTGGCCTGGAGCTCCTGCCAGGGTAGCTGCGGGGTAGTGCATGGTAAAGGCATAATTTTTATCAAACTCGCTGGAAGGTTCGTGTTTGAAAGAGAAGTTCCCATTGATGCTGAGGGGCGGGCTGAGCGGTCCGTCAAAGGAAGGGCTGGTGCAATCAGTGAGGTTGCTCTCAAAAAAGGGCTCCAGAGCCGCCCCGTACGAGTGCGGAGGCTTGACGTGGAAGATGTGGGAGCTGTCCATGGTGCCGTAGGGCGGACTGGGAAGACCCGGGGACTGGTAGGGGTAAGGGTGCACGGGGAAGGAAGCACTGGCTGGCTGCATGTGGGGCGGCATGTCCTGGTTCTGCTCGGGCAGGAAAGTCCGGGGGTTGAGCTGGAGGCAGCCGGCTACCAAGTTGGTCGTGGGTTGACTCAAGCCCTTGCAGAGGGTCTGGACGAAAGAGACCAGGTCCGGGCTCTTGCCGGAGCGCAGGATCTCGGACAGCGCCCAGATGTAGTTCTTGGCCAGGCGCAGCGTCTCGATCTTGGAGAGCTTCTGCGTCTTGGAGTAGCAGGGCACCACCTTGCGCAGGTTGTCCAGGGCCGCGTTCAGCCCGTGCATGCGGTTCCGCTCCCGCGCGTTGGCCTTCATGCGCCTCAGCTTGAACCGCTCCATGCGCGCCTTGGTCATCTTCTTCTTCTTGGGGCCGCGCCTCTTGGGCTTCTGCTCGTCGTCTTCCTCCTCCTCCTCCTCCTCCTCCTCCTCCTCCTCTTCCTCCAGGTCGTCGTCCTCCTCTTCCTCGTCCTCGCCGTTCCTCAGCGAGTCCTCTTCGGCCTCGCCGTGCAGGGCTTCCAGGTCCTTCTCTTTCTTGTCCACCTCGTGCTCCTCGTCCTGAGAGCTGAGGCACTCGTCCGTCCAGCTCGGGGGCCCCTGGGGCTGGGGCTCTCCCATCAGCCCACTCTCGCTGTACGATTTGGTCATCTTCAGAGTCCTGTTTTCAGGAGAAGACAAAAGAAAGCCACATTCAGCAGAAAGAAGCGCAGCCCTCCTCCCAGCGCCCTGCCTCCCTCGGCCCGTGAGTGTCTATAGGGAATGAGACACGGGCAGGGTGTGCGTGAATATACCCAAGAGGCATACATACACGCACAGCAATGCCCCAGCGTTGTCCTTTCCTGAGAAGAAGAGAGTAAAACTTTTAATTGCACCCGCGCTTCTCCCTTATCATTTGATTGACTTGTGCTCAAACATAATTGCGCGGGGCATATGCATAGATTAAGCGGAAGGAAATGTAACGGACATGATCGGAGGAGCCCAAGCATTTTTTTTAGCATTTGCAGATTTAATGGGAGGGGGAAAACAAGAAAAAAAAAAGTTGCCAGCAATGGTAATCCAGCATTTTCCTTGCCTTCCCTGTATCCCCGCCGCCTCCCCACAATAACTACAGTCCCCCTTGTGCCACAGCTCTAACGCAGTCTTCAGGTCTGTTCAGAGCCAAGCTGAGCTCTGCTCTCCAGATGGGGGATCAGGTGCGATGCTTTTCCTAACCTGAAGGCTACTCCTTCCTTCTTTAATGTCGGGGCTCTCCAAGTCCCTGCTGAAACCTCTGGGCAGTGCAGCAATAGATGGAAGGCACTGGCCGGGCAGGACTGGAGCAGAGCTCAGGACAGCACACGCTCTTCGGAGACGAGCACAACCTCCAAGCAACAAATGAATTTGTTGCCAGGCTGGCAGGAGCTCCTGACGTCTTTGGTGCCTCCGACACTGTAACAGGTAGCAATTCTGGCAGCTCCTGCCCTGGCTACTCCCCCTTCTCTCTGAAAGTCTCCGCCACCTCCGACCCAGGATTGACAACACTATTGCTAGAGGATTTCTTCCAAGCGCCCTCTCTCCTCATGGAAAATAATAGTCTTTCCATTCATATCTTGTGATCATCCAAGCCAGCTCGGGTTAGAGTCTGGGGACTGTCTCCCCAGCTTCCACCCCTCCCCTATGTGCCACGCAGACGACACATTGCAAATGAGACGGGAAACGATGCTCAGACCGAACTTCTCCTGGGCTTGAGCTATGGGCGCTCTGCTTAAGTAGGCGGAAAAGTTAAGGGCGATTCCGTTTCTCGGCTTTTATTTTGCTCACTAGGTTTCGCGGGGGCGGGTCACAGCAGGTGAAAACTGCGTCTTGAGCTCCCTGGCCCAGAGACACCTAGGCCGGCCGCAGGCAGCGCTTCAGCCCCCCGGACCCCACGCAGCCCCGCTCTATCGCTATCTAGATGCAGCTGCAGGAATTTGCCCTGGTTTCCCTGGGAGGAAAGCAGGCTTTAGCGTCGGGGTTATAATTACCTTCTTGCTCAGTGTCTCCTTTGCAGTGATGGTCTCATAACCCTGTTACTCCTGGAGAGCAGTCCTGCGCGAGGGGGGTGGGCTGCGTTTTTTCTAGGGGCTGCGCGCAGGACGCCCAGGTTATATAGCGGGGCTGGTGATGCTGGGGGAGAGGGAGGGGAAGCCGGGATCCGGGCGCTCCTGTTATAGCCGCCAGCGCCTGCGCCCCTGGTGCCGCCGAGCAAACCCCTCCTCCCCCGCCCCCCTCTCCCCGGCACGCGCCATATGGTCACCCACGTCAGGCAAAGGGCCCCGCTCCTCACGTGACCTGCCCATTTGTATTCAGCGCCGCTCTCGATTCCATCCCTTTGTGGCCCAAAGAAAGTGGCCATCTGTCGCCAGCCAGAGACTCTGCGGACCTGTTTGTACCCGCAGGAGAGATTAACCCCCTCGCCGCCGGGAGGGCCAGCACTCTCTTGTCGCTCGTGCTGTTGCTCTCTCCCTTTTGGGGGTTGGGGTTTTTTGTTGCTGCTGTTGTTCAAGAGCAGTGGTGTTAGGTAGCAAGAGGGAGAAGGAGCAGATCCGCTGACCCCTCTGCACTGGGGGTTGCTCCTATGGCCAGCCGGTGCCTTCGCCCACCGCTCCACTCTCCTGCCCCTAGGGTGGAGCCGGACTGTTCTCAGGGGTGGTAGATGACAGAACAAGGAGCAATGGCCTCAAGCTGCAGCAAGGGAGGTTTAGGTTAGGTATTAAGACGCATTTTCACACTAGGAGGGTAGTGAAACACTGGAGCAGGTTACCCAGACAGGTGGAGGAAGCTCCATCTTTGGAGGTTTTCAGACCTAGCTAGACAAGGCTTTGCCTGGGATGATCTAGTTGGGGATGGTCCTGCTTTGAGCAGGGGGTTGGATTCACTCTAGATGACCTCCTGAGGTCCCTTCCAACCCTATGATTCGGGGGGGGGGGGGAACTTTCTGACTAGGAGGGTAGTAAAGCAGTGGGAAAGGTTACCCAGAGAGGTGGCGGAATCTAGCAGCACTTTGCACTTGCTCCAGGGGCGCCCCGCTGGAGGCGCCGCTTAGCACTTCCCACTCTCTCCTGCTTCTTCCTAGGCGAGGAAGGGGCAGATTGGGCACAGAGCTAACCAACTTGTGGAGATCGTCAGCCCCTGCTCCCAAATGACCGCGGGATCAGACTCCAGCCCAGTCCACACGCTGCTCCGATCCCCCCTCTCACAGCGCGCACACACGTTTCCACGACTGTCACCGCCCTCCGCTATCACCCTCCTTTTTCCTATAGAGAAGATCATGTGCCAGCTCGGGTGGGCACGACTTTACGTTCTCCTTTACAGTCCGTCCCCTCCTCTGTTCCGTAGTCGCCAGGAATGGAAATCTTGCCAGAAAGATATTAGAGAAGCAGCCCTGGCGCCCGGATCTGGTAGCAAACCTGCCCGGCAAGTGTCTTCATCCGAAGGCTCCTTCTTCCCAGCGATTCACAGTGCAAGAATGATGTGAGCAGTGAAGAGGTCTCATTGGTCACAAACTTTGAAAGCCAGGTTAGATGCTTCTTTATGAGTCTGAAACTTAAGTGCAAATCCGTAACATGAAGTAAAAAAACCCCAAACAAACAAAAAACGAACCAGGAACAGTGTTGTGGGCTCGACTTAGCACGAAGAGAGCTAACATGAAAAAAGTCACCGTGTAAAGATCTTTCCATTTAAAAGAACGAAGTCTCTAAAGGGGTCGACGCTTGATAGCTGGTAATGTTAACAGAATCTGACAGCTCTGTCTATCATTTGGAGTTTGCGATGCCTACTCCTCCCCCCCCCCATTTCTGTTTCAAATTAATGCACTCACTCGTAGGGGAAAAAATTCAATTGTCAACACTGTATTTTAAAAGAACATTTATAAGCAATTACTCGAAAAAGTCTTTAAACAGATCACTTGAGTTTGCAAACATTGCCAAATTGGATAGAGATGCATCTTAACAAGGAAGTATCCTGGCTTGCGTGATAACAAGTGGAGCTTTATTACTGGTACACGTTATCCGGGGATTTAATCACTAAAAGGAAAGAATGAAATCATTTGTTTTGGCGTCATGCGGCTTTAAATAGGAACCCAATAACTGCCTTCCAGAAGCAGATTTGCAAAATGGAGGGGGTTTCCTTTTCTTTTCTAGGCCGAGTTATTTTTAAAATGTTTTTATCACGTTGATGACCTCCACAGGCAAACAGAATAGAACTGAGAGGGTTTGTCGTCAGTATAATCAGGTGTAAAGGATAATTGTCCATGAGCTTGGCTTCTTTCAAGCTGAACGTTTCTGATGTGCAACTTGTACTTGCTGTTTGAAAATGGACAATGCTAATTACTTAACTCTGATTAAGAGACACTGTCTGAACCGGGCCGCGTTGCTGTTTGGAGGTGTTCTCAAATTACATAGGCTTGTGCTCACTTGGCGTGGAAAGGTGACGCTTTCCCCTGCACATCTGGATATAGAATCGCATATGTCTGTTCATCTAAGGCAAGTCATCTCTGCCCTGGGTCTTACTAGAAACCCACCTCTCACTTTGTGTGGCAGCCTCTCACTTTGTGTGGCAGCAATTCCCTTCACAGGACCAGAGTGTTGTAGCATTTGGCTTGGAAGTCGCTGTTGTTTTCTATCCTGCTTTCCTTCCTTAGTGAAAACTAAGCAGAACAGACAGCCAAACTGGAGGGACCTTTCTCTGCCTTTAAGACATCGATGCTCATTAGCTCCTTTAAATAGACAGGGTTTGAGCGTCTGGGTGTGGGGGGGTGAGGTGCATTTTTATTTCATATCCGGGATGGTTTAAGTCATGTTTTGATGATCGCTCCAGGCCAGTTGGGCCGCAGGCAGTTTGCAAGCGGGAAAGAAACGAAGTAGCAAAAAAACACGGTGGAAAGAAACCTTAAGAGCTCAGTATTAAGGGCCCGCTAAGAGAGGGTCGCAAAGAGCAGGAAAAACGATTGAAATGCGCCTAACCCACGAGCCTGTGCTCATGCCCCTGTTTACAGGGAAAAGACGGAAGTTTCCCAACTGTAGGCAGCGGGGTCGGCTAAGGAGGGGTGGATATTTCTGCTGTGTAAGGGGCGGCGGCAAGGCTGCCGAGCAGAGGAGCTGCAAGTCCAGGACAGGCGCCCGGACTGGACCTCAGGGCCACGGGCTAGGAAGATCTGCTGAGGATCAAGGCTCTTTCCCTCCATGCCTCTGCCCCTCTCTAGCCCAAGTTGCCGCTCTAGCCCTCTCCCTCTGGCTTTCGCCTTCTTCACCTCTGCCTTCTCCTCAAGCTCATTCCCCTCCCTTGGGCTCTGTCTCTCCGGGGTCCCCCCCCCGGTTTAATCTGGTTTTCGCTCTAAGCGTCTCCTCTTGTCTTGCCCCCAGTCTCCTCCTTCTCCATCTGGCTCTTGCCTTCGCTTCTCAGTCCCCTTCTGCATCTTCCCCCGCTCGTTTTTCCCCGGCTTTCCCTTCCTTTTCTTCCTCCCTCCCTGTCTCTCTCTCTCTCTCTCTTTCTTTCATCAAGCCCTCTCCCTCCCTCCTCCGCCAGCCTCCCCCGCCCTCCCCCCCGGCTTGGGGGCTGCTGTCCGCAGAGCGGCACGCGAGCCGCACGCGTTGGCAACAAAAGCCCCTTTCACGGCTCACTGCCCCTATGCAACGTCCCAAAGCTGCTCCCTCGGCCGCCCGCGCCCGGCTCATCTGCCGGCGCCTGCTCCCGGCCTGACGGTTGCTTCAGCAGCAGGGCCAAGCCCGGGCCGAGGGGCACCCAGTGGGAGGAGGGGGCTGGGGGCCAGAGCGGCGGGGCAGACAATGCGGCGGGCCCCGAGTTCTCCGAGCAGCCGCTGTCATCTGCGGCCCTGCCCTGCTGGGCCTGGCCCCGGGGGAGTTTTCTTTCTTTCCTTAAGGATAATTTGGAGGGGGGAAAAAAGGTTCTCCAAGCCCAGAAAGCTGCATATCTCTCCTATTCCTCCCACTCTCGGGCAGGGGCACGGCCGGCACCGAGCTGCTAACTTCAAGCAAAGAGCGATCTTTCCCGAGCCGGTCAGCCTGGAGCTCTGCAAGCCCAACAGAAGCCGCACATCAACACCTAAAAATGCAGCGGGGCCGCGGAGCTAGGGGCAGGGGTGGAAATCGATGCCATTCAAATGCTTTCCCGTTGTCCGGAGTGCAAAATCCGTCCCGGGGAAATCTCCTGGGTTTGCAGCATTATCTTAATTAAGATAATTGATTCATATTGCACCTGCGAGAGTGGAGGGGGGGAAGATTCCCCCCCCCCTTCCAAATAGCTTAAAGCTATTGGAGAGAGGAAGCCTCGCTTATAATTTAGGGAGTGATTTACTGTCTCAGCAGCCCGCGTGGTCTGGCTTGCCTCTATTTGTTATTTGCACTCTCTGCTTTCTTCCCAAACCAGGAGCGGAATCAAACAAGGATGAAGCATTAGCATTAAAAAATAAGTTTAAATCTATGCTCCCTCCTCCCCCCCCAAGCTCCGTGGATGGTGCCACATCCAGCTCATTAAAAAGGACTCCGACGGGCTTTGTATGGCGGTTAGGAGTTTGGAGGCGCCCCTGTGTTTGCCGTGGGTTGATCAAAGGTCTCACACCTGTTTACAGTAGGGTTCGGAAGCAGATTGCAGACCAACTGGGAGCCCGGAGCCAGGTAGCAGACAAAGGCCGGCCTCCCAACAGAAGCGATCGATACACTGTGCGGGGTTTTTTTTTTCACTCCTCGCAGGCTGGCTGGAAAGCCGGGGCAGCCTTGTCTTAGCTGCTATTCCAGACCATTGTGTGGCCGGCCACAGATGGGGAAGGCTGGGGTGCGAAACCAGCGAGATCAGCACCAGGGACAGCTCCCGCCGCGCTGCCCGGCCTGTCGCAGGGCCCTTTCCCCTGCTCGGCTGTCCGCGTCGCCAGCGCTGCGGGGCTACAGGAGCGGCATGAATATCCCCCCAGTTCCAACGCGTGCCCTCAGCTCATCTCGGCTCATTCAAAAGCCTGATTCAAATGTATTGCTACACGAGTGCAATGGCAGAATCTCCTGAGGAAATGGTCTTGCCAGATTCCTATCTATCTAACACACGCATACGTATATTTTATTGTATTTTTCTTGCTTACTTGCTTTCTTGCTAAAATACACATACGTCTGCGTTTATACACACACGTGTGTGTTTTATATACACGCGCACACACGCAATCCATAACTCTACTTTGAAGGGCGGTCTGAGTCAGGCTGGTTCTCTCCGAACCAGGAATCTGGCAAGACCGTTTCCTTTGGAGATTCTACCATTGGACTGATTCTCTCTTTGGACTGATGTAACAAGACATCTGAATCAAGCTTTTGAATGAGAAGAGATGAGCTGAGGGCACGCCTTGGAATTGAAGGGATGCTTAACATTGCTCCCGTTGCCCTGAAGACCTGTATCTTTCTCTGTCTGTCTCTCTCACATACACACACGGAGTTCACCCCGGAATCCATTAGTATCTCGCCGTGTAGGATTTTTGGAAAGCATTCGCAGCTGTTGCTGGAAGCAGATACAAATTCTAAAAGGGTCCTTTTCTGCAGGTTTTCCCGTAGGGCTCAATCTTTTTATTTTATCGAGCTATCTCCCCTTTCCCTCTCCCTGCCCAATTAAATACTGTTGCTGTTGTTGGGTTTTTTTTTTTTTAATTGTATAAATGTAAACTTCTATTTAGTTAATGGAAAATACATCACAACCAGGGTTTAATTACCAGCTCGCTAAATGACTCTTTTGGTCAAGTACACACAATTATGAAATCACAATAGATTTAAAATATCGTTCAACTTGATTAAAAACAAAAAGCAAATCGCAGAAGTGTGCACCACTGAAACGAATATCGGCATGGTATTGTTAGGCCAGCGACCGCCTGGGCTAGAGTTCAAGTTACGCCAGCAGTCTTTGCTACTGGTGTCAAACTACCTCTATTATTAGGAGCGAGGATTCTTATCAGACGGGATTTAGACGCTGTTGTAACTCGAAAATCTAATTATTTTTGATCCAGGCATTTACCCCTAGAGTCCCACCTTGTTTAAATAAAGTGTTTTCTTCCCTCTTTAACAAACACATTTCCATTTGAATTAAATATTGATAATTTGACCTTTTAGTTCCTTTAACTAATCAAAAGAAAAAAAAATCCAAATGTAGTTCCTAGTGCCTTGCCCTAGTGTGTCTTTCCGCTTGAATAAGCACTGAGATTAAACGAGTCAAACTTCCTCTTTCATTGCACTCTCTTTGCACTAATTGCTTATGCAAAAATGCAGATTTGTATTAATTAGTAACTCCACTGATTAGTTCGGTGGTATTTTCACGTAATAAATCATGCTGCAGACACGATTTTTGGCACAACCCCAGGTTGTGGCTCAGGATGCAATAAGGTTTCCATATTAAATAAAATCTTAGTCTAAATCTACCTTTTCGTTGCAGGTACAGTGTGTACCACCTGCTATATGCACCTGCTACGGGAAATTACTTTCTGTCCCTGGCAAGCCTCTTTGCTTTCCTTAATGACGCATCCTTCTTCCCAGGGTGTAGACTTTAAAAAGTGACTCATGAATCATGGTATCAAAGAATTAGATGAATCTGATGTCATGCTAACTTTCACAAATTATACTGCTTAATGTTTTAGAGTTCAAACTACATACACTAAATATTATAATATACACTATATATACTATATACTTACTAGATATATGTGTGTGTAGTACATACAGAATCTCTTTCTTTCCCCCATCTGTCCATCTATCTAATCTGTCTTTCTATGTTCTTATACAACACCCATCATTTTGGAATCTAGTTATCTCTCCAAATTACACACATACACACACACACATACACTTCTTTCCTTCCCTTCAAGTTGCAGAGGCTGGATTTCAGGCTTTACAGTTATTGTTGATTGTTATTTGTATGTCATTAGAGCCTAGAGACCCCTAGTAGAGATGAGGCTCTATTATATTAAGTACTGCAGGTATATATAATGAAGGTAAGTCCCTGCCCCAAATTGCTTAAATGCCTTAAACTGTCTACAAAGTTTACATAAAGGATGATGTGCGCTTAGTACATTAGACACTCCTCAGAGAAATCTCCCATAATTTATTTTTTAAATCATCCTAGCTAATACATTTTAGCTGCATCATTAGGAGAGCTTCCTCCTGTTTACATGTTATGCAAATATATTATATTGAGTATTGATAACACAGGTCCTGCTTTGCTCAAGGAATTAGTGCAGCACTTCTAACAAAAATACTGGACAGAAAGTTATACTAGAAAGAGGAGTAAAAGGTTTAGATGGAAAAGAATTGAGGAGGATTCAAGGATCACTTCCTTTTATATGACATTTTCAGTTCTAAATCTTGCTCGCCTTGTTCTTTCCAAGAAATTCATTGACTTTAGTAGGACCACTGCCATGAGCAAAGCCTGCAAGATCAGGCCTTTGGCCCTGTCTAAGGAGTGCAATAGGATGGAAGAGCAGCAAACACAGGTGCCAGCAGATTATATAAAGCTTTGCTGAGATTAAAATGCTGTCTCAATATGAGTTATTACATATCCTCCAAATAGAAATCTTCTTAGTGTCGGCTTTAAAGGGACTGCTTTTGTTTACCCTTGTTAGAAATATGCATGCTATCTGAATATGCAGCTGAATTCTTAGGGAACAAAATAGTCCTTTTATAGTCCCGCCCCCCAAGAAAGCAAAAATAAAAACACTCATATTATATTGTAGAGTGCCTGAATTGCTTTCAAAATGCGACTACTCATTTTAGATATTAACTGAGAGCAAAACAAGGACAGTTAAATCAATGATCTACTGGAATGGAAAAAGAGATTCAAATAATCATTAAATCTTATTACATAATGCGGCTTTGTTTTTACCTCCCTGACTGAGCTCACACCTGGGTCCATGCTTCAAGTATTCTGCAGTGAGCTGGACATGATGGAAAAACCTTTGCCCATACTATACAATATAATCCCTGTACTTGTAAAACCAGTTCAGGTCAAATGGAGCTGTTTTTTTCCAAGCAGTTTAAGTATAAGGTTTGAAGCGGATATTCTGTATATTACATGTAGTACAATTAAGGTTTAAATAATCTCTAGCACCCCCTTCTCAAACATTCTCACCATCACCACTGCCTCCACCACCTGTGACAACCACTACCATTAGGGACCACAGTGTAGATGTCTATTATCAGGCAGATCTTGATTTTCACAGACTCTTGAGGATTCTGACACTTTTTAAAACTTTTAAACACAATCTGATTCAGCTGTGCATCTTTTTATCATCAGCCTCATACACTGATATATCATTTCCAGGTCAATGTATGTACATATCATTAGCAAGGAAGGGGTAACAAATAGGCATATAATGTGTAAGATTTTGTACATTCCTGATGTAAAACTGCCCCTCTATTCACAAACTTTAGTAAGAAAATCTGTTGTTTCAGGGATCTTTTTCCAAGTTAACACATGCTTGTGGGCCGCCTTATATTGACTGAACTTTGAATTAGGCCCCATATTCTCTTTTTTCCCCCAGCCTAGGTGTAAGAGATATCACTTATCTTGGCAGTTCCTGGCCCAAACATATCCCATAACCTTGCATTGGGCTCCTGTAGGTTATTATTTACATATGGCATAGGCCTGACACGATAGGCACAGGACTAGGAGATATTTGCTTTGTTCCTCCTTGCTAAATCCTCAAGGAAATTTATAGTAAGGGGGAATACAGCCAATGACATAATTTTGGTAAAGTTCCTCCCTGATGTAGTGCCAAAGCAAGTTATAGAAGCATGGAGCCATGTGGGATATATTGACAATCTTGCTCAAGTGGAGCTACTTAAATTCAGAGCTCAGGAGCACTGGGGGCGTCAAGAAATGGCTCAGAGATACAATACCTCTGTACAGCTGCCACTAGATATACAAGATGCATTTGGGACATTTCACTAGAGCATCAACCTTTTAGTGATGGACCTCAGCTTCCCATTTCCTGACAGAGAAATTTGAAGGCAATAGCTCAGGGCAATTCCCTAGAGACGGACTGTCGGGCCCAATGTCTTGAACCTGGGGCCTTAGGCCTGGACAGCACAGCAGTCTATCTCAACCTGCTATCCTTCTTGCTGCTCTCTGAGGTTGGATGGGGTTTACCTAAGGCCTTCATCAATGACTGAGACTGCCCACTCCCGAGACTGCCCACTCCCTGAGACATAAGCAGGTGGTTCACAACACCTGACTAGCCACTCCCCTATTTAAGACCAGGGAGAGACACAAGAAGTATCTGGGTAACAGGGTTCTTTTATTCCTAGATCAGTCTGGTAACTCTATTTATTTCTTGATCTCCTAGCATGCTTTTGGATTCTGCCTGTCCCTTGATCTCATCATTCCTGACTTGCATTACTCCTGGATTCTACTTACTTCCTGTTCCAACTCCAGTTTTGATGTTATGGCCCTCTGATCTGGTAACTCTGATCTCTGACTGGCTCCCAGGTCTGGCTGTCCATGTTCTGGCACTGACTGAAACTAATGATTAGGGTCGATATTTGTATTGATATGAATAACATTTGCATACATGTTAGGGCTACATTACTGGGCCAAAGTGTAAGGCAAACATAATTATCCAATAAGTATATTTTAAAGAGATGTAAAAAGGATTTTAAAAAACTGAAATACAGACAAGAATCTACCCACTGGCTCTTGGAAACAGTTCTCAGAGTGTAAGTCTCCATATTTTACTAGCAAAGGTTTGTAGCCAGAATGTCTATAGATGTCCACCCTGTTCAATTAGCTTAAGCTGAGTAATGTTGGATTTAAAAGAAAGAAAGCCCAGGACTAGAAGATAAGTTGGGAGAAGGACAAATATGCTTCATTCCCTAAGGGAAAGCATGAATACAGGCCCTTATGAGAGACCTATTTTGTGTTGTTCCATTGACTGGAGCCCTGGAATGGGTGGTGAAACAGCAGGAGAGGATTTGGAGCCTGAGAACTAGGTTCAGGGAGACTAAGAGATGGGTGAAAAAATTATATTAAAGAAATGAAGTCAGTGTAGTTGAGGAAAGGAGAGAAGACAATTGGCATTAGTATGCTCTATTGCACCTCTGGGATGGAACTCAGAGAAGTGCATGGGCCAGGATTCCCCTACCGACACCCAGCGGAGGGTTTCCTAAGAATTAGGGAGAGACTTCTGAGTGCTACCTTGATAGGGGAGAAATCAATCAGTGGTATAGAAGAGGAGGCTGAGGAAGGCTTACTGTAGCTCCCCACACAACAAATACATGGAAGAACTGGGAATTGCCTCCAAACAGTAGATCTTGATCTAGATTCTGGGCCCATAAAGGAATGTGTTGAGCTACCTAGCACATTCCTTCCTTTGTGAGTGTCTTTGTTGACCTGGGCAAAGATGAAGGGGGTGCCCAGGGGTCTACCTGAGGTATTTAGGGGGTGGAGCCAGGGTGTAGAGCCAAGGCAGCCCTTGGGTCCTGGCATATATGGGGGAAGGTGTCCCCAGCAAAGGAGTTAAGCCTCTTGCCTGCCCCCCCTAAAGGTGCCGCTGAATGTCATGATAAGCAAATAAATAAAACCTCTAATTTGGTAGTGGGATGGGAGGACCCTCGGTCTTCACGCCCTGTTTCTTTCTCCCAAGCACTTATTTTCCAGAAATTGAGAAGCCTAGATGCTTTAATTCCAGTGCTCCTCAGCCTCTGTTACAGCACCCCCAACCTCCTAATTAGCACCTGGTATGTGTGCCCCTCTCATTCACACCTCCTTATGCTATACATGTGTAGGATGCCTTCTTAAGAACTTACTGGATCTCACATTCTTTTCTGAGAAGTGATTCATGTTTATATACATTCTGGGCAAGAGAAGAACATGTCGTGGAAGGCAACTACTCCCTGTCTCTGCTTTGTCCCCTTTCATTCGATTCACACTTTCTCTTCAATGAACCTTACCTTGGCTTCTGTGGACTTTTCTGATACTGCTGTGCTTCCTACTTTCACACTTACACTCCAGTTACCTACCACTATCATGGAAAAAAAGACTTCTTTGCTCTTGTCCATGATTATAAAAAAGCTTTCAGACCTTTCTTAGTATTCCTTTGGGTATAGACAAAGGTAACAACTTGTATCAGTATCAAAGGATACTAGTACAACTGTTATAATGCAACTGTTAGATCTGTGTGATTCTGTAGTATGTAAGTCCTGCAAAACTACTCCAAATTTGACCCTTCTTCATCCAAAGTTAGGGCAAGTGAGCTCACTCCTATTGCTACAGAAGCATTCAAATATGAATTGAATAGCTGCTGTGTGCATGGATGGATATAGGAATTTGAAAAGGGGGGTGCTGGAGATGCTACCAGTGCCTCAGGGGGTTTGTAGCCCCCTCACCCCTGTGGGCAGACTGAACTATGTCAGTATCTGCTGGGGACTTCTTGGAGTCCCTGAAGCACTTAAGAGTCCCCCACCACTGCTCTTCGTGCCCTCTCTTTTCCAGTGCAGGAACCTCCCCTTGCCTCCCATTCCCCTCTCATCTTCTCTTCCAGCAGGGTGCAAGAAGGAGTGCCCACCTGCTGCTCCTGGGGCAAGAAAGCCCCAGGGTTTCTCCTGCTATGCTCCAGCTGAGGCAGAGTGAGAGTGCAAGGCTTGGCTGGAGATAGAGGCATGTGGGTCTCCCTTTCCAGTGCCTGCTCCTGCAGGGGACACTGAAGGTATGGGCAGAGAGCAGGAAGGCCTGGAAGACCACTGCCACTGCTGTTTCCAGCTCTCTCAGGGGCAGGGAAAGCCCCAGGACCACTCCTGCTCTACTCCAGCTGAGGGCTGTAGAGAATGGCTACACAGGGTGCCAGGCTTGGGAGCAGTGGGAAAGTTGAGTCCCTGCTCTTTCCCCCTCCCCCTTGTTTTCCCCACTGGTCTAGGGACTCCATTAGCTCTTCTTTGGTTGCTTCTACATGAGATGCTACTAAGCAGTAAAGCCAGTTACTGCAGTCATTTAGTACTTGCTTATGTTAAGTACTAAGTGACTGCACAGTAACAACTGCAAAGTCTACTGCTCGTGTAGGTGTGGCCTATGTGTGTCATGTAGCTGTGTGCTGGGGATATGACTATGCTGTGGATATGATTATGTGTTGTGTAGGTATGTAGGTACACCAGTTAATAAAGAGGGAGTCTAGCTTCTTGGAAAAAATATGTGACCTATAAGTAATATTTCAGCCCTATAATTAGAGACAGACAGATGGTGTCTTTCACTATCAAAAGGCTTCTTCTACCTCTGCACTCTTATCGATTGTTCTACTACATATGCAATCTATTCTGCAAAATGGAGTGTAAATAATCTTTTAGTGACACTGCAGTTTCAAGACCCTTTGCAAAGACATCAAACTGAGCCTAATATCAGGTCCTGGTACTTGTAAATTAGCATTAATGTGGCAAAATGCTGCTATTACATGTTTCTTTAGGCATTTTGACTTAAAGCATATAAGAAGACTGTTGCATCAAAGTTTCTTAAATGATTTCCTAACTTTATCACCTAGAATCTTTCTGTTCCCTGTATGGGAGTGGCTCATTACTGGGACTTTCAACTCTAAATGATGGAGTCTCCTGCCTTTTCTGTTTCTAGGTAATGTGGTTTGTTCCCTCACACTGAAGATTAGCTACTCAGAATGACTGAATCCCTGATTATCTGTACAGATCTTGGGCCATTGGTGCAGATATTCCTTCTCTCCCCACTAAGCTCCAGGTAACCATTGCTTTTTCCTGCCTCGGTTTTTTCACTAGTTATCATTCCCAGAAGACTCATTTGGCATGGTCTGATATGATAGTTGGGAAACCATAAATATGCCAGTTGATAAGTGATGGTGTTAGACCCAAGCATGATTTTATAGAGTTAGTGTCAGAGAGAGCTGTTGGAGAAGATGGAGTTGAAAGAAGCTGTCCTATGCCTTAGAAGCAGAAGATATCCTCATTCCACATCCTAATACACAACCCACACTCTGTAAATACTATATGAGGGAGGTTCTTTGGAGCCAAGGACTGTTATGCTGGAAACGGCACTTTTCCTTAGCTCCTCCCCATCCTATGAAGAGCTGATGGTTGTTTTGGCAAAGTGATGGGAAGACCTTCAATGATGTTCTAAATAGAACAAATATTCATTATATGGGGAAAATAAAAATGCTAGGTTTCCATTAAAAATCTATTACCACATCTGTTTGCATTTGAATTCAAATTCCTCAGATGAATAATAGGAAGTGAAATAAAGAGGTACACATATGTGGGCATATACATAAAATTATTATTTATATTACCATGGTGCCTGGGAGCTCTACTCAGAGTAGGACCCTATTATTTCAGGCATTGTAAAAACAGAATGAAAGAGTTTCTTGAAGGCTCAGCAAGTTGTCCATGGGCCATGTAAACCACATACATATACAATAAATAAAAAAGTGCTGAAAATATTTACTAGTGGCTTGAGTAATAAATGCCACATACCAGTAAATAATAAATGTTCAGTTGTAAATAAATGTATGCATGCAGGGTCAGCCATTTACCTAGATTTGTCATCTCCCATAGACTAAATCAGCCCCAGTTTCATGTCTTCCAAATGCTCATACTTAATAGAAGATGGAATTGAATGAAGCCTTAGGAACAGGAGAACTCATATTTAGAAACAGATTTGTTGGATGCACATATTTGTTGGAAAATGTAAAGTGATTCAGTTACATTTGTCCCCCCAAAATGCTTCATTTGCCATTTCAATATCTTATGGTATGTCATTTGTAAAGAATAACTTTTCTAGTGAATTTTACCTCTTGTTTGGTTCACAGATTATCTGCACACAAGTTAGTATATTTTCAAGTGTATTTATTTATGAAAATAATTCCCTGAATAGTTTATGTGAGTAATTCTAGGCCTCAGTTTCATTTGTGAATAATTTTTTTCCAGCGTATAAGTACTCAAAATGTGAGCTGTTTGATTGGATTCACAGGCCACATGACATGTTTCCATTTCCCTCCCTTACCTCAGTTGAATAAATGTAGTTCTTCAATATCCTAGTGAAGTTCATTTCAAAGGGTAATGACCAGAATTTTCAATGACAACTTTCATGAGAAGTTTTTTTGCTAGCTTTGACAAACTTTAACCAACATTTAAAAAACATAAACTTTTCTTGGGCTTATGTTGGGTCTTAACAACAGCAGGTTCCCTTTAGGTAAAGTTACTGTTAATAATTGCTACAGGACTCCCTTTAAAGCTATTGGGAAAATCAGATTCAATGAGCATAAAGAATGCAACATAAAATGTTTAAAATCTTTAGATTTTTGGTAAGAGAGGGTAACTAGCATATGACATTTAAAATCTTTTCTTAATTTTGGTTTGCAAAATACAGTAACTTTTCTTAAATATTTATCATAGCTGATCCAAAGCTCACTGAAACCAAAAGGATTCTCTTCAGTGCTTTCAGTACCCTTTTTATCAGGCCAGTGAAGCCTGGGTCTCTTGTTCAGAAATAACTGATGGTCAAGGACTGTTAACTATTCCCCACAAGTGCTGAGATTAATTACATAAACCATGTGTTCTTCAGTTGATCCATCTGTTATCTCTTTCTTCCATTTTACCTGCCACAAGTTTAAATATTTTCTGCACACAAAAAGATTGAAACTCCTCTTTTTTCCCCTTTTTTTCCTGGCTTTATTTAAAGAATATAAATTCCTTTGTGTCCTGTTAAAACACAGTTGTTTTCCTTTGTACTCTAGCCATCTTTAAACTGATGTATCAGCTACTGGAGTTATATTAATACATATCTCTTCTCAAAAGTAGAGTGAACAATATATTACAAATAATTTACCCAGCAAATCTAGTCCCTTCTCATGTTTGTAAATAAGATTTAAGAAGTGGATCGTAATTGTTTTTCTTGTTTATTATTTGAAATATTTATGGAAACAATTTCATTGAATTGATTGCTTTTGTGCCATTTTCTGTGACTGTTTCTTTGTGTATTTACTCTTTGAAATTCATGGTGCATGTTTGGTCCTTTATGTCATTTGGTAATTTTTTTCTGTTTCCTAATTGGATGGCCAAACATTTCATAAGTAAGGGAGAGCTTGTATAAGTCATTTATGGGATCAAAGATTAGTTATATAAATATTCATAACACTTTCTCCTTCCACTAATATTTCTGTGAACAACAGCAATAAAACCACTTGTCTGAAATTTCACAGAAGGTTTAAAGGGATTGTAAATGCCATACAAGTAAAATTGAAGTTTCCTTTAGAATGGATATCATTTTTTTTCAGTATTCACCCAACATTACTTTAAATTCTGCCATGTGTAGTTTGCCTATATCTTTTTTCATGGTTGATTATTTGAAGTCCATTTTTCTGTTCTTGTTCCACAGATCTTAGACTTATATGGTATAATTAAATGCATTGCTACTAACTGCATTTATTTATTAGAGTCTTTTATTTGCAAAGAGTTCCTTAGTTGCAAAGTTAGGTTATTTGTGTTATCTTTGAAGTTGTTATTTGATGAACAATCTTAGCTTCATATTTTGGTTCTTAAGGCACCTCCCTAATGTAGCTGAACCCTTGGAAAATCAATCTAACACATCATTAATAACTCTGTTGATTAATTTGAGATGTTTTTATTCTCAGTTGAGTCCTAGGATTTCTTTTCTACCAATATGGGAGAATTGCATTAAACGAGTTTATACCTTGTTTTGGTAATCAACAATATAAAAATTAAACATCTGCTTCTTCACTTCTGCTTAAATTTCAAATTTGCTGCTCCCTATAAAATGGTGCTGATATTTATGGATTGTATACTCCCTCTTTGAGCACTAGAGCTAATAATTATAAATTTAAAAAATCATCTAGCATTACACAGTCCTGTTCAATTAGAATTTATATTATTTTTTACATAATTACACTGGGTTTATAGCCTTCATCTCCAGCCAATGCTTATAGTAAATCTTTACATACTTCTTGGAATCCAGGAAAACATAGTGATTCTTGATGTGAACAGTGTGCATAGGGTCTCCATTATAGCTAAGCAAGTGGCTCCATCTTCAGGATAGCTAAAGTATCCCTCCTAGAAATCAGACTGAATCACTGGGCCTGTAGTTTTAGTTAGCAGCAGCTAAAAAGTTTTATCTAAGACATTTTGAGAGCAGATCTGTGTTTTTAGTGTAAGGTTTCAGAAAGTTTGTGTCCCTTAGAATTGTAAACAAGTAATTTATCTTTGTTCAAGGAATATTGTAGTGTTTGCTTCATAGTTTTTACATTTGAACACTATGGTAAATGAAGTAGGGCACTACTGTATCATTCTTTGTAGCATGCAGGTCGACACTGTAAACCTAGACTTCCAAAAGTCCTTTGATCTGGTATCCCATGATGTTCTTTTGGGAAAATTGGACGATTGCAAGCTTAACTGCTCAACAGTTAGGTGGGTAGAAAGTTGATTGGGGGGTAGGACCCAGAGATACCTAATGAATGGATCTGTGTCACCCTGTCAAGAAGTGGCTAGTGGCGTCCTTCAGGGGTCCATGCTTGATTCAGTGCTTTTCATCATCTTTATCAATGATTTGGATGTGGGGGTGAGGAGTTCACTGGCCAAGTTTGCGGACAACATCAAGTTATGGGGGAGCATGGTCATGCTTGAAAATAGGTTGCAGATACAGGTGGACCTAGACAGGCTGGCAAGTTGGGCAGATCAGAACCAGATGGAGTTCAGCACTGAGAAGTATAAAGGGCTTCATCTGGGGATGAACAATCCCCAATATACTTACAGGCTTGGTGGCAATAAACTGACTAGTACTATCAATGAAAGGAACCTAGGGGTAATAATAGACAATAGTATGAACATGAGTTGGCAGTGCGATGCTGTAGCCAGCAGGGCAAACAATACTCTGGCATGCATCAACCAATGCAACTCAAGCAAAACCAAGGAAGTGATTCTTCTGCTTTACTTAGCAGTGGTGAGATGGCAGCTGGAGTACAGCATCCAGTTCCAGGTGCTGCACTTCAACGGGGACATGGAAAAGCTTGAGACAGTCCAGAGAAGAGCCACCCATATGATCAGCAGGGATCTGGGTTTCTGTTTCCCAGAGAAAAATGGAGAAAACTGTGGATTTCCTGTTTTTAGCAGAGAAAATTTGGATTTTCTTTTAGCAGAAAAACCCACAGATTTCTCTGCTTTGCAAAGAGCTCTGCTGGCTGGCTGATTTCCATCCTGCAAGACCTGTTTTCAAAAGGTGAGGGAAAGCCCCAACCCTGCCCGGCAGGTGGGGGGGAAAGGGTGGGGCCTGAGGCATTTAGATAGTCCCAAGTGTTGAGTCAGGCTCCATTTCTTTCTAGAGCCTGTGAAGAAGTAAGTGGGGCTTGCAAGGGCTGGGGTGTTATGGGGCAGGGCTGGGGAGGAGTGATCCCTACCCCCCATGTGCAAACCCCCAATGCCCACTGCAGTGCCTGGCTTTATACTGGTGATCCATCCCTCGTGCAAACCACTACTCCGGTGGATCAGGGGCTTGCAGGGTGGATGGGGAAAAAGCCAGGCACTCTGGTGGGGATCGGAGTTTGCAGCTGGCCAGAGGGCCCGGCTGCCTGCACGTGGAGTGCTAGCAGCCCGACTGGGCTCTGTGCCTGCATGTTTCACATATAGCCAGCTATGCACTCCAGCCAGCTGCAAATCCCAATCCCCGCCGAAGTGCCCGGCTTTATACTGGTGAGGACTGGGGGTTTGCATGGGGGGTGGGAATTGCTGGTATAAAGCTAGCCACTCTGGCGGGGATCAGCGTTTACACATGAGGCATGGAGGTGCTGAGCCCAGTTGGGCTGCTAATGCTCCACATGCAGGCAGCTGGGCACTCTGGCCAGCTGCAAACCCCTGGTCCCTGCTGCAGTGCCCGGCTTTATACCGTGAGGATCGGGGGTTGCACGGGGTGCGGGGAATCGCTGGTATAAAGCTGGGGACTCTGGCAGGGATTGGAGATTTGAAGCAGGGAGTGGGGATCACCAGTATAAAGCCAGCCACTCCAGTGGGGATCAGGGCTTTACAGCTGGCCAGAGTGACCAGTACAGCTCTGCGGTGGCAGCAGCAGCACGGGGAAGTTTTGCACACAGCAACTGCCACTGCTGGCATGGCTCCACAGGTAAGCAGCAGTGGCTACTGTGTGTGAGCCCTTCCCTGCCCTCCACAGCCACCATCCCTCGCCGCCACTGCAGAGCCGTGGCCATGGAGCCATGCAGCTGGCTGCATGCGAGCCCCTCACTCTTCCCCTGACCAGGCGGCCAGGTGGCATGCATGTAGCCTGTACATGGCAGGCACCACCACACTGCGTCCCGTGTCACTTGCCTGCAAAGCACCCCCCCAGCCAGCATGCAGCTGCCACCATCCTGCACTGCCATGGAGGCGTGCAGCGTCAGAGGACATAAGCGGCGGTGTGATGGCAGCCACGGTATGGGAGCCCCCCTTTCTTCCCCCAGCCAGGCAGCACATATGTGGCCTGTGCACAATGGCCGCCATCACACTGCCATTGCCGCGCCCTGCACCACTTGCCTAAAAAGCTATGCATGTGGCCGTGGGATGTAGCGCAGGGTGCAATGGGAGAGTTGCAGTGGTGGCCTCCGTGTGAACCCCCTGTCAGGCTGGCCGGTATGTGTGGGGCCCGCAGAGTGTCACCCCTGCCCTCACCCCCTGGTTCTGCTCCTGGGAGTGGGCACAGGGGCATGCTCCCCCACTTCTTGATCTACCCCCCAGCACCTTCCCTTTCCCCTGCCTGCCCCGCCCCTTTCCCCCACACACACTTACTTGCTGGAGTGAGTGTCAATGTCTGTGTGTGCATCTGTGTCTGCATGGTTGGGCCTGCATGTCTTTGTCTGTGTCTGTGGATCTGGGGGGCTGTTGTGGGGGAGTGAGGAGCATTAGGAGGGCTGAGGAGATTGTGGGGGGAGTGCAGGGCACCAGCAGCACTGCAGGGGTGCTGTGGGGGGCCTTTAATTTTTATCACATATTTTGGGTTTTTAATCAGAGAATTTGCAATTTTTAATCAGAGAATACCAGAATCCCTGATGATCAGAGATTTGCAAGGCAAGCCATATGAGGAAAACCTGAGGGACTTGGGTCTCTTCAGCTTAAAAAAGACAAGGCTGAGAGGGGACTTGGTAGCAGCTTACGCTACATCAGGGGAATACATCAAGGGCTCGGTGAACAGCTGTTCACCAGGGCACCCTTGGGGAAAACCAGGTGTAATGGCCACAAACTCCAGGAAGACCATTTGAGGGTTAACACTAGGAAAAACTTCACAGTTAGGGTTTGTGGAATAAACTCCCTCCAGAGGTGGTGCAATAACCGACCCTGGAAATCTTCAAGAGGAGATTGGACAGTCACCACTGGGGTCACCTGACCCCAGTTGTTTTTCCTGCCTAGTGCAGGGAGGCTGGACCAATGATCTTGTGAGGTCCCTTCCAGCACCTTACAATCTATGAATAAAAATATGGAGCCAAGTCCTTGACTGGTGTAAATTAGCACAGCATTACTGAATTCAATGGACTTGAGGATCTAGTTCATGAAATTTGGGAAGAAAAGGCATTAAATCAATGTATTTTTAAGGCAAGAGAAAAGAAAAATCAGCCCTCAGACTATTAATCTCCTGGTTTTTGATGCTTTCCTGTACCTTCATCTTAGTACGTGAAAAGAGTCCAATTCTTCCCTCCTACTAACTCTGAAAAAAAAGGAATGCATGTATGTATCATCATGATGTGGGAGCTCACCAAAGACAACACTAATGACACTTTCTAGTATCCTTGAGTACTTAAGATGAGACATCTTCAATGATCTTTGCCCATCCAATTCTTTTTGGAGTCATGTTTTTCATCTGGGAGCAAATGAAAAGTTCACATTATAGGAACATAGAAATTCCCATGCCAGATGTGATCAGTGATCTGTTCAGCTCAGAACCTTGCCTCGGCCAGTACTCAGTACTGGGTGCTTTAGAATATGATCCAGGGAAACCTAAAGTAGAGGGTTTTTTCCCCTTCTAAAACCTATTAGGCTGATTCATAGATTCATAGATTCATAGATGCTAGGGTCGGAAGGGACCTCAATAGATCATCGAGTCCGACCCCCCGCATAAGCAGGAAAGAGTGCTGGGCCTACATTACCCCAGCTAGATACACATCCAACCTTCTCTTGAATACCCC
>NW_017728949.1:35688014-35712299 GCF_001723895.1 Crocodylus porosus | reverse complement strand
CCCCCACCCTCATCTTCCCCTCCCCCCGATAAGCCTAGTTTAAAGCCCGCCGGAGGAGATCCGCCAACCTGGAAGAAAACACACGCTTACCTTTGGGGGACAGGTGAAGCCCATCCCAGTTGAGCATGTCCCTCGTTGATGGTAACATACCTCACTGTAAGAAGATTTTTATTTTACCCCAGATTTCCTTTAAGAAAAAAAAAGAACCTCCCCTCCCCGGGTTTCTGGCCACCAGTATCTATATTAACTCATTTTTCTATTTTTTCCTTCTTGGTGGATACTTGGCTAGGTGGGGTAGACTGGATGGTTTATCATTAGGAATGCTTACAAAGTGCTATTTGTTTTTATAATTGGTGTGACACCATCCCATTGATAGACACTCTCTATGTAAAACAGAGCAATCACTGGAGGGTGTGGTCTAAACATCAGGACCCTTTTTTGTGCCAATATTTTCCTATCATTTTCATTCTTAAGGTGTGGAGCCATCCTTTGTACAAGGATCAAGAGATCCAGGAGGAGGAGTTTTTTTCTTATGCAAATCAGATGACCATGTCAAATACTTGAAAACAACAAAGAAAGAAGGGGGAAAGAAGAGTGAACAATGTCACTCCATGATAATGCTTAAGAGATTCCATAGGCAAAAACACAGTGTTCTTAGGTGTCTCATGGTATGGATGCTTCCAGGACTTTTCCCTGGAATGGAGGCCTGTAGTAAAGTGGACATTGCTACTATTAAAACCATATACAATTTGTTCAAAGTCCCTATACAAAGTACTCTGAGGTGTTGATTCAGCTATGGCTCAGTCTGCACCTCTGTGCCAAAAAGCATGAATTCTGGTGCCAAGAACAATGGTAAAATTTCGAAATATGTTTAAGTGACTTAGGAGCCAAGTCCAATGTTTAAAAGTGACAGGCAGATGGTATGTCCACAGGTCAGCATTGGGAGCACAAAGTGCAGGGCAGGCTAATTTTACATCACTGAGAAACTGTCCCTCAGGTGGTGTGAATGGAACAATGAGGGTTTGTACCAGCTGAGGATCTGGCTTATTATCACATACACAATTCACTGATCCATAATGTGTTCTAGCTTGAATAGGAAAAGTACAATCTGATTTTATTGAATATAGTGACTAATTCTTTCTTCTACAGAACAAGAAGCAGGCAAACGTGTCAATAGCACATGCTTTTTTATAGATACATGAGGTGCAAAGGTCTGTTTGTTCTATCCTGAGCTGGCTGCGACTCCTCATTCATTCTAAAGATGGTTTTGATTTGCAATTTCCAGCACAGTCTGTTTTGTCGAGCAGGAGGGCTCATTTTTGGCATAACCTGCTTCAGGATGTAAAGGGCACTAAACGTTACAATAGGGGTCTGAACATCTTACATTGTATGGAAATAAAGAAAGGCTGTCAGTCATTATATTTTTTTCCTTCACCTGAGAAAAGATGGCAGAGTCATTGATGTGTGGTTCCTGACAGATGTTGACTAGGGAAAGGCATGTAACTAACTCCCTTGGAGCTGTTGCAGAGACGGATTAGGATGCCTGTCTTATGTGATCCAGTGCCTCAAGGGAATATACAGATATGTCAACATCTGGCTGGAGAGCCATATAGGGCACATACAGTAGGGACTATTAGTAAGTGATGGCAGAAAGATATATAATGTTGCTGTTAAATCTGCATTATAATAGAACATTTCCAGTGGGGAGAGAGCTCTCATAAAGCAGCATCCTTTAGCTGTTGTCAATGTGCAGTACCAGCTATTGTAATGTGAGGCAATTCTACACACTGAACAGGAATCTGACACTTTTCTCTATTTAGTTTATGTTTTATACATAATAGTGCTCTGCATTTGAGTTAATAAGAAAAAATAAGGTTTCTCTCTGTTATCCTTATTGTTAATTCTTATTAGAGCCTCAGACAAGTAAAAAGACAGGGTCTTTACCCTGGAACAATTTCAGTTTGCTTCTGTTGTACTCCATGATCTTGTGGTCAGAGACTTTGCTGAAGCATTTATTTACCTATTGCTACAGAATGGGTTCCAAAATATTTTAAAAAATAATTATGTTGTTATTCTTTGTGGTGTGAAATTGAGCCTCCAAAGATAAAGTGAATATAATGCAACATTTTCCTGAGTATGTCCAAAGCCTGAAACCCTGGCTGGGAGAAATGCAAATTGTCACCCTTAATCTCACTGGCCTCTTAGCGCAACACCTAATTATGTTAACTTAATTGCTAACTTGTCAACTATTTCACTGTGTGACCCATTCTGTTTGAACAATCAAGAATAGTTGAACAAGAAGCAATTGCTTCTTGTTCAGGCTACTGCTTTCAAGAGTAGCTGAAGTGGGGAACTAAGAGCTTGAAGCTTCTCTCTGAGAGAAAAAGATGCACTTCCTCTATCACAAGTACCTTCATCCTTTTCTCAGTGCCACAAAGCCCACCAACAAACATGTACAAAAAGACCTTATCATTCTTATAATTCTGCTCCTCTGTGATACCAATGGTGTAGTCTGTGCGCTCTAAAGTGTGCTTTCTCATTCTGTCTTGTATTCATTCGTTTCCTGCCTTATACAGAGAGTGGACCATCTTTTTCGTCTCTGCTTGTTCAGTGCCCAGTACAGTGGAGCTCTGTATCTAAATGGGGTTCGTAGGTGCCATCTATTGATAATACACATTATGAGAACTGATTTCTGGGCATTAATCTTTAATATCACACCTTCCTGGATGCCAAGTGCCTGTTCTCAGCTGCTTGAACTTCCAGATTCCTTCTGACAAGGTCTACTATGCAACTTTGAATTTTTGGGACAACATTCTTGGTTTTCATAGAACAAGGAGCAATGGCTTTAAGTTGCAGCAAGGGAGGTTTAGGTTGGATATTAGGAAAAACTTTCACTCTTGTTGTGTGTGCCTTCTTGTCTGAATTAGATTTCCACAGAGGGACTGCATTTACTTAAAGGTGAATGAACACGTCCTTTCATCCACATGAGAAGATGGTAGAAACAATTAAAAGAATTCATGAGAACTCATTGAACTTGCTCTTATCCACCACATTTTAAAGCTGCTCCAAACAAATGACAAACTACTTTGGTGTCTTCAGTTCTCTACCTATCCAGAAGAAAACATATTTAATAATTATGAATCTACATAACAGCTTCTCCCAAACGTAAGGTATTCTTTTACTATTTACTACTTATATTGATTTATTTAAATACATAGAGCACCATTTTACTCTTCAGCACATACATAAAGCAGCTCTGAAAATAAGTTTATCTGTATTTAAGTGCCTAACCACTTATAAAAATGGCCAAAATGAGTCTTTTTTAACAGAGTTTAGATAATTGAACGTAAGTGATATAATCAGCATTGACACTTGGTGGCGCTGCAGTTAATATGTTAGATTTCTCCAATGTTTAGACTTCCTTCTTCAGCTCCCTCTGTGCAAAAATGAAGTTTCTTTCCTACCTATGGGAACTTTTTACTATCTTGTACCATCTACACTTTTCCCAGAGCCTGATGAAGGGACTTTGATCCCGAAAGCTTGCAGAAAAGGACAATTTTCTTGTCATTTTCCAGTTGGTTTAATAAAAGGTATCATTTTGGAACCAAGAGTTCTAGTTTTTTGTATATCTAGATTTCTCCAAAGCACTTTTCATCTTTGTGACATTTTTTGTTTGCCTTCTTTATTTGTAGATGTTGCTTGGACCAGATGATTTAATGCAACACATTTGAAGTCCTGTTGAAAAAAAAGTATTGTGTTCAAAGTACATTAGATTTTTAGATTCCTTGGCTGGAGCCATTTCCCAATGCACCTTCATTAAAAAAAATCCTAGTTATATAATGTGTATTTCATTATAAAAGATTAAAGCACCGATCTGCTAAATCACTTCAAATCTAAGAGTGTAATACAGTGAGCATACACACAATACATCAACACAGAAATGTAAGTTGGGGAAGGACCTCAAGGGTTATCTAGCTCATCCTCCTGCATCGGGATAAGTTCAAATATACTTAGACATATCTCTGGCTGATGTTTGTATGTCTTATTCTCAAGTACCTCCATTGTTTTTCTGTGAAACATCACATGATTTTCCTTTGATAGAAATCAATTTCAACATGGGGTTGTTCCAACTGGGAAATTTGCTTGGCTAAAGACAGCAGGAAGACCAGGCTGATATGTGGAGTTTCAGCTATATTATGCAATGTAAAAATGCACTCCAATGTTGCAGATTGTGAGAAAAATCCTCCACCCAGATTTCTTAGCATTTATAAGGGGTTCATCTCCATACTGTAGATCTCAGGAGCACTACATCAGATCATGGATGTCTTTACAGAGAGCCTGTATTTCTTTTTTATTATGAGGTCATTCTGGTCTCTCTCTCGATGTCATGCTAGAGCACGACCATTTGAGCTGCGCTCTCAGGCACACCCTCAGTGAAGTTTGTCCACAAAAACATCTCATTGGGATTTTCATGGCATGGAAGTAGACTCTATGTATATTGTTAGCTTGGTCAGCATTAATTTTTGTTGATTGAAAGTTTGGTGTGTGATTATGTGGAAAGAAGAAAATATTATGGAGAAGCTCTTCTCCTTTAGTCCTACCAATAATGACCTCAGCTTACAACTACCTGTAAATAAAAGGTTTTGATTTCACACAGACAAATTATGTTCTTTATTAGGACAAAGATTTCATTTTCACATAGACAAATTATATTCTTTATTAGGGTAAAGGTAATTTTGTTAGTGCCTGACCTAAATAGTAATATAGAAAAAAGTACACAATATTGTATTTAAATTAAGCCTATTTTTCCTCCCAACAAATTCTATTGAATATAATTGATCATATAAGTAGTTTTTGTAAATGATTTATTTAAGTAGTTTTTAAAGAAGTAACGGTTCATCTGCTGTAAACAGGAACTAGAACAAAATTGTTGTTACAGACTTAATGGAAAATGAACAGGTCGCAAACTTAAAGCAAACAAGACATTTTTATGAGAGAAAATTTAGTGAACATGTGCAAATTGAAAAAGGTAGGTGAAGGAGCATGACAAAAGTGTGAATGATGGTTATGTGTCACCAGCTGCTCATGAAGAAATGACAAAGGAACTAAGGAACTAAATTGATATGGGGAAATTATCTGCTCTTCTATACAGTAAAGTATGTTTTTACTTGGTGGCACCATGTGGCGAATGCCTTTAACATATGGCATGATCAATTTTGGTTTCAGATCTTTGTTTTAGTGCTTTTTAACATTTGAGCTTCCCATTTCATTGGTCTCAGTGGATGAACATGAAAATCGTGTAACATCCTGCTCCTTTAAAGAGGTTGCTTGTTCATTTGTGGACCCATGGATCTGGGAAAGAAAGTGAGGGATGGGATGGGGAGGAATTTAGTCTGCAGCAAGCACAATCTAATGCCAGCAGAAGTGGACATTCATTATCATCATACATCCTTACAAGGGAAATTAGAACATATTCCATTTGTTCAGGCTTCAAAAAGATGACTGGCTGTGATAAGTGTCCTTGAGGTCTATTCACTATTTATGATTACATTGAATACAGTGATACAGTGGCAACGCAGCTTCCTTCGATACCAGACATTGTTTATTTTTCTGAGCTTACTTTCAGAACATTATGACTCTAATTCCCTGTATTAGCACAGGTGACTTTTAAAAATTAATTTAACATATTTTGATTTAAACATTCTTCACCAAAAATAATTTGAGCCTAAGGGCATGTGTAGATGAAATGATATTTCCCGTTTACACCGATGCAACTCTGTCTGTGCTTGCATGACCCGGGATTTCCCGTTGCTCTAAAGTACGTTTAGCACCTTAAACTAACACTACTTGGACATGTGTTAATTTGCGGTGCTCTCCAGTTACGCCAGTAGACTTCTAATTAATCCCTTTCACCACGAGGAGGTGCTGTGCTCCAGCCTTTAGCCAGTAGGTGCCGCTGTGTATTCCTTTTTACCCTCCTCACTCTTCACCCCACCCTGCCTCGTCCCTCACAGCATGCAGTGGGGTGGCCATAGGTTCAGGTTGGGATGGGTCCACTCAGAAAAAATTATTAGTATTGTAAAATGGGGGAGGTCAATAATCCCTTAATTTTCTACCCCCTCTTAATTCTTCCACCCACCCCCCGCCATCTATAGTGTATGTCCTCCCGGCCTTGCCCATGTACTCTCCTGTCCTCCCGCCCCCTGAACTCCCCAACCTGGGCTGCCACTGCAGTGGACATAGCTCCTGATGACAGCTGCAGCATCACCATAATGGTAAGTTTTTTGCAAGTTCTTTTGACTGTGCTCTAAACCCCCCATCTGTTCTTCTTCTTTCATTTTCCCCCTCCTTGCAGAAAACTTTCATGGACAGAACTTGCTAGGGGTGGCAATCAGCCCAGTAATGAATGATGAGAGTGAAGAGGAGAGTGAAATATGTTCAGATTTGCAGTTTTTTGGATTTTTTAAAATATTTTGTATATATTTTATATTGTTAAACTACAGCATTTTCAAAATAAAGTGTTTTATTTTGCTCTGTATATGTGTCATGTTTTCCTTGGGGTAGGTGGATGGTTGGGTTGGTTTTCAGAGACCACGCCCCACCTCAGCATGGGGATGCTGTGCTTAGTGGGGTTTTATGGAGTCATGACATTACTAGAAAGATTTGCAAAGAGTTGCAGGATGGACTGTTATCAGAGGGAGGTCAAATGCTTAAGTGCTGGCTAGGGTGCAGCCAGCATTTTTTGTAAGAGAAAAGACTAAACTACCCCACCCATCCACAGCAGCGGCAAGCAGGAACTTAAAAAACTTCTCTGTGCATGGACCTCCCAGGGCCTTTAGACTTTAGCACGTCTTTAATGCATTATAATGCATTTCATATGCATGGTTGCTGGAGGGTGGGGTGGGGTGGGGGTTGGGGTTAACGCCTGCTGCTGCAGCTCTAAAACAGCTTCTTTTTTTTGAGTTATTTCTTTGCAGGATGTACTGCTATGGGAGGTGCAATGCAAAAATGATTTTTTCCCCCAATGCTTTGTTTTCAATGCAATGTTTTCTTTACAAAATCCTGCATGCAGTACCTTTCAGAGCTGGGTTTGCAAACCCCTCCCCTCCTTCCCTCGGCTGGCTACAACCTACTTTCCCCTGGAGAGAGCTCATCAGATTTTGTTCAGGATTGCTTTGTCCTCCCCTGCCATATCTCTCTTCTCAGCCTTCTCAAAGGACAGGCAGAAGGTAAGAGGTAAACAAGGAGCAGCATTCGCAAGGCAGCCCAGGCTAATATGTTTAGCTACCTCTAGACCTCTGCAGAATCAAGTGTATTCAAAGAAACCAACATTGTGGGAGACCTTCTTTTCATCCAAATTCAAGAAATGTGTAATATCTCCTTCTCCTACACTAGGTATTGGCATTCTCATCAGATGGGTTTCAGCTAAGCAGTGAGCTGCTAATCAGCTGAGGCCAGGGTTTCAGAAAGCATTCTGCTCCCTACAGAGAGGCCAGAAGTGTTATGCAGCACATGGCTATCCCCAGACATATTATTGATGTGCCTGGAGGGGAGGCCAACCAATCTGAAATACGAGGCCTAACCAGCTTTGTGTTCAGCATGGGAAACTACTGAGGCAGCAGGGGAGGGCGTCTGGATGTGAGACCGATGGTGGCACTGAGGAGTCACCCTGTCTGCTCCAGCTGTCTCTGCAGGGCCCCCAAAGCACTATTCCTGGAGCAGTCACTTGTATTCATACCCCCCCAGGGACCTGCCACCCTCGGGGTACAGACAAGTGTTAGGTGTCACTTACTAAAGGTGGCGTGTAGCATATTGCCATGTCCTGTTTTGAGTCGCATGTTGCAGAGGTGCAGGCATCAAATAGCACTCAGAGCTTCACTGCACCCCATTTGATCAGCCCGCCGTCTTCTCAAACCCTGGATTTGCATTGCTGTGCCCCCCAGGGACAATTCTCATGACTGGGATGAGTCCTTGTCTGCCCCTGCTGTGCTGTTGTCCCTCACCCACCTCAAACCTTCCTTGCTGATACAGCGAATGCGCACCCTGACCTCTGTTCCCCCAAGTTATAGTCCTTCAGCAGAGCAACTCTGTCTCCTGCTAGCAACCTCCTTTTGGTGTGGAAAAAACCCCAGACACTCTGGTGCTGGGCTGGAAAAGACCACAAAAACAAGGCAGACAAGTTTGAAAAGTCCCTAGGTTTGTGTGCAAGCAAACCCCATGCTGCCCTACCACCCATGGCCTTGCTTTGGTGTTCCAAAACAAAGGAGACAGTGCCTGGCACCTGGCTGGAAAAGACCATGAGAAGAATCTTGAAAAAGTGCATTTTCAAAATTTCCATCTAGGGAAAATGCAAGAGTTGTGAATGGTGAGCCAAGAGCCTGGAAAGGCATGAGTCCCTGTGGGAGACTTTGCAAAGTGGCTGGTGGCTTGCAAAAAAGCAAGCCAGGCTGCTGGGGGGAGGGGAGGGAGGGTGACACACCACTTCGCTTCTCCCAACTAAGGGAAGTGAAATCAGAAGCAATAAGTATGTTCTCAAAAGTGACTCTGCAGAATGGGTACTGCCTTTATAAAATGCTGGTGTGTAGGCCAGCACTTGTGTATTGCGATCCACCCAGGCAGCCCCTGCTGTGTACCTGTGCAAGAGAGATTAACCCCTCCCCCCAGGTACCATGCAGTAAGCGGCAGGAAAAATGAACAGACAAATGTACCCAAACAATGAACAAAATCCACCTTCATAACCAAGAAGTGTAAGGGAGGCAGGCATAGGGATGCAGGAAAACATGAGGTTTTCTTGTTTGCAGCACACTATTATAGGTATTTGTGCTTCCTTGCCTTTACCCTACCATGACATTGAACCACCCCTGTCTCCCTGAAATGCAGTAGCACCCTCCTGGCCCTGCGGGTAGTCCTATGGCCCTCTTGTGACTCCACTGAGTTAGGGAGAACAGGCTCAGATGTAATTCTCTGTCCGGGTTTTTCCTGCACAGAGGCAAGATGAGCGGACTGACTTTTCCTCTTTGGGTATGGTACCCATTTATTTAAGAGGTACTTCTGCACACTTTGAAAGGCATCGTTGAAAGTGTCCTGTGACCTCTGCAATTCAACATGAGAGTCGTCAACCACGTCTTTGAGATTCCACGTGGTGTCTTGCACTTCCTTGAGGATGGCATCACCCTTATGCAGTGATTCATGGAGTTCATCCCGCCAAGCATCTGTGCATTCTGCTCTCGCTACGGAGGACTCCGCCAAAACCTTGAACAAGGTTTCACGGGACTGTCTCAGCAGCACTCTGCTGTAGTGTGAGCAGGCCGCCATTCCAGGCAGCCAAGGGTTGTGGTGGCTGATAAACAAAGGAAAAACAATGGTTGCCTTCCTCCCAAGAGAAGGAAGTACACACCCCATGCAGTGCACAGAATGCCAGCAGGCATGAAAGCAGACCCTACAACAGTGGGGCACCACTTGTACTGCCCAAAACTTACAAGTACTCACTTTGGAAACAGATCCATGGCTGCCACTGCTTGGACTGGCTGAAAAAAAATAATTAAAGTAAATAATTAGCTTGGTGTCTGTTACGTTATGAGCTATTGAGCCCATCATGCACCACCACTGAAAGAACATGGTGATCCACCTACAGCAACACATGAATTTCTCTCTCTCTCCCCCTCTTCCCCATGAACCTAGGAGATGCCTGGCAGTGGCAAGAGGCACATTGCAAAAGACTTACCAGGTCCAGCATGTTCTTGGGGCTCGGTAATGGTAGATGATGTGTCAGCCAAATGGGTTCCTGACCCTCCACCTCCTCCATTTCATTATCTGTGCTAGTCTGTGAAACTGGGCTAAGTGGCACTAAGTGTATGGGGACCGACAATTCTTCCTGCCACTCATTGTCAGCAGTCTCTGTACAGCTGAGATATGCTGCTCATGGTTTCACCCTCAGGAGGGGCTGCTGCCACCTCCTCCTCCTGCCGAACCCCAGTGCTAAAAGTCTCTATACCTGGGTTGTTGCTGGCATCCTTGGAGAGAACGATGGACAGCTGGTCATAGAAGGGAGCAATTGTGCGACTTGCCCCAGAACGAGAGTTCACATCCTTGGCTTTGTAAAACGGTGATCTCAGGGACTTGATCTTGCACTGGGCCTGGGTTCAGTCAGGGTTGTGCCCTCATGCCTGCGTGCCTTTTGTGATCTTGACATAAACAGGATTATTCCTCTTACTTTCCAGCCTGTCTACAATTCTTTGCTCCTACCAAATATCGATTAAGTCCTCCAGTTCTTTCCGGGTCCAGCTGGGTCCATGGGCATTGGAGGTATCAGCCTCTGGGCCATTGGCTTCAAACTGCTTGCCTTGGCTTTCTGAGACATGGTGAAGCAGTTCATGGTCAACCACACAAGTTATTTGTGAAACGGGGCTGGCAAAATTTTTGTGGGGTTGCCTTTATACTCAGCCTGTGCTTGTATGAGGGTCTGGGAAAATTCCAGGGATTGTGAAGTCATTACTTGTAAGTGTCAAAACACCCAAAGGTGATGAAGCACCCAGTTTAAGAACAACAAAGAATTGGTGGTGGGGTAAATAAGGCCATTGTACTTTGGGATGGCTACTCAATGGCCAAGAATGTTGCAAAAATTGATACCTACCTGCCTGCTTGTGCAAAATAATTTTATTACAGGTGCACAGCCTGTTTTCCCTAAAGTGGCAAAAGTTTTGAGTAGCCTACATTACAGGAGAGGTATAGGCAAAACATTTTTTGTTTGTAAGTTTGACCACATCAGAAAACCAGTGGCTGCTAAGCTCAGGATGAAAGGATGAAAGTTGTGCAAAAGCCTCAATGCCCCAGGGTGCCAGGGTGAAGTGTTGAAAAAGCAGCAATATCAAGCTCCAGACCACACAACACCTTAGAGTTCCTGCCCCCTGCTTGGTGCAGATGGGTGAGAAGCCACTGGTGATGGAGAGGAGCCAAATGGAGAATGAGGGTGAAATACGTTACAATGGAGAACAATGCAGTGAAGAGTCCTCTGACATGGAGAATATGGAGGACATCAGTGAGCAGGAGGAGGTGGCAGTACTGCTTCTTCAAATGCTGTTTACCTGGGGATACTGCTGCAATGCTTGAGAAGGATAGGAACTGTGCTAGAGTGTTCATTGGCAAGTTGTGTTCCTGGTTTAACAGCATTAATGACAAGAAGAAGAAGAAGATACAGGTACCCAGAGGACTTGGAACACACAGAGGAAAGCAAAGAAGTGGAATTTGACCGGGCTCTGTTGAGAAACCTGAGGAGGACCAGAATCTGCACAGCAGCTTGGGCTGGTGGGAGTGAATCGTCCTGATGATTTGGAATGACCAGCAGTGGCTGGAGATGTTCTGAATGAAAAGGGAGATGTTCAATCCTATCATCTCGATGGTTGGGTCCCACATTGTGAGGCAGGACGCTAACATGTGTTGGGCCATCCCACCAGACAAGAGGGTTGCAATGGTCATCATGAAACTGGCCAGCCCATCCAGCCTCTGCTACATCACAAACCAGTTTGGCGTGGCTGCCTGCACGGTTGCGTTGGTAACTCTTGAGGTATGCCAGCTGTTCAAGGAGATTGCTGCAAACAAAATTATCCACCTGGTGAATCCGCAGCAAGTCATAGATGGCTTTAATGAGAAGGGGTTCCCAAACTGAATGGGGGCTTCAGACAGTGCTCACATCCCAACGCTGTGCCCTTTGGAAAAGAGGGAGGGCTTTCACAAACAGGAAAGGATATGCCCCCATGATCCTGCAAGGTATGGTAGATAACCCAGGCTGGTTCACAAACATTTACACGGGGACAGCAGGCAGCACGCATGATGTGCACGTGTTCAGAAACTCTCTTCTGCCTAGCCTCATGGAGAAAGAACACTACATACCTGACATGGAGGAGACACTGATCTGCAGTGTTGCCGTTCCCCTGGTTATATTAACTGACGCTGCCTACCCTCTAAAGCCTTGGCTCCTGAAGCCTTATGGAGGGAACGTCACTGACCCACAGAAGCTGTTTTTTAACTACCGTCTGAGCAGTTGCAGGATGGCCGTGGAATGTGTGTTTGGCCGACTGAAAGGACAATGGGGGGCACTTATGTGCTGGCTTGAGATGGAGCAAGAAAATATCACGGCCTTTGTAGTGACAGCTTGCATGCTGCACAATATCTGTGAGAGCTGCAGAGAGGTTTTCAAGGAGTTGTGGGAAGAAGAAGCATGACAGGCAGTGGCCAGACAACTGAGAAGCATCTGGGCAGCAGCAGCAGCAGCACAGGGACTGAGGAGATATCCTCAAGGAGAGGCTGTTCAGGCAGCTCTTGTGCATGATTGTCTGGCAGGATATATTGCTGACAACAACATCTAGGAGTGCTTTGTTCTTTCTCTTGGTTATGTTAAAATAAATTCATTTACACTTTAAATCTGTGTCTGTCTACAGAGGTGTGCAGTGTTGTGGACGGGCAGGTGGAGGGATGGATGGCGAGGGGAAAGGGGAGGAAATCTGACTGGGCTAGAGGTTTGATGCTTCCAGACTGAGTGGCTGGGGGGTGGGGGGCATTACTCACTGTCACCCACATCTGAATGAGCCTCACCCCCATGTGGGCGAGAAGATTAACTATTATAGCTCTTGGTGGGCTAGGCGGGTGGGGGACCAAGCCAAACAAGAATCCACATTTTTAAAAACATTCCAAAAACATTTATAAAACAATTCACAACACACCTCCAAAAGCATGTTGCACTATGCAAACAGCCTGACGGTGTACCTGGGCAGGGAACGAGAGGGTTCCAGTGGGAGCTCCCACTGGAAACTGTACAAAGATCAATGAGCTCGGAAATGCTGGGAAATGTAATCCAAAAATCCTGAACATTTTATGGTCTCATAGCAATTATCATAGCAGCTATAGTAAATAAAAGGAAAACCACATATTTATAACATGGTGGGATGGGGAGGGAAAGGAACAAGAGGGGAGGATTCACACAGCTTGTCTTTGGGATTGGGATGGGGTCTATGGGATTATGTACTGACAGAGGGAGACCAGACTGACCGAGCATAGGCAGGTGCAAGTGACAAGGATTTTGGGGTGACCATGACCGTGCCCAGTGAGAGTGAGGACTGCCCAGTGAGAGTCTGGAGGTAGGGACTGGGGAGGCCAGGTGGTTTGCATCCATCTCCTGCTGCAATCCATTAGGAAAGACATCACAGGGGGTAAATTGGCATTTGACTCCCTCTACTGACATCTGCAGGGAATGACACACAAGGCTTAACTCGCTCAAAAGCGCTGTTCAGGCAAACACGAACGCTGTGTCGTGCAATCACAAATGCATTGCACCAAAAAAAGCCGCAATAAAATTTTCTGGTGCTCTACATGAACATCCATGTCGTTTACACATGCCCTAAGCTTCTAGTTGTCCCTGATCTCAGGCCACAGGGCCAAAGGATTACACTATTTATGTCTTTTCTCCCGGGAAGTTGCCAGTTTGATTGAAATCATTTTTTAAAGCTGTGTAGTTGAATTGGTGCCAAAAACTGTGTGAATGTTTCTTATTTCAGTTAAAGAGTGGTTAATTTCAGTTTTGGAGTTATGTAATTCATAAGGGTACAGACACAAGCTAAACTAATGTAATGAGTTGGTGTAATCACTCAATATAAACAATCAATATCAATATAACCATCCATAAACTGATATGAGCAGATGGAGAAATGAACAAATAAACTGTTTTAAAAGATAGGGGTTACTTTTCAGCATCAGCTGATCCATTATAATTTTTTTGTCTGTCTTTTTCTATCTTATAGTGAGTGAAGTTACCACAGTAACTTACCCCTTTTCCTTCAGGGGCAATTGCATCAGTTTAACTTTAAGTAACTGTGAGGTTAGAGATGATGGAGTATTCAGATGAACCTTGGTAAATCCCTTTCCTCCCCACCTTTAAATTAATGATCCATACATAAAAGATAGCTCAGTAAATAAAAGAGAGTTCAGTGCATAAATAATTTACTGAACTTACCAATGTAAGTTGTGCAAACTTCTGTAAGTAGACAAGTGTCAAGGGTCAGACCATGGAATGACATATATACTTACTTAGGTTTAAACATTTGAGTAGCCCCATTCATTTCCATGAGACTGCTTAAGTATTTGTAATGTTAGAATGATGTTGTAGACATGATGGTCCAAAGTATTTGTATGAATTGTTGTAGGATTTGAACCTCAAAACTTATCAATCAAAGAGCCAGGACTGGATATGATATACATTTATGAAATACTTCCAGTTGCTCTAGATGGGTTTACAAACCAATTGAAACCAATAGGAGCTTTGTCATAGACTCTTGTGAGAATTGGACTGTTTAGTTGAAAAAGTGGCAGTTGCATGTGTTTCTCACATTAGGCAATTCCAAGAGAGATCTGTGAATTTTCTAGTGGTTCCTGAACTCAGGCCTTGCTAATGAAAGAGATATCTGTTGATGTTTCTTCCATTTGCACTAACATGCTTATTCTTATACTGTTCATTATCATCATTAATATAGTAATTGAAAGAAAAAAGCTCACATTTGGGAAAAAGGAAAATTTCCACAGCCCTCATATTGTTTCTCAATGTTACACAATGATAAGCATACAAAAATAAGATCATCATCAGTTCAACAGAATTTATGTAATTAGGATACAATTGATTCATTTTATTTTAAACAGGTTTCACAACCATACAAGACAAAAGCTTATGGTAACTTTATCCTAAACTGCTGGCATGAATTTGTGATGAATAAACAGGCAGATCATTTGAAGTTATAATAGGCTGCATTTATAAAGCACATTGAAACACAAATCGTTCCAAAGCATTGTTACATGTGTAATACAAGCAAAACTTGTCTTAGACAGCCACTTAAGGGACAAGCATAAATCAGATATGTAGCACAGCACATATTTAGCTAATGATAAAAGTATATTGTACTGCAAACCTTGGAGATATTTTAAACTAATTACTAGAGACGGAGTAGACATCTTTTTGGAGGTCAACCAAAGATCAAATGGCAGTCTATTTTTTTATACATATATGGCTAACTTCAAGTACTGCTATAATGCAGCCATCTCAGGAGTGAACACAGTAGCTGTTAACAGTACTAAGATAATTTATACAGCAGAAAATGACAGTAGGGGATTAAGCTTCTCCACAGCACTTAGAACTAAATAAACAGCCTGTGCACTAGCGAGATCTGCTAAGGAAGGTTATCTCACCTACCTGTAAGCGTGAAAGGATGTCTATATAGCGTCAAGAAAATGGGACAGTGGATTTACATAATGATGGATTCACAGATCCTATGCTATTTGATCCATATGATACATAATTATAAGGATTCACTGATCAGATTCCTAACCTCCCTGCTCCAGACAATAGGGCCCTGACAGATGTTAAATTAAAGGCAAGATGGGATTCCAGCAATCATGCTTCCTGTCATGCCACTCATAAATGGCATGAGGCATGATTGTGGGGTTCAAGTTTCAAATCCTATTATTCCATGTTGCTGGTGCTAGGGGAGCCCAGGATCATGATCAAAGAGAAAGCTTGGCTCCCTGTGCTCCTCTGGCTGGGTGCCCCTCTCAGCTGATTGGGGATCCTAGCTCTGAAGTGCGCCATGCGCTTTCCCAGTTGGGAACCCTGTCAGCTGCTGGGGGCTCCCAGTGCATGCGAGTCAAGGAGTCAAAAGTTCCCATGTACTCCCCCAGCTGGGAGCCTTGATCGCACCACTGGAGTGTGCTCTGGAGATTGGAACCCCTGGCCACAAATTTAATTAAAGGCATGATAGGAACCAGTCACAAAGTTATTAGACAAAATATGTCATATTTTGCCTATGTTATATTTTGTCTAATAACTCTGTGACTTATTCCTTATTTTATCACACCATTAATGAATTGAACATGTGGCCGGGGCATTACTTAAAACATAATTAACTGGTTAATCACATCTTAAGTGTAAGGTCTGTCAGTGGGTTAAGACACAGACAAATCCTATTCAGTATATGGAGATTGTAGACCCTGTCCATAGGTTCGCTGCATTCTACTACTTAAATGGTGTGTCGCAGCTGAAACCTGCCACGCAGGGAAGTGTCAGGATTTGTCTTGCATAGTAAAATATTGTGTCTAGCTAGGCAGACAAGGTTCTTTGGGTAGATGTGATTATTTTTTATTACATCAACTGAATAGTTGTAAAAAATTGTTCTTTGCAAACTTTTGGGCACAAACACCCTTTTTCAGGCATAGGGAGAGTCTGTAAGCAGCTTTAGAGATGAATAATATACCAGAGATTCTTTACATTAAATCTGGAGATGATGTCAAGGCTAACCATCACAGTTACTCATCCTTTGTGATGGAAAAGGTCATGAGTTATATAAATATATATATGTATAACTCATGACCTTTTCGATCACGAAGGATGAGTAACTATGATGGTTAACCCTGACACCATCTCCACATTTGGCATAAAGAATCTCTGAACCAAATCCAACTGTTCTCACAAAACAGTACCTTTGCACTCACACATGACCCTGGGCAACATTGGAGGCTGCCATTTGAAACTTTGTCCCTTCAGAGCCACAAGTGGTCAGGACTTCCATTTTATGTCTCATCTAAAAGCAGCACAATAACATCGTATCTCAATCTGGCATAAGTCAGCACTGACATGGAGGAACAGAGCTAGATCAGCCTGGCCGCTGGCTTTTCCTTAGTGATCAGTCATTCAGAATTGACTGAATCTAACTTGGCTTAGCTTGCAAGATTTAAGCATGTTACAGCCTGTGGTGATATGGTTTCACACTGGACTAGTGAAACTGAGGGAGACCTTGGACTTTTAAAGGCAGCACAGTTACTTTTTTTCCTTTAACCACTCCAACTTTTCCTATATGCCTTTCACTGTTTTCTCATTTACAGGCAAAATGGTCTAGGAAGACACATTGTCATTAAGTGTTCTTTACCTCATGAGTATGAGAGAACATTCCTGAGACTTAGCTGGAGGAAAACTATGCTTAAAAATATGTATTTTGGATGTGTGTGTGAAATCCAGACTTAACTGAAGCAGGCAATTTCCACCCTCACTCCAGAGCTTTAGAGGGATTCAGGCGATGTCAGAGATATGTAGCTTTTATCAGTATGAGAGCTGCTGCAGTGGGTAGATTTCTGCAGGGCACTAAAATCTTCATGGATTCAGATGTACTTAAAATCCATAGTCGCAAGTGATGGTGTAGAGGCTCCTCACACCTTGTTCCGGAACAACCTTTGCATCTCCAAATCATAATGTGTGGGTTCACACTAGACTTTGAGCTTCTGATCTTATATGCAAAAATCAGGTGCAGCTGAACTTGGCTAGGTTTCAACTATTAAAGGAGGCCATTCCAAAACAAGCTAGGTTTTTGTGGAGTTAAGAGGTAGGACACTCCACCTATATAAAGTAGCTTTCTGGGTATAATATGCAAATTGCTACATTGTAGAAGGGGAATATAGCCCAGGTCCCTTTTGGTTTGTACTCATTCAGCTGAACTTAGCAAACAAGACGTAATCCACAAAACAGTTTTTGTTTTGCTTCTCCTGGGCCTCCTATGAACTTTTTCCTAGCTTTTCAGATCCTGAGGTTGGTGCTCAATAAAGGGTAAGTATAATGCCTGCAGTAGCAGTGGCAACAGTGGCTCTAGCTCCTTCTGAGTGCCACATGTGCTTCATGCTAGGGCAGTAGCTCTGGCTCCAGCATGGAGCACACAGCAGTGATAGCTCTGGCTCCGGGTCTGGCCTGGGGCATGGAGCACAGGGTGGCAGCAGCACCAATGGCTGGAGAGCTTGGGCTGCCACAGTGGCAACAGGTGAAGTGTCTGGAGAGTGATAAGCAGGGATGTCAGCTGTTCCTTGCCCACCTGCTACTGATCGCTGTGTCCAAGGACCCCAATTTTTATGGCAGGCCAGTCAGCAGCCTGGCAAGTGGATGCAGTAGCTGTGCAGGCCAGATGTGGCCTGTAGGCAGTGTATTTGAGACCCTTCAGTTAGTTTATGAGGTGCAAATCTACCCTCCCTTTTTCCTGCTACTCCATACTTTTTTAACTTCTAAACCAGAAGAGTATGGGACAACTTGCTAGTATGAGGTGTTTTTCAATGATATATTTCTTAAAATACTGAAACAAGTTCTCTAAATTTCATTAGATTTTTAGGGGAGTGTATTAGTAGGCACATTTACACATTCACTTTAATACACAGTAGGCTATTCTATTGCAGATTAAAGCATTACATCAAAAACAATGCTAATACATTAATATGCAGTAGAAATAGGCTACTGCACATTAAGCATCACTAAAAAGGTGTGCACTTTTACTACTGTGCATTAGGGCAGTCTAATGCACATTGATATAGTACCTCATATTTGAGGTACTAAACTTAATGTGCAGTAGCAAAAGCACATTAATGCACATGTAGACATGGCCACTGTATAGTAACTAAGCAGAGATGGTTAATGGGAGGGCTGTGGAAAACAGCAACATTTCATTTCGATTTCCGTTTTGCTATTTCGACAGGACAGTGTTTCATTTCAAGTTTTGTTTTGTTTCAAAGCACTGTTTCATTTCATTTTGTTGACACTGTTTCGCTGTTTCAATGGTTTTGACATTTCACTCATAGGCTATAATGGGGAAGCACAAAACTGCCTATAACTTTGTCATTTCTTTTCTGATTCAGATTAAACTTGTTTGGCTGGTACCCCTTGCTGAAGCCATGAAGCCTGCCAGCTTTTAAGGAGATAGGTGCAGGAGTTACTGGGAAACTACACCTCAAGGTGCTAACAAGCAAGACTTGTGACATGTGACTTTGTGTGTGTGTTAGGGCACAGCAGGGTAAAAACTGCAGGGATGCTAGCCTCTGCTGAAGCCATGAAGCCTGCCAAATTTCAAGGAGTTTCTGGGAAACTGTACCTCTAACTGTTCAGAGCAAAACTTGTCTAACTTGTAAGGGTGAAGGCACAGACAAAGCTCAGTTCAAACAATGCTTTTTATGCTGTTTTTCTGTTCCGCCCCAGAGCACTGAGGTTGGAAGGGACCTCAGGGAAGGATCACAGTCACTGGCCAGCTACACAGTCAATATCAGAGCAGTCCTTCCTCCCTCTTCCCCCACCCTCTCTTTAGTTTTTCTTTAGCTGCAAGCAAGCCCAGCTTCGAAACTCGAAACATTTTGAAACTTCTGAAATGTTTTGACTACCCTCGTTTTATTTCAAAGCTGTTTCAAAGCCTTTCATTTCATTTTGATTTCACTGTTTTGAGCTCAAAACGAGTCAAAATGATGTCAAAATGAAACAGCTGGCAAAATTTGCACAGCCCTAGTTGATGGGATGATACAAAAAGAGTTACTAGTACAAAGTAATATTGATATGATACGTCTTATTCCCTAAATGCTGCTTTGTTTGGTATCACTTATGTGATAGTTCACATTTTAAAGAGATCAGATTACAGATTCAGTAAGTTTTATTCTATGTGACTTATACTTTTCCCCCATTTTTATATCCTACACTGAATTCACACAGGGGACTGCCCAAGATGTTCATTTCCATTCACCTCACCCCTTATCTAAATTTAGTGCAACACACAAGGCCACAGTACCCAGCCTGCCAGGTTCTCCACAGGCCCAGAAACCTGGCAGCAGGGGAGCAGTTAGGGTGTGTCTTCTTATGTCACTTGGTCTAATATCCAAGACTGCAGGGAATATATCTATATGTGTGCAAGTTGTGCAGCCTGTTATCAGTCTTTGCACACTGTCGAGCTTTTTAGTGTGACATCTTATGGACCATACAGGAGCACAGTAATCTCATGGAGTATATATTAGGCCTGTGTGAAGCAGCCAGTATTTGCCTTGGATTAAGCCAATTTGGGAGACAGTGATTCGATTTGGTGATTTGAATCACTGTCCCAAGTTGATTCAGCTGAATCTGATTTGGAGATTTGTCTGCCACTGAATTGACCGAATCTCCGAAAAGAACAGGCCCCATCCCCTGCCCACTTTCCCAGTTCCACCAATAGCTGCCCTGCCTGGCCCCAGCATCCCAGCACTTTAAAAAAAAAAAAAGCCCCACACCACTCACCAGCTTCTGCCAGGAGGGGAGGCGATCCCCACTGCCCCACACTACCCTGTGCTGCATGGGGCAGGGTCTGCCACAAGCCCCCAGAAGCCCTGATGGCCACTGCAGTATCTGGTGACTGCAGGGTTTTTTGGGTTTTTTTGAAGTGCTGGGACACTGGGGCTGGGCAAGGCAGCCATTGACAGGGCTGGGAGAGTGGGTGGGGGTCAGGGGTGCTCAGGGGGGCTCGGTGAGTAGGCAGGGGATGGGGCCTAGTGGTCCCCCCATAGTATCCTCCCCCCTCCTCCATCCCCCTCCCACCCCCTACTGGACCTGGACTCCCTACTTACCAGCACGGAGTCCAGGTCCAGCTCCCTACAGTGGTGAGTGGGGACTTCCCAAATCTCTGAATCCCTGAATCTTTCTCTGAATTTTTTCCGAATTGATTCAGAGGCTTCAAAATGATTCAGACCTTTTTATTGGTCTCCTGATTTGACTCAGATTTGGAGATTCAGCTGCTGAATTAGGCCGAGTCTCCTCCAAATCAAATCAGCTACTGAAGCTTTGTGTACCTTTGAGAGTGCAGTGGTTCTGAGCACTTTGGCGCACCATGTTATTCTGGCTAAATGTTTTAAGTCAGCTACCTTTGCAGAGAATTTATTGTTTATCAATGTGATGTTTATAGGTGAGGGAATGGCCTAATCAGATTCCTTGACTCCTTGGTAAATTGGGGTATGCTCGTGGGGAAAAATGTAGTTGCTTACTCTGATATGCTATGTATTCTTGGCTCAATGATTGTCTAGGTGGAAAAGTGATGATACTGATTTATTGATGAAGGCCACTGATTTTTGTGCCTTTCAAACATCCCCCGGCCCCTGTCACTGACCCCCATGCCATTAGCCTGGAATGAAGTAGAAGCAACAGGGTCAGTATCCCCTACTGTTGTTGTGGGGTTACTATCTCTGTTACATTGAGTGGGACCATAAATCTGGTTATTGACAACTGGCTGCTCCATCCCTTAAGGTTGTGTTGCTTTTCTAAAAGAGGCCAGCATGTTTACATGGATCTACCTAATGGAAAACCATGTCCCCAAAACACACACAGCCCTCCCCCCAACCCCACAGCTGAGATGTTACAACAATAGTCATATATAGCTGGGTTTTGCTGGCATGCCTCCGGCCACTGTTTGACAGAGCACCTACCTATGAGCACTGCTGCAGGTAAGGCACAGCAGAAAATGGGAATTCAACCCAGCAACCCCCAACCCCACAACTCCTTCCCTCCCTTTTCTCCCTCAGAACCAGAGAAGGTTCATCCCTCTGAACCTGGATGCTTGGGTTCCCAGCCCTCCCCAGCTCCTACAGTATGGAGATGGAACCCAGTCATCCAGTTTTTTCCAATTGGGAGGCAGAATGCAGGCATTTCACAGTATGGTCAGTGCCAAGTTGTGAACAGCTGTGCATCTTCTGGTACTGGGCAGGGAAAAGAGCCCAGATAGGGGACTCATGATAGATCCCTTGGTGTTTCCCTTGTCTGTAGACTCTACATTTATGTGCAGAAGGCCTGGTCACAAAGCCTGAGATACTGGATCCAGGATGGTTAGCTAGAGTTTCATAGTTTCATAGTAGCTAGGGTCAGGAGGGACCTGAACAGATCATCCAGCTGGACCCCCTGCCACAGGCAGGAAAGAATGAAAACTATGAAACTATGAATGCTGGGTTCATAAGACCCCAGACAGGTGATCATCCAACCTCGTCTTGAATTTGCCCAAGGTAGGGGTGATGATCACTTCCCTGGCATGTTGGTTCCCGATATTGGCCACCCTAACTATAAAATATTGCCTTCTAATCTCTAACCTAAACCTATTCTCCATCAGCTTATTACCATTGTTCCTCATCACCCCAGGTGGTGCTGGGGAGAAAAGGGCGTTACCTATTTGCTGTTGATCTCCCCTGATGAGTTTGTAGGCAGCCACCAGGTCCCCCCTCAGCCTCCTCTTGCTGAGGCTAAATAGGTTCAAGTCCCTCAGTCTCTGCTCACAGGGCCTGTGCTGCTGCCCTCTCACCAAGTGGATGGCCCTCCTCTGAACCCTCTCCAGGCTGGCCACATCCTTTTTAAAGTGTGGCACCCAGTACTGGACACAGTACTCCAATTGCGGCCTGACCAAAGTCTCACAGAGGGAGAGTATCACCTATCTGGACCAGTGTGACATGTGTGTAGATGGCAGGGGCAAAATGGACCAAATGGGACCCTTGATGTGGGGGATTGGAATGGATAGGTTGGTGACTACTTGCACCTGCACTGCCACAGCACTTGAATGAGCCACCTAGGCCCAGGAATGGGCTGTGAAGATCCAAGAATGAGGTCTACAGATATCCACACTCTATCTGAGGGAGGCCACCCTTGTCACTGCCACCTTGAGTTGCAGTACCAGGATAAGCATATTATGCACAGGGTCAAACACTAGCTACAATACCCCTGAGTGGCATCAGTGCCATCTCCCACTGTTGCCCTCAGAAGCAGGAGTGGTGGGGCAGGCAGCTGTCCATCCCCAAGCATGGAGAGGCCTGGTCTAGGGACTCCTTCCTGGGGCAACGTGCCTGAGAGTTCCAATGCTGGTAGCCCCAGCCCCACACAGCAGCAGGTTGTCCAGATCCACAAAGCCCTGGCTGAGTAGCTCCTTAGCCACATGGACTGGAAGCCCTCCCCAATGTGCGGGAGCCAGCGGGCCAGGGAGCCGTGAGGCTGGCTGGGCGGCTCCCTTTCCAAGAGCTCCCCTGGCGCAGAGCCAAAAGCGGAAGCAATCACTTACTGCCTACAGGTGCATGGCGGCAGTGCCCAGCTCAAAGGCCACGCTGGAGCCAGAAGCAGGGGCAGAAGTGCCGCGGCAGGCAGTGGAGGCCGGCGAGGATGCGGAGAGGCGGATGCGCACCGCCTGAAGCAGGATGCGCACGTTCTGGGGGCAGCGGCAGAGAACCACCAAGGGTTCCGCAATGGAGATGGTGACCCAGAGAGGGGGCGGAGCGACTGTGGCGCAGGGGAGCGACAGGCTCCGTGAAGAGTGTGGAAAGGCAAGCCCGGGCGGGTCGCAAGGGGCGGATGGGCAGCCAGCGAAGTCCCTGGGGCCGGGGCCACGGGGCACGCTCAGCAGGACTTGCTGAAGACGTCCACAGAGCAAGGCTCCTGAGAAAAGGAACAGGGGCCTGCTCGAGGAGGGGCAGGACTCAAACACGACCGCTTAAGGCAGCAGCATTTTTTGTTGGTTCCCCTCCGTTAAGTTTCATGAGGTTCTTGTGGACCCATGCGAGAGGAGGGGGGCAGGGAAGGAACCCCTGCTGCGGAGGCTCGGGTGAGGGTGTAGGGGTGGAGGAGCCCTCACTAGATCACCAAGGGATATGCGGTCTCACTTCCAGATGTGCACGTGCCAGACAGTCCATCTGAACCAGAGGAATATCATCAAAATCATGGCAGGCGAGCTCGGGGCGTGCAACGCGGAAAGTGGGAATCAGACATACCAGCAGAGACCCGGCAGGCAAGCAGGGACACATTAGCATAGGCATAGGGTCGTCTTTGCTACACCCAGATGGGTATGGCAGAAGGGTTTAGAGTGCCCCCACCTGTGGGGGGGAGGAATCTTGGATAGTGGCTGTGGGGAATAGTTTCATAGTTAGTAGGGTTGGAAGGGACCTGAGCAGATCATCAAGTTCGACCCCCTGCCATGGCAGGAAAAAGTACTGGGGTCAAACGACCCAAGAAAGGTGATTGTTTAGCCTTGTCTTAAAGACCCCCAGGGTAGGAGCTAGCACAACTTCGCTTGGAAGTTGGTTCCAGATCCTAGTTGCCCTGACAGTGAAGTAGCGCCCCATGATGTCTAATCTGAATTTACCCTCTGTCAGCTTGTGACCGTTATTTCTAGTCACTCCTGGTAGTGCTCGGGGGAACAGGGACTCCCCCAATGCCTACTGGTCCCCTCTGACTAGTTTGTAACAGGCCACTGGATTTCCCCCTCACCCTTCTCTTGTGTAGGCTGAACAGGTTCAGGTCCCGTAGCCTCTCCTCATAGGGTCTGCCCTGCTGCCCCTGATCATGGGAATGGCCCTCTTCTGGACCCTCTCCATGCTGTCCACATCCCTCTTGAAGTGTGGTGCCCAGAACTGGATGCAGTACTCCAGCTGCAGCCTGACCAGTGCTGCATAGAGGGGGAGGATCACCTC
>NW_017728949.1:35650092-35687374 GCF_001723895.1 Crocodylus porosus | reverse complement strand
CCTTTTTTGAAGATGGGAACCACATTGGCCCTCTTCTAGTCCTCTGGCACCATACCAGAGCACCATGAGCATGGTCCAAGGATTCAGGAAGGTGTCTGATGGGGCCTACTCTGAGGAGCAGAATTGGGGGAGAGGATGTGGACCAGGCTGCCCAAAACCCAGTGCCAAGGCTGACATTGACTCAGTCCATGTTCCAGGGCCAACTTGCTACTTTTGGGTGCTGGTGGTTGCCAGTATAGGTGCAGGGCTCCTTCAGGCCTAGGTCCCACTGCAGGGAAGCAGTGTAGCCTCTGTAAGGATAGGCAGCCCCCTGGGCTCAGGTCCAAGTTCCAGAATAGGCAACATTCTGCAGTTTTTCTTTATTATTTACATGAAAAGTTTGGCAGCTGCAACATTGAATTAAACTGAGGGGTGACAGTTTTGCATGTGTGCATGTGTGGTGTGCCCCAAGATTTCATGTTTAAGTTGAGCCCCCATGGCTGCTCACCTCTCTCCTGCCCACAATGTCATAACTGTCCAATGCAGCTAGGGTTTCCCCCAACTCTTTCAATGTTAACTAAGAAGAAAGTTCCAAGTTCTGGAGCAGGCAACTTTCCACAGTTTTGGTTTAACAAACACACTGAAAGTGTGGCAGCTTCAACAGTTGATTAAAACGAGGCAAGTCTCTTCCTCAGGCTGCATTCTCCTGCAGCCCTGGCATGTGCCTGCGGTGGGGACTGAAGAGGGAGAAGTGAAGCGAGGCAGTGCCCAGGCAGCCTGGGTTCTGGGCAGCAATGCCCATGATGCAAGGCCAGAGGAACCTGGGGCCAGAGACCATAGGTAACCCATAGTGGGGACCCGGGGGGCACATGCCACCCATGAGATTGGCCCCTGCTGAAGCCGCCGCCAGCTTCTATGGGTGGTTGCCACACGCGCCTACCCCCCATCACTGCTGATGTGGCCAGTGGCATCTGCATGTGGTCCCCGCTCACCACTCACCACCTGCCCACCAGTGATACTGTGGGCTGTGGGTGGTCCCCAAAGATGACACTGTAGGTGACAGCTTCAGGCAATCTGCACTCACTACTCGCTACCACTGACATCGCCGATGATGGCTGTGGGCAGTCCCTGCTCACTACCATGGTGTTCCCTCAGTTGCAGAAGGCACCAGTTGTTCATGCCAGAGACCCATGGCCTAGAACCAAGGTGGGGGCACTCTAAGCCCTCCAACCATACTTATCTGGGGAGTGCTCGCTGCTTGCCATCCTCCCCATCACCGACACCACCACTGGTGGCTGCAGGAGGTCCCCACTTGCTGCTTGCCATTACCGATGGTTGTGGGCGGCAGCTGTGGGTGATCCCCACTCACCGCCATGGTTCCCCCCCACCCTGAGTTGCAGGAGGCATCAGTCCTTCATGCCAGAGACCCATGGCCTAATACCAAGGTAGGGGCACTCTAAGCCCTCCAGCCATACTCATCTGGGGAGGGCTTCCAGTCAATGTGGGTGAGGAGCTACTCAGCCAGGGCTTTGTGGATCTGGACAGCCAGCTGCTGTATGGGACCACCAGCACTGGTGGGCTGAGGGGGGTGCAGAATACAGGCATCCAACACACACACACCTTGATGGGTACAGAACATGCTGGGTAGTCATGCACAGGATGGTCAACTGGTAGCTCATGGCCATGAGGGTGCATGCCATGATGAGCTGCTGCTACATCAGGTCCAGGTGGATGGCTATGATGTCCCTGCCAGCCAATCAGGCATGGCTCAGCCACTCAACTCTGCTTGGAAGTCTTTGGCATTCCAGAGAGCCCACAGGGTATGCCAGGAGGTATGCAAGAGCCCCGCACATGCTAGGCTCAGGCAGCAGGCAGGCTCCAAGCCCCCAACCACACAAGGGCCCCAAAATGTGTGTCCTGCTTCCTCCCGACCTAACCTTGGATGCTTAGAATAAAGCTCAAAAGTTACAGTGCATCCACCTCAGTGTTCTTGAATGCCTGTACTTAGCCAAGGTGCATGGCTCAGGGGCTGGAGCCCAGCTGCAGGGAGTTAAAGGGTAATAGCCTGTCTCCCTAGGAGTGCCAGACCAGCTGACAGGGATGATTGGCTGATCCTGGAGAAAGTTAAAAGCTACTAAAGGGATGGGGGAGAGGTGACATGAGGCAACACTGAAGAACTGTGGCAAAGCTCTTGCTGGGAGTGGGGGGAGGGCTGAAGTTTTGTTCATTCTGTTTTGTTTGAGATAGGAAAGGCTGACTCCTGGGCCTGGCTGGAGGGGTAACCACCTGCTACAGTGTTCTACTAATTTAGTTATATATTTCCAGTAATAGAACTAATTTAAGTGATGCAAAAAGGTTATGCTGATGAGACTGAAATCATTTTTCTTTTTATTTTCTGATTGAGATATGTATCTATGTTACTAGTATTCAAATGATTTGAAAATTCACCAGAAATAGTGGGAGGAGAAAGGGAATGCCTGAGAGCACACTGCTTATAGCTTTATGAATTAGATTGGCATTTCATAGGATTCTTACTCCTATTAAAGTTATGAACAAAGTTCCCAAAGGCAAGTGTCCAGGAAAGAATTTGTGGTGGAAGCAGCATTCTAAGCATCACAGTTACCCCTAAAGCCATAGCTACTCTGTTTGAAAGCACTGTCAATGAACAGTTTTACCTTCTCCTTGTAAGTGTTGAGACTTCACCTTATGTTTGTGACATTCCCTGCCTGACTCTTGTCAAATCTATTGAGACAGTAACGTGTTGGCAGGCACCAGTGGATGGCAATCCATTCTCCCAAATGAATGGGAGGAAAAGGTGGTGTGTAAGGAACATCCTGTTTTTCAGGCCATTGGTATCTACAACACTGTGCCACCCAATGCCATCTTTATACACAATAGTTTGCATAACTAGTACAACTCTTTGAATTGCTGCTCTTTGAACATCTTGTGAACTGATCACTAATGAAGATTTTTTTTTATACTCTTCAGCTGCTGCCTAAATTTGATAATGAAGTATAGTGGTCAGTGCTTAATCATGAGTCTACTGGGTTCAGGCTTATATATCTATTGCTTATTCTCAGCTGTTCTGACTGCTCATGTATGATCTTACAGGCATGCCCTTTCCACTGCCTCATGCAGCTGTGGAAAACAGAAGCCTTGCCTCCTGAGAGCTGTGGTTTTCTGAGATCCAAAAAATACACGTCTTATTCTGCATCAGCTGCATCATGGTTACTGCTGCTCATCTAGGCCACTCCAGAAAGTTTCTAAGTGCCTAAGCATTGGTTAATATGCTTGATATGATTAGACAGGAGGATATTTGGAAAAACTGCATCTGTGTATATACAGTAAAATATTTACAGTTTTATTTTTTCAAAAGCAATGCTATTAACAGCCATCTACCTCATTCCACATAAAACATAGTATTTCTGGAGCACCTTAAAGGGTTTCCCAAGGAACATGATGCACAATGGTAGCCTTCCATTTCTTTACATATCTTTAGGGTAAGGACAAGGGGGAAAGGGGAGATGCTCTAGATCTAGGTCTCCTGCAAGTAAATAAGCAAATGGCTATCAACTTAAATGGAAGTTTATTAGAAGTATCTGACATACTTTTCCACCAGCCTGTAGTACATCTAGAAGGAAACAAAAATGAAACACAGCACTGTTTTAACTTAAAAAGATCTTTTTTTCCCTTTATCAGGCAGCTAGTGAACAGCAATATACTATAGAAACAGGATTGTGCAAACATTTTCAAACCCAACACGGCCACTAGATACAATGCTTTAGGTAGAGTTAGTCAAAACAGTTTGTACCATTAAAAATACAGGTGAAATGCAGTAGGTAATTTCAGTAGAGTTTATAGAGAAAGATATGTGGAAATGCAAAGGCAGCAACATAATCTATGCTTTGCTTCAGAACTGTAATGTTATAAACATGTCAGAAATTAATAACAGAAAAATAAAGCTTTGCGTCAGCCAGACATAAACGCAGCCAAGGGTTTCTTGAACTCACGGAGGCTTGCAGCTTGGGGTCAGTCCAAACAAGAAGCCACCTGGCTTCACTGTAGGTGCTGGCAGAGGTAGCAGTGGCAATGGAACAAGGAAAAGGAATAAATATCCAAAACAGGAACACAGATCAGTAACAGCCAAATGCATTTCATTATGTACAAGTCTTTGCCAGGTTGCTTCCGCAGTGTTGGAGCATTCTGATAATTACCACAGAGCTCAATAGATATGCAGAGCAGAGCAGAGAACAAGTAGAACATTAGATACGGGGACATCCTGCAATTCAAGGCCCAAATCCTGTATCTGACAGTGCAGGACCTGGAGCTCAAGTGAGGCCACTTTGTTTTCATTTGGATTTCTTCTGGGGCGGTAGGGTATAAAGCCATATGGACAGAAGGTGCTATGCAGTGTAAAGAAGTAGGAAGATTCCATGGGAGTCTAGAATATACATTTTCTCATTACAGTTTTGAAAATATTAATATCAAATTGCTCTGGTGAGAGATATAAGAAATATTTGGGTTCTAAAAAAAGACTTTAAGGAGAAACAGATCATGGCAAGCAAAGTCAGATGGAGCATGCTTTGTTACTGCATTGCCTTCTTTGTTAATTCTATCCAAAGTTTCTGGGTGGTTCTCATGGGTTATCAAAGGCACTGACTTACAGCTGACATGTAAGGCCATGTTCCTGGTTATCTGGGGGCATTACAATGTATATAGTTTTTTTTCCAAGTTATTCATATTTCTTATGATAACAGAATCTGATCAGGTAAATACTGATGCATGTGCCACATAGCATACCCTGTGAAAAATCCCATTTGTTTCATAACTACTTTCTTATTGTCTTATTTCCTTGTTCAAAAAACATTAATTTTGAAGCAGTCAAGTCTTTAGGCTGAGCTGGATGTGGTGACAGCAGATCTCCTGTGTCCCTGTATTTCCTTATAGAATCACATTTTTGATTGACTATCTTACGGAAATTCCCAGAGGGTCTCATTGAGCCATATGGGTCCTATCTTTTGACATAATAATTATGGCCTGATGATAATGCAATAGCAATAGCAGCATGTTTGGGAATCAACAGTGAAATACTAATGAATGTTAATGCATTGTTTTAATTTAGTACATTTGTTTTGTTGATGTTCTTATTAACCTTCTGGTCTGTGGTTAATAAGCCACTCTATTTTAGGGTATTATTGTCTGGGGGAAGAGGAAAAAAACAACTGATGAAGTGAGACAATTGAATTTTTGCTTCATAATTTATAGCAGATTATATATGTTAATCCCAATAATGTATTTATGCTGCAGTGACATAAACACTGCTGTAGCAGCAAGGCAACAGAGGACTACTTTTGAAAGAGAGAAAATAACTTACCCACAGTTAACATAATATATACCAGAAGGCATCAGTGTCCTCAAATATGCTAGAGGACATGCAGATATGGTACACTCTACAGGACAGAATGCGGGATATATTGGCCATATAAGTTTGTTGCCCACAGAGTCACCGTAATGGCATGCTTGTAGCAGGAAAACCAGTGAATAGGAGAGTGCAAGATTAAGCAGATTCAGAAGGATCTCAAATAAAGTTCTCTCTCTCTTTTTCCCCATTATTTTGTCTTAAATGTTCATTGATAGATTTTCTTGCTACATCTATATTGTACCACCTCTTTATTGTGTATTACATCAATCTGCTATGTGAGGTGTCATTCTTAGCAACCATTAGCAGCAGCAAGTAGTTTGTCCAAGAGTAGTGTGCAACAAAATCCTTGAACCAGATATCTGAATGAAGATAAAATTGTTTTTCCTAAGACTTCAGAAAGGGGAAAAAATCTAATTGAGAGTGGGTTTTAAACTTGTTCAGCTAAATTAAAGCATCCTGATTTGCATTTTGGCACAAAACCTGGCATTTAAGAATGCCTATAGATGTTACATTTAGATTGACCTAGCTAGGGTTAGGTCCATCTAAATGCCCATCTGTGCAGGCATTCAGGGGTTTTAAATTGGGCCTAAATTGGCAGGCCCAACCTAAGTTAGCTCACTTGAGTAGGTAAACTAATTTAGATCAGGAATGGGTAGCCTGATCCAGTGAACATCTGCATTGGGTTTGGAGTGCAGCCTGGGGGCTGGGAACAGCCAACCACTCAACCCACCCCAAGGCTGCCCTCTTCCTATACCCCTGACCCTGACTTGGCTATTTTTAGCCCCCTACTTCACACCTCCAGATGGACAAACCCCCTGTGGACCCACCAACCCCTGCCCACCTGATCTGCCAGCTCCTCTCCTCAGACCTGCCAGACTCCTTACAGACCCGCAAGCTCCCCTGATCTCACCAAACCTCCTATCTGGAGGTTAACTTAACTGCTCTGAGTCCCCCACATGGCTGCCAGCACTGATGAACATGCTGATCCCATTATTCTACAATCATGCGGCTTAAAGTAAGCCATTTGTATGCACCCTAAAGCCAAGTACAGACACTATTACTGGTATAAGCGATACGAAACTGGTCTATGCCCATAAAAGAACAGAAGTTTGGTGCACATATAGTGGTTTAAAATGGCAGAACTTGGTCTAAGATTCCCTGCCCCGGCCACCCACCAAAGGGCGACTGGAATGTGTTCTGTTCACTTTTGATCTACCCTATGCCATTACCGGAAAGTGCACAACTTAGGTTGATTCTGGCTCAGGCTTTTTGAATGTCTGTAGCCTTAGAGGCTGGAATGAATATTTATTAAGTGCAACTCTGAGCATCTGTTCACAAGCCAGTCTGGACACCTACACTAGCATTGTCAAAGGAACCTGAAAACATTTGAATTTTCCATGTGATTTGAGTTCCTTACTTCCTTAGGCTCCAGTGAAATTCACTGTATTAAGGCTTTAAGCTAACTCCATTCAGTCACACCCAAAATTAAAGCATTTGAACCTTAGTCCACCACCTAGTGTCCACCAGGGCACCCTTGGAGAAAACCAGAAGTAATGGCCACAAACTCCTGGGAAACCATTTCTGGCTTAACAGTAGGAAAAACTTCACAGTCAGGGTGTCCAGACTGTGGAATAAGCTCCCTCCAGAGGTGGTGAAATAGCCTACCCTGGAAATCTTCAAGAGGAGACTGGACAGTCACCTTGCTGGGTCACCTTACCCCAGTTGTCTTTCCTACCTAGTGCAGGGGGGCTGGAGCTTGTGAGGTCCCTTCTAGCCCCTAACATCTATGAATCTGTGTTACCATCAATGGTTTTTCTTTGTTCCAAAGAAAACAGTTCTTATGAATGAGTTTTCCAATGAAAACTAATAAAGACTAATACTTTTTCCAAGTTTTTAAAATCTTAAAAAGATTAAAATTAAAATCACACTACCTCATTGGCAAAGGAACTGAGGTTTATACCAACCTAGTAAAGACTAAAACACAACTATTGGCAACTTGTTGCTTCCATAAGTTTTCCATTCCCATTAGAAAGGCTTGAGAAGTGAAAAAAGAACCAGGAAAACAAAAAGGCACAACATTTCAACTCTCTTATTAAGCTTGGCTTTAAATATGTTTAAAAGTATTAAATAGTGTTTCTTTGTCATTTACTTATATATTTATATTGCATTGTTTATATTATATTCTAGGCAAATTTGGTTTTGTGCAAACAGGAAGTATTACCCTGACTCTTGCATCACATTTTTGTAGTTTGAAAGAAAAAAGTTTCACCACATTAAGCTTTATATTTGTTTGTCTGAGCGGGCATTAAGGAAAAATCTTATCCAAAATTAGGAAGAGTTCTCAGAAAGTCCCTTTTGCATTCTGATAGTACCTGGGGACCTACCACAACCAAGGCTGCTTCTACCACAATAGAGATATATAATTCTTCCCAGGCTGTACAGCAAACCCATGAAGTCCTGTATTCCCACAAGGCAGATATATATAATTAAAATGCTGTATGATTTTTAAAGATCAACAGTTTCCCAGTGACTTGATATAAAAGTTCCATACTGTGCATATATGAAGGCTGTTATTTCTATATTTAACACAAATATGAATAATCTAAAAAAGATTAATTCCATTTATTTGTCAAGAATCTTCTTTTTCACTTTTCTTTTCTCAGAGGCATCTGTTTACTTCATAGACCCTGATGTTAAGAAGGATAACAAGATCCACCTGTCCTAACTAATGCAGAAACTCAACTTATTTCCAGCCTCTGCGGTGGAAGGAAGGAGTACTTGTTCTATTGGAATGGTGCTTTCAGTGACTCATTTCAGGGGGCGGCTCTGGTTTGTAAAGCTCCTCTAATTCATGCAGATTCTCAGAAAAATAGATGTAATGTCTATTTTTATTAGAAATCTATCACTGGAGAAAGGCAGGGGGGTGTGGGAGAGGGGAACAGAAGTCAGGCATCCATTTGACAAAACACAGTTTTGTAGTGTTAGAAAAGTAAGTTCCTGCCCCATAAAACAATTCTGTTCTTTTCTTGAGATATAAGGGAGCTCATTCATGAACTGTTAAGCTGTTAGCTGTATTGCAATGGGTTATGGGTAACACTTTTAGCAAAGTAGCCGAATATTAGGCACTAGAGTCACCAGTTGATTTATAAATCTCGTCATTACTTTTTTCAAAGTTGATTCCTTGGAAGCTATATTGTATGAAAAAAGAAAATCTTGTACAGTTCTGTATGGCTTTCCTGCAGTCCCTTACTAATTTCTCCATAGATAATCCAGTAACTGCCTCCTATATGGAAAGAATCAAAGAATGTCTGGTCCAGAAATTCTTTGTCAGTCCATTCACAGTATTTTGAAGATCTGAGCTAATTTGACCAGCTGTGGTAGTTTGGCATGGTAGGTTTACTCAATGACATGCCAGGTTGAGAAGGAAAGAGTTTTTTAAGAAGGAATTTCAAAGACAGACCAAAATACACACTTACTTTGTGAAAGATGAACACAGAAAAAGAAATTGGAAGGAACATACATTGTGAGTATTACAAGGAATTCCAGTCAACTGTTATGAGGTCTGAACCCCTGTGAAATGAAGAGGCTTGCAGAAGTCCCTGTAAATGGAAATGTTGAGTTCTGGAAAGCTTTGATCAAACCATCAGAGAAGCCTGGGAATATGAATGAATAATGGGATGTTTATGAAAAGAAGAGAGAAGATAGTCTCATCAACTTATCCTTTTAAGGTAAGGTTAGTTTACGTACTTTGTTTCAAGTCTTAGTGGCAGAGCCAGTAGCCTCTGAGATAGCTGTAAAAAAACCCAAAAAACAAAAAAACCCCCAACAACTGCCATTTACTGTCACTTTATTTGAGCTGCTTGTATCTCTTGGGACCCCTTTTGGTCTAAAATACACCGAGTGTATTTAGTTCTGTTTTGTGAGGGTTCATTATCATCCTACATATGTCTTTTACCCACAGCATGTTTGCCTTTCCATTAATTTATGATGACAAAAATACAGGATAAATCATCCCTGAAATAACCCCATTCAAACTTGTAAAGCTATGCCAGGGATGCACCTGATCCATGTATTTCAGGTGAACATGTTGCCCTATATAAAAATAAAAATAGAATGGGGGAAATGTAGCTGTACTCCTCTTACAAATGCTAGCGATAGCTTTACCTTGTTCAATTTCTGGTCAGAATAACGTTCTTCTTTTGGTAAGTCAAGAAAATAATTTAAGTGCAGTCGCATAGAGGAACTGTTTCACATTGTCCCAAGGTTAGAATGAGCATGGGCTTCCATGGAAAAGGATTCTTTTCTCTTGTGTGCTCTTGAACATGTTGGATTGATTCTCCAGTTTCCTTCCATGTTGAACTCAACCCTTTTCTGGTTTGTGTGAGCAGTGTAGTGGTTGGAAAAAGTGAAGTAAGTAGTCTTCAGTTCTGCCTTGGCTGAGTCACTTACATAATTTATGATTAACTCTTCCTACCTGGAAAAAAAATGTAATACTTTGGGTTAAATGCAACACAGATGTTATTTATGTTTATTAACTCTAATTTTTGCCTAACTCCTTGGACACTTATGAACTTATGCTTATTTGCACCTTTGGTAAAATTGGTCTGATGATCACAAAATGCTTTGAGATCTTCAGGTGACAGCTTCAGTAAAAACGTATAGCTGGATAATTCACATAGTGTACTAAAGGCTGCTGGGATTTAAGAGGAAGTTTAGTCAAAACAGGTATAGAAGTCTTAATACAGTCTGACTGACATCTCTTTTTGACCAAAGCAAAGGGGTAAGACTAGCATACAGGCTTATCATATGCAATCGCATGGAGATAACTGAAAAAGGTCTGTTGTTTTAGCCTTTTGATAACATCTTATCATCAGTATCTACTATGAACAAACGTTACTTTTTTCACAACTTTGGCCAGAAAAACCAAATAAACTGGATGTATTTATAGCCTGTATCAAAGTATATAAATAGTAGTACTTAAAGAGCGGTTGGTGATTCATGGAAAACTTTGATAAACACTAAGTATAAAAACAATGGTGCTTATATTATAGCCTCTATGCTTGCCATTTCTTGTATCTTACTGCTTAGTCATACATCCTGAAACACCCATTGATTTCCCTGTCATGCAGCTATACCGTGTCAGGCATTTGATACTACTTTTGGATTTATTATCCTTTTTCCTTTTTATTCTCTAAGTACTCTTGCACGACATCTTTATTTCTTGAAAGCTCTTCAGTTGTTGGTAGTCTCAGCTGAGATCCTAGTAGTAGACAAATGTCAACATTGCAACATCACAAAAATTAGTCCTAGTATAACTGACACCCCTCTTGGTAGCTTTACAGAGCCCTAAAAACTGAATAGACATGTAGAGCAAAATAACATCTAGCCCCAAGGCGATGCTCCAGGATTGATGTGTACTATATGATATTGCCTATGCTCTCTCTATTTTGAATAAATAGGGGATTTCAGGACAGACAGAGTGGACTCTTTCCTGAGTATTAAATTGACTTTAAAGTCTTTGTTTGAAACTATAACTTTGTACAAGACTTCAGTAACTAGCAACCAGTTATATTGGCAAAAACAAGAAGCTAAGTTTTTTATTTGGAGCAGGGGAATATTTTCATGATTATCTTGAATACTTTTGGCTGAAAGAAAACAGAAAGAAGATGTTGAAATAGTTTGGTATTTGCAAATTGGGATAAGACTAGGTTCATTAGGGAATTTAGGTTCCATTCACGGAGACTACAGTTTCCTTTCCTTTCCCCTCAAGTGAGTACCCTAACAACCAGGACAGAAAGTCATCCTCTCTCTCTAGCTGCATGAATACAGTAGTGTATCTAAGGCTGAGTGAGTGGGGCACTGGCCCCATGTGCCAACTTGGAGGGGGACCCCAGGGAGCTTGTGCTATGGGGCTGCAGTGTCAAACTGGTCTCCCAGCCATGGCAGTGCCAGCCACTGCCAGCATGGAGGGAGACCAGGCTGTGACAGGTAAGACTCCACTTCTGTTGTCCTATGGTTAGAGTGATATCCCCTTTTTTCACATACCTCACTCCCATTCTGCCCAGGGTGCTTGAAGGAGCTTGCTATAACTCAGTATGAATGAATAACCATTTTTATACAAAATTGAACAGTCTTAATGGGAAACATTGAGAAAATCCCACCATAGCCTGACGGTAAAAGCTTTCTTCTTGGAGGTAGGAGACTGCATATCAGATTTCTGTCCTGAACTGGGAAATTAGGGATTTGAATCCCATGTTCTGGGTAACAGCCTTAAGTACTGAACTTCTCAAAATCTAATGCTTGCCTTGCACATAGTGTTGTAAACCTGGTACAGGAGTTGATGATTAGTCCGTGTTCTGAGACATGAGATTTGAGCAGTTATTTCCCTGTCCCACCCTTAAAAAGGCAATGTTGACTTTAATAAGGAACTTCAAATTCCTTAATGAAGATAGAAATGTAATGATCCTCCACATCCTGTTGTGGGCTCAGTTAGATAGCTTGAAACATTTGAAACATGCCCTTGCAGAGTTAATGCTCTTCCTAGCCGTTAGCCATGCCTGTTAATTCCAACACCCCTTTTCTCTTGAGTCTCTGCTGTTTCCTGCATTTAGATCGGAAATGACAGCCAGGTAATTGTTTAAGTGAAAGCTAATTACATTATTATTGTACGTTCACTAGTCAATAAAATGTACAGCTCATCATAAATAATAGGGTTGGAAGGGACATCCTGGATCATTTAGAACAACTCCCAACATCAAACATCCTTCTTGTGATTTGTGTATATAACATAGAAAATTGTTCTGGCTCTATAGTGTACATATGTGGAGGGCATAAGGGCGAGAGAGGATGGGGAAGAGGAGGGAGTTACTCAAATAGACTACAGTTGGTTTGACATGGAGGAAAGAAATAGTAGCTACTGATGTTTATAACATGAAGTGGAAGTGAACTGATTATTTTTTATCACAAAGCAAGAAGATATATTTTTAAAAATCTTGTAAACATCTCTCTCTTGTTTGTTAACAATAGTATGTAACATGCACACAATAAAGAGAAAGTTGTAAACAAATAGGAGTAGGTCTCATTTCTGTTCATGTTTCTTTTTCTTTTCTTTTCAGAACATGAAACTTCTGAATTGTGTTAGTGAAAGTGCTTTTCCTTTTTTAGGATGACCTTCACACAATGCATGAGCAATTTCAGCTGGTTTCTCACTGCAGTGTGGATTTATTGACTTCCACTGAGCAGAAGATCTGGCCTTAACAGTCACAGTCTGACTTCTTTGGCATTAAGAACAGAAAACTTTAAGACCATCAGTCAAACACCAGAATTATGTGATGACTTGAAACATTGCTGGTTGGCACTGAGGGACTGCATTGACAGGGTCACTTTGGCAGCTGGAAAAAATTCCCAATTAGCAAGGCTTCCTTATTTAACTTTTGAATCCTTTTAATTGTATCCAGAGGACTGAAGAGGTTTCCAGTTATTCAGATTATTCTGTCACCAGGAGATTCACTCTGGGAGATTATTCAAGGGATCTAAAAACATATAAAACAAGATTTCATTATTGTCAAATACTTATGTAACTTACTGTTGGAAAATACAGGCTATTTGGAAATGAAAATAGGCATGTTAGCTGAAATTCTAAATGCATTCGTCTTAACCATCCTTGGACACTCCTCCATCATACACAATGTGAGATATCAAGGTTTAACAAATGGTCCCAGAGCTTCAAGTCACATTAGAATAGTTTTTTACTAGCCAAAAATGACAGGGGGTGGGAGGGAGGGGAGGAGATGGGATGGAGTGCCGCCACCTAATGCCCCATGCTGCTGCTGTTCTGCCTCTTGCAGGGAGCCAGATGGCCTTGGCTCCCCCACCCTCTGTCTGGTCCTCGGCATGGCTTCAGAATCATGGTGGTGCTCCCCGTACTCGGAGCATTTCTGTCAGCCAACCAAAGTGCAAATAAAGCATTATGGACAGACAGACAGACGGGCTTAGACTTGTATAATACTAGAATGCTGAGTTCTTCCATCAAAACACTCATCTGGTGAGAGAACAGAGACAATTTGACCATTCACAGTGAACCAATTCAACTAGAGGTTTCTTATTAAGCCTTAGGTTAACCCCCCTCCCAATATCACTACATTTTTTTAACTCATCAGCTAATCGAGGAAACTCTTACCTTTTCATTAATAATTCATGAATGAAGGGGAAAATGGCTGAAATAATGATACTTGTTGCTATCATATTGATCATCGTTATCCTATCCTATGTCCTACTTGTCTAATTATATTGTGGTCTTTGAGCAGACCAGCACTGCTACTATCACTACCATTTACTAAAAGGACCATGTGAGGAGTATCGAAGTGCTTTGGTGGAAAGGGCTGGATTCCATTTTTAATTAGGCCTAGCTGCTTAGCCTAATTAAACAATAAAGTGATATATTCCCTTCCTTCTTCAGTGAAATGCCTGATAGTTTGAGGAAAATTGGTGCAAAAGCCATGGTTAAATTTTGGATTTTAAATAGTAAGTAAAACTTTTAAGGCCAGACTTCCAAAGGGTCTTGGAAGCCTAACTTTTATGTGCCTGCCCCTAAAGCAAAATCCAAAGTTCTGAGTTAGGTGTTTTAAGCTCCATTGCCAGTGCATTAGAAATGTGTCTCATGACAACATCCATAAAAAGCAGCAGAATGAGAGAGGAATTCCATATGTTAGCTAATTGATAGGCACTGGGGACAATGGTATTCCTTAAACACTGAAGAGGGACAGGATTTAGGCACATTTTAGTGCTATCAAGAGGTACTGTCATTCAGTGGCTAGTACATTTGCTCAGGATATAGGATACCTAACTTCAATTCCTTCCTATGGCTGAAGGAGATTGAGACCCACCTCTCTCTGCACTCCGTAGTGACTTTAATCTTGAGGCTGTTCCCTGCACTAGGGTAGAAGGGATACTCTCAACCCCTGCTGAATTAGTTCTAACCAGGTAAAAACAGGCTCAGAATTTTCCCTTCCTGTCTGAGTCCCCCTCCCCCCCACTACCTGGCCCTTCAGCAGGAAAGTAAGTACTGTAATGCATTTTAGTTTTGCAGTGGGTTAGTTTGCTTAGTTAGTTTGTTTGCTTAGTTCACAAAAGTCGTGTATCTCAAGTCGAAGAAATGTTGAGAACAATTGATCTAGCCTAATGGTCAAGGTATCACCTGGAAGGATGAATCACGGGCTTCAACCCTGCTTCAAGGAATAATTCAGTATTAAACAGCCCTGGTCTACATATTTTGAGCATGCTTGGGTATAATGGCTCAGTGAAGACTGAGACACTTCTAGGCATATTTAGAGTTGTGACAACTAAATGGAGGTTTTCAGAATCTAAAAATATAAGACATCAATGGAGTTCAGGCCTGAATTCTGTTGTGATTTGGTCCTTAAGTATGATCCCTATAGTTTGCACAGTGTCACTGAATACAAGAACATTTTAATTTGTGAAAAATAAGCTTCTCCTTAGGACAATTATTGTTTCTGCTCTTTATTTTTCTTCTACTACTGTTTCTAGCTCCCTTCCTTGCTCTTGTATCTCTCTCTTTTTTCCCCTCTCTCACAGCAAATTCCCCCTCTTTTGCCCACCTTCCCTAACACCATAAACTGGTATTACAAGTATCACCACTTCCTTATGGGGAGCCATTGTTTTCAGTTTGTGTGCAGCTTCAATTTGATAGCATTGCATCAGATAATGCTCACTTCATGTATGAAAGGTATTTTGTTAATAAGAGGGTTAGAGGTTCATTGCTTTTTAAATTAATGGTTGGTCTCCACACAGACTGTACAGATCACCTGATGATACCAATCAGGGCAAATATTTGACATTTATGCCAAAGACTTTAAGGCCCCCTATGTGCAATAAGTTGAGCAGGACCTTTGGTAGGTTTTTGCAACTTGCCTAGAATGTAAGAAAGGGTAAGACAAGTGGAAGGACAGGTCACACTAGAGAAACTTGATATTGCAGGATGTGCAATAGAGGCTTCGTTTTTCTGGATACCCTCCTATTACTCTCGCATCCTACTTTAGCATTTTAACAGCATAGGTTTAAATAAATCCCACCAGAGTACCTTCTTCCTGGTCAGTTAAACTTAAGGGGCCAGATCCCAAGCTGGTGTGTAAATCAGTGACTTCTCTGGAGCTATGGCTGACTGGAAGCACCAGTAATTTGTATCTATTTTTTCTCCTCTTTAGTTTTCTGTTGACTTTTTGCAATGGAAAGTACTCCCCAGGACACAAGAATGAAACAGATTCTCATTAGGAGGTAAGTGCTAGAATTGTAATTAATATTGTTACCTGTGTGAAAGAAATCTTGGCTGATGCCTGCCTGATAACAGCCATGTGACAAGTTAGTCACATTTTCTTTTTTTTACTTCCTCAGAGGTCAATAATACTGAAGTCTGAAACAGCATTCTCTGAAAACTAAATACCTCCTGGGGAGATGAATAATTGAGCTGACTGAGCTTTCAAAATTCAGTTCACAACAGGCTGGTGATGTGTGGTATTTTCTGTTTGTTTTCCCCTGCTGGAATCTGTTGGCAGGTTTTGAGATTCAGAAAGACCCAGCTTTAAATAGACCTTATATTCTATACCTTTGTTCTCACTATAAACCTCCAGGTGAGCTCATTACACTCAGCTTTGCCTATAGAGTTGGTTTCCAAATGAAATTAATATACAGGCCTGCTATTTACAGGACAGAGAATCGGGCTGATTCTCTACTGTTTGGGATTGCAGGAGTTCAGCTTTCAGTTTGACTGGGAGGGACTGTAGTCACACAACTGTGATAGCACTTGTACAGTTTGAATCTAGGAGGAGTATAGATATACCATGCTGAGTGCAATGACTCTTAATAGTCTGGGAAGGGTGAAGTGGTGGCAAAACATAAATGTGAATGAAACACTCCCATGGTAACAACTATGATTGCAAATATAATGGGAAGAAAAGAACAGGTGGCACAAAGTGGGCAACAACAATCCTGTGCCAATAGACTAAAGATTTATCTATACAGGAAAATTTAAGGCTGAAGGGAATGTGTATGTACAGACCTAATGAAGTTTAACTAATCCACCTCAAATATTTATTTGAATGAAAGTGGCCTTAATTCAGTCTAGTTTAATTTACTTTGGTAGTAAATCAAGCTAAAACTAACCTAAGAGCACCCCTACACAGGGGCTTAGTGCGATTTAACTAATACACTTTGAATTCACACCCTTCATTTATTTGCCCTATGTATACTCGCTGAGACACATCCTGAGGCTTTGACCATGTCTACACAGGGATAATCAGGGAAAACTAAAATGAATCAACTACAGGTGTGAATCAGTGTGTTTAAATTACAGTGTTAAACCCACATTTGGATGATCTCATTTAAGAATAACCCTTGTGGAGGACAAAATAAAAGGACGACCACTTTACTGCTGAATGGGAGCATTCACACAATTTAACATGTTGTCTTTCCACCTTGTTAAACTTGCCTTAACTTTCCTATGTACCCCTGTTTGGACAAGCCCAAACATCACTGGTGCTCAGAAACTATTTATCTTTATGTTGGCATGTGCATGGGGGAAAGAGTAATACATGCACTATACTTACCTTGCTATAAAAGTCTAAGTAAAGACAAAGCACCTATAATTTTTACCTGTAATGAGGTAACTAGGTTAGATCAGCTCTTTACACCCCACCCTTGGTTGATTTTGACCTACTTTATTGCACGGTGAAAGTACAGTAAGTTCCTCTCCATCATGCTTTTAGAACAGGATGGTTAATGGCTATGAGTCATCCCGTGATCAAAACAAAACAAAAACCCCAAATTGCCCCCAAACCCAGATTTTCTTGCATTTTTTTTGTTAGTATTATGAACTAAAATGCACAGAACCAAGATAGAGTGATGCTTATGTTTTAATATGTGCACCACTATGCTCCTATTGTGGCAACAACTTAAGTAGATACTTTAAATCAAACGTGCTGTGAGGAGTCTGAGTGCAGGACATGAGACTACTCACAGGGCATAAAGTTAAGCATTTGTATAATTATTTGCAGGGTTAGGTCTTATGTTGGTTGTGCTTTGAGGAATTGAGTTGCCTAACAATGGTTTTGTGGCATTAGTTTTGTAAGCATACCTAAATGTTTGGTATGTTTACTGAACCGAAACAAATAAAAATAATATATTTTGGGGTTGACTTACATATATGTAATTTTTTCCTTTCCAATCCTTTCTTTAACTGTTGCTAAAGTATTTGTAAATGAAAAACCTAACTTATCAGTTTAAAAAATATTGAATGAAATGTTTTGACTTTTCCAAATAGTTTCATTTGCTTGGGGTTTTTTTTTCCCCAGATTTGAACAAAATTTGTGAATAATTTTGGCCATCTCACTAAAATTTCATTGTTAATGAATTCTCATGATTCCAGCACAGTTCAACTGTACTTGTAACAGATCAGCGTTCCCATCTCTGTGAACATTAGTTCAGGTACGTTTTTCAGTTTTATATTTAATTAACATATTCCAGGCTTATCTCTTTCCTTTTTATTTTTGAAAAACACTAATAAAAACAAAGATTCATTAAAAAAAATAAGTTTAAAGTAAAATATAACTCATATTAGTGTGTCTTCCCATTGTCCTATGGTGATGTAGTTACCCATTATGGCAACACATGGTGTGTTACAGCAATGTAGTAGTCACGCATGTCTACACATGATCACCAGCTACGTCACCATAGTGGTGCACTCCTCCAGTATAGAGTGGCACTATGGCAATGTAGTAGTGAAATCTAACCATGTGCCACATGCACAGCGCATTAACTGCCCATACTGTGCCATGCTGTAGTATTTCCAAAATGAAGTACTAAAGCATGGCACTGTAGGAACATAACTGCATGGCAACATGTAGACACATACCCATATATGTTTTTTTTCTTATTGTGTTTGTGTGTGAAAAATGTAGTTTAGGATTTAATTTAAAGAAAACAGGCTAAATTGCCATACTGTGCAAGGAAAGGATAATAGAAGAGAAGTCCTGGAGTGAAAAAATAATTAAAATGCTAATGAACCTGGCTTGAGCAAAGGTATTTACCCAAACACACATGGAGAGAAGGCATATACTTCAAAAAAGCAATGAAAGATCAAAAGTAGTCTGAAAAATTCATTGCAAGAGGAAATTAAAAATTGCATATTAAGAGGTAATGAAGTTAAAGGTGCTGTTATAAATAGGATATAGTTGATGAGGTAGGAGATGTGGATGAATGTTTGTGATGAGAAGCTGACACAATGTTTGAACATCCTCAAGAAAACACTTTAACATTTTCCTGCCAAGTAAATTCTTCTATATAAAGCTAGAACTCTGACCCGAGGGGACAAGCTAAATAATACACGTGAATTCAGAAAGCTTTGTTTTGTACACCAGAGATTCCTTCACTAATGTCCTGCCTGAAGCTGAGGTGTGACTAACTGTGAACTGTACATTAAAGACAACATGATCCCATCTGGATCCTTAAAGTTAATCCCCTAAATCTGTATTCAGGCGCCTAAGTGAAAATGGGCTGCCTTCTAAAGTAGTGAGCAACTGCTGCTCCTTCTGGAAACTGTGGGTGGTGCAGTCAGTTATGCCAGTGTTGGATTTGGTCCTGTTTGCTTTATTGCAACCCTAATTTGGACTCGGTTGTTAATATGGAGAAGCAGACTGAACAACCCAGGAGACGAACACTTCTCTTCTGCTCAGGGCAAGAGAACAGATGGGGTCAGTTACTTTAGAAGTAACTGTATCCAAAGTCATTAAGAAAGGCTCCAGAGGGGCCATGCCCGTAGAGGTGATGCAGATGGCAGATGGGGATCTGTGCTACCATAGATTGACCCCTCAGACTTCAATAAAAATGTTCTATGGAGAGGTTTGCTAATTAATTATTTTGATACAACAGAATGAAGAGATTCCACTTTTGCTAAGTTGTCAATCCACTACAAGAAAGTTCTTTTACTATATTCATTTTCAAAACTAAGGAATATACATAGATTGTTTTATTCTCAAAGCAATGAGAAACAGTTTTGCCAAAATCAACAAAACATTTCAAAATCTTCCAGGTTCCCCAGAACACAAAGGCTGACTCAGAGCTCTGACTCATTATCAGGAAATGGCATGCCATAGACCTTGCTATCTGTTTTCATATCTGGGGTGTGGGAAAGAATAGTGGGATAGTGTGGTGCATGGTACGTGTTGGCAGTGGATATAAGGAGGGTTAAATATCATAGAAGGTTCCACTTTCTTAAAAAAAATTCAGAAAATAAAACTATCCCATTTTATTTTTTTTCCTGTTGGCGTTAGACTTGGTCTTTAATATAACAGGCAGATGAAGACTGTCATTTCATTGATTGGTTTTACGGTAGATTTGTTCTTGTTTGAACTTCTTTGAATCAATTTTAAGAACTTTACAAATGCTAGGAAAAACTCCCAAGATGTGAGAAACTGTCAGTGATAACATAAACTGTCAGTGATAACATTCACAGAAATCTGGTCTGTCAGTGGGTGCTTTACCTGTTTGGGTTCATTTATTCTACTTCCTTTCTCCCTCATAAACACCAGTTCAGCAGGTGATGCACATCTGAGACTTCACCTTAAGAGTTTCAAAAACTACTATTGTGAAGATGTAGCAAAACAATTCTTAACAGGGCTTCACTAGAAAAAGCTACCCTGCTCACAGTGTGTTAGAGGTAAAAATGGTGCAAAATTAGAATTCTTAGCCAAGTATTCTGAAGGGGAAAAAGGACAAGTCTCAAGGACAGTTTTCAAGTTTAGGATGATCCCTGCACTTCATCACTCCTTCCTGCTTGCTGTATCAGGTAAGTCTATAGGTCTGTCTCCTACAGCAGGTCCCTTTCATAGGGCCTTGTTACAAGAAACACTTAGCGTATGTTTTATCTGAAATTGCAGCAAACAGTTTTGTGTCATATTAAAAGTTAGACTGGGGGTGTTTTTGAGCAGTTGCACAATAATGTTTACTATGATCTCAGCTTACTCGAAACAGGGCTGGAGCTGGCTGTGGCCCTCTCCCTCAACAGTGACTCTGATACCAGATGCTATACCTTGCATATCCACCTGTGAAGAAGTTAACCTCCACACACAGAGCCTGTGCCCTCTCTGCCATGTGCCCAGTACTGCTCTACAGAGAGAGGCATGGGGATATAAGCCTGGAAGAGGATGCTGCTCCTGCTGCTGGGTCTATACCTGCCAACTGGATCCATGGGGCAAGCTAGGTCTCTGCTGCTGGCAGTCTTGAACCTGGTGCAGTGCCTGGGCTGAGACAGACAAAAAGTTGTTTGTTGGTTCCAGCTCCAATAGCACACAGGAATGTTGAACTCATATTATCTCCATGGAGCAGTCCAACAATAGTTGAACATGTGTTACTTATTATGACCTGTAGATACTCCTCCAATGAAAGGCTGTAACTTTGCTATATGATCACACTTAGCACATGGTTTTACTGGTTGAATGTATTCATGCTTACATTTTAAAGGTAGTTAACATGTGCAACATGGCCCCTAGACTTGTACTGCTTTTGTATTTCCTTCCCTATGTCTCACAAACCCAGTTACTGGATTTTCCTTACCTTGTTGCTCTATGGTGTTAGACCCCTGAGCCTAACTGTAACTTTTGCCTAAAATCCTTCCTGATTGCCCATAGACCTGGAGATTCTGATGTGGTTTATCTCACCCCTTTCTTTCCACATTAATTCATGTCTGCAGTCCTGATTTTTCTCCCCCTTTTCTTCCTCGGCCATTACTCAAATCTTTTTGCTGATTGGGGTACACTTCAGGCCTTGCTAGACTGCTCCTAGCTCCTGCCTAGATTGGTCTACTATTTCTGTTGTCTTTCTGGCTTCTGCAGTATACATATAAACTTGTTCCCTGGGCAAATCAAGTTAGGATGAAAAATGTTACCTATTACATAACAGGTAATTCTGCTCGGGCAGAGTTATGGACACTCTGCAACTGGCTTCTTGGGGTATATCAACCCTGCAATCCACAATGGTGTCAGTGCAGGTTTGGCAGATGTAACCAAACTAGCAAGCCCGGGCATCAGTAGTAGTCTATCAGTTGCAACACTGGCTGCATCAGCCCAATTGAGACCCAGCAGCTGAGGTTGCTATGACATGGCTGTTACTCTGCTATTGGTATCTCAGTTAGCTAATTTAAAGTCAGCAAGGGATATTTACACCATCTGGAGTCATACCTTAGAATTCCAGGGTGTTTGCTCCCCTGGCTGCCCCGTTAGCCTGATGATCAGGCCATGCTTGCTGGAAGAAACAGAACTGTAATGGGTCATCCACCTTCAAGGGTTTGATATCTCCATTTACCTGAGTTCTTGCACTGCTATGAATGATTGCACAAAGTAAGGGGAGGGGGTAAAAAAAAAAAAAAGTTTCCATTCCAATTTAGTAGTGTGTGCAAAATTCTACTTGTGCAGATGACCAGAGAGACCGATGTAAAAGTATTTGTGATCCTGGTCCACTGTGTAATAGGCTGTTTAAAAAAAATCGTATTGTTTATGGTCTTCCTTAAGACTGGTTTTGGTAGTGGCAGTGTTAGAAGACTGAATGGAGGCAAACAAAAACTTCTGAATTAAGGGTCCTTGGTAGCAAACCAGAGTATAATTTTAGATAAGTTTGTTTAAAATCTGACATCTGTCAGCCCTTTCTAGAAAGCATGTATTTTTATTCTCCAAAAAATGTAGTTTGCAAACAATGACTTCTTTATTTACCTGCCAAGGCCTAAGTGAAAGATGTTCTGTCTATAGCTGTGGCATTAATGTCTAATGGAGTGCAGGCAATTTGATGCCATGCCCTGTCCCAAGTGTCAATGATGCCATCTGTTAACTGTGCATGAGAACCTAGTTAGGCTGTATCTGTAATGTCTGCAGCACAAATGAAGTATGCTTTTCTATTTGGATTTTAAATAAAAAGCCTTTGCAAAGAGGAACATTTGAAGCAAGACTCATGTAGGAAGCAAGAGAGAACACTTACTTTGAAAAGCCATTAATTTTATTAGTAACTTTCCATATTCTCTGCTGCTGTTTCAGGCATTTCGTCCTTGCAGCCCTATTTCTTCCTCCTCTTGATCCTTCGTTGAAAGTTCTAATCCTCTGTTTAGATCACAGTCTGTTGCCATAGAAATAACTGATGTTACAAACTAAGCAAATGAGACTTCCTTGAAGTAATGAGCAGAAGGGTATCCCTTATTTTCAAACAGATGAGGGAAAATTATAACATGCCTATAGATAGATTTCTCTTCAAGGCTCATGATTTTTTAATTTCTTTCCAATGACATCATAAGTTAGTTAAAGGTGCTGAACTGATTAAGGGGCCTCTCAAAAAAATTAAAAAAAAAAAGTTCAGAGGCAACAGAGCAAGTTCTCTTTCTGCTTCACCTCCACTCTAAGGGGACCAGAGGACAGTTCAGTCTTCATTCTTGTCCAGGCTTTGTTTTCACCACTGATGCTGCAGATACCCGTCTGCTGGTGGTGGTTGTCGTTTTTTAACAGACTAAAAGCCTCAACTTGCACTGCTAAAGTTGCTTTAAAGTCCTTAAATGGTAACCATACCCATTACTGACCTATGATTTGAACCACTAACCTGGCAACATACAGCGCCATGGCGTAGAACCAGCTTCCTGATTCCTCCAGTCTCCAAATCTTGCCTTTCCTGAAGGTCCCCATTTGTGCATATTGTCTCGTCTCCTTATGACGAAGTCTTTTTTAAAGTCAATATAAAAACCTAAATTAAAAAGCCAGATTTAGAATGGACTTGATAAGACTTTTTAGTGTAAGTCACCCAACAACTAACAATGAAGGATAATCCAAGAAGGGAAACCACCAGAGTACTTATATTTTAAGGTTTTTCATTTTGTTCATTTGCCTGAGAGAAGGGAAAATAAGATCACAATCTGTAAAGTTGTACTCCCATGGGCCTTGAATTCAGTTTACTAAAAATGTTATCTTACTGAAGAATGGGTGTTTTAACAGTCTCTGTTCCATTGTAGGGAGAGCCAAAGCAAAACATTGTATAAAACAATGCAAATTTATGATGAAGTCTTAGATACTAGTGTAAGCTACTTTACATGGAGTTGGTTTACATGTGGCATGGGAAAGGCCCTCTACCCCAGCTCAATCAATCTCCTATTATCTGAATGTTAAGGAAGTCTGTCAATTTTACCATATTTTCCATTTCTTGACTTAAAGAATTTTGGACAATTCTGACTATAAATAGTTAAAATAATCCCCTTCCTGATGGGATGTGTGCAATTTATTTAAAAACCTTCAGCTCACTTGTCTTCTGTGAAGCACCATTCTATGGGTCTTTATTCTTTCCCTCCCTGCTATTTCCTGAGTTCTGTTTTCTGTCCTTTCCCTTAAGTCAGACAACTTTCACCCTTCCAATTTTTATTGCAGTTTACCTGTTTCTGTCTTTTCCACACTGCTTCAGAATTCAGGTTTCCTATTGTCAAGTTGTTGGGTTGCTAGTCTGAGTTGGGTTTTGGGGGGGGGGGCACGCGCGCAGGGGCAAGAGAGGGGTATTTTTGTTTTGTCTTCCCCCCTACTTGTTTTCGTACTCAGCTTCAACATTTCAGTGATGGATAATAAAGTTTTATGAAAACATTAATTGATTAGCATGTCTAACCCTTTGTAGAAGTAGGTAAATATTCCCATTTTATAAAAGGGGAAAACTAAAACTAACTTTGCTTGAGGTCACATACAATTCAAAAGCAAAGGAAGAAATAGAAATGGAGTTCCAGATCCATCTTCTAAACAGGAAACAGAATTCCCTTTTTAGTCCTACTTGTCCTATTCATTCATTTTATGATTTTTCTCACCTCAAAGAAACATAATGATCAATGACTGTTTAGGAACAAGGAAAGAAAAGCAGCCATGAGGAAATTTTAAAATTATTAGAAAAAATAACATTATTTTTTCTTTTTTCCTGTAAGTCAGAATTTCCTAAATTGCCATGCCCACCTGTTTTCCACATGGTCTTTAAACATAGTACCATGCATGTGCTTCCCATGTTGGCAAAAATATAAACAAGGAGTCCAAAGGATTCTTTATATTCTTTGCACTGGGCTGCTACAATAGGAGCACAAAAGTAGGACTATGAAAAAACACATGGACATTAGGGTGAAGTAAAATACAGTACCCTACATTTAGCTACCTATGAGAGGCACATTGCACTATATATTCCTGTTTCTTACCAGGGTCATTCCTAGCATTCACACTGATCTGTAAAACCCTGTGTAGCTTGGTTGCTCCCTGCCAGTGACTTTCCATGTGTCTCTCTTACAACTAAAGTTTTTTTAACCACTATTTTTAATAATTAATAGTTTGGGATTTCTGGTAGTGGGAAAGAGGCTGACAACTTTGAAATGGATTAATCTCAGCCAGAGCCTATTCTCACTGACAGTACAGGGTAAGGCTCACTTCTACATTTGGGTTATGCTTCTTGTGTGTGTGGAGAAAAAAAGTACTAGCCCTAAATTTTCAATGGGGCAAGAATCTTCACTGCTCAAATTCACAGCCTCAAAAGGTTTCCATCCCCCAGACATTCCTATATACATTGCGTATTAGTCCCTTAGACAAAGAAAAAGTATTGGAAAGCTACATCTTGGAGAGCAACAGTTGCATTTTGTAATTTTAAGTAATTGCACAATGTGGCAATGTGGTTCCTGTTCTTATTTTTTAAAAGTTTTATTCTCTCTAAAAACAGGAATGTTAGGATCCAAGCTGATCCCTAATTTGACTATCAGCCATCATTTCTTTTTCGGGAAGTTATTGCCAACTATGTCACAGAGAGGAATCTGCACTTACTTGATAAAAAATTAGCTTGAAAACCGCAGAGTGAAAATGACAAGAAACAGGACTGACTTGTCTCAATTTTTACTTCCTGTTTTCCTGGTTAATATTGAATTTTGGGTAGTCTGAATTTACAGCAACTTGAAAACATCACTATAGTGAACAAGTCCAACAAGAACAGGCGTGAAACCAGCATTGCTTCTAGGGAGAAACAGTCCTGTTTTTACTTACCTCAAGGTAAGTGCAGAGTGATGCCATGACTTGCCCTATCAGTACTAATTATTTTTTTCTAAAGAAAAAACAAGATTGAATAAGGATTGTTTTATAAGTGTAATATATTTGAAGTAAGTGTAAAGTGATTTGAAAATAAAAAACCCTGCATTTTTAATGAAAATATATGGAAAAATGAGTGAGTGCTTTTCTCCTTTTAGGCTGAATTTTTCTACATACACTAATGAGAAAAATCAGACCTGCATAGTGAGCTTACAATTATAGCCAGCACCACAGTCAGGATGGGCAACATTCACTCACAAAATGTGCAGCTAGAGGTGGAAAGGAGGGGAGGGGAACTAGAGGGAGAAAATATCTGTTGAAGACTGAGATAGCTACTGAGATCTGGAAAGCTCTTGAAGGCAGTGCCCAACTTCAAAGGACTGAAAATGAAGAAAAGGAATTTCTTTCAGTGTAAAGGCTAGGAAATGTCCAAGTTCTGACTTCTGTTTCTCCCCTCATTTTAATATTATGTCTACGTCACAAACCACCCTTGCTCTGCTTGCTTTTTTTACCTGATGAGAAGTTTGGGGCTGGGACCATCATTTTTGTGCTATGTATATGCAATAATGCAATCCTGAAGTGTGTACAGAAGTCCTCCGTGTACGTTTTACAGTGCTGTAATTTAAAGCACTTTTATAGCACTATAAAGTTACAGAGCTCTTAAATATGACAGAAACGTAGCTGTGACAGGGAGCTGTCTTTGGCTGCATTAAAAAAAAAAAAATTATATGCCAGTACGCATGCTCCCATCAAGCCTTGCTGGATTTTTCTCCTCTGGTGATCAGCTTCCCCACCTTTACTCACCTACCACAACTTGATGTTACTTGGTTCTAAAGAAAGAGGGAGGCTGACCCACAGGTTCCCAGACAGGCTCCAGGCTCACCACCCATACGATAATGATGTGTTGCCTTAAGGGCAAAAATGCATGCTCCTACCTCTCCTTGATATGCCCCATGCCTTGCAGATGGTTTTATAAATTTCTCTTTATATTAGGGTCTCAGCTGCTGTGGTCTTAGCCTCTCTCTCCCTAGCTAGGCCTGTCAGTCAAAACTCACTAATCGGGGCTTGACTCTGAGGCTCTATTTCTCTAACTCACTCGGGATCAAGGCCCTCCATTCTACACTCTCCACAACACCAGGCCTACTGGACCTTCTACACCGTACGCCATTGTGGTGCCAGACTGCTGAAGCCTCAGGCCCCTTCAGCTTTGCCCCTCTTTCTGTAGTTAGGGCTTTTTGCCTAAGTCCACCCGCTAGGACCTATCTTCCCTTCAAGCACCTTTGGGCTCGTGGCCCTAGTGCAACACCCCTAGTGCAGCAGGGCTTCTCAAGCCCTCTATCACGGTGCCTCTTGGCACTAATGAGGCCTTCTCCACTCCTACAGCCTCAGCCACAAACCACCAGCATTTTTAACATCAACAGTAAACCATAGGCTCCTATGGCCATATAGTAGAACTAATAATAAAGAAATAAGTGAGGCAACGTGCCCACTTACTTTATGTGATCATGCTCTCACAGAGTGACATATACTTCCCAAAAAGACTGCTGCAGTTGCACCATAGTCATCAGGGGTCTCCCTCTCTGGCCTTCTCCACTTGCAGTTTATATGGTTCTCGCCTTCCCCTTTCTGTCACCTGACCAGCCGGCAGGACTCGATCCTTAACCCCTACTCCACCAGCCGGCTGCGCCGGAAAGGTTCTGGTTTTAAAGGAACTGCCCTGTTTCTCGGTAACAGGGCTAGGGTTCCCTGTTACTGTAGCATTTGGTGGTAGGTAGTTTCTGAGGCTCTCTGCACTTTGCAGGCTAGGAGGCAGGGAACACTCTGCAGCTTTCCAGGGCTGCAGGGGAATGTGGACAGGGGCAGACCAGCGGAGAAGGTGAATCTGGGATGAGAGGCTGTCACTCAGCCTCTCATCTTACCCTGGCCTCTCCCATCCTCCTCCTGCCCAGCACTGGTAGTAGGCATCGCTTCTGCCATGGGCCGCACAAAAGCTCTCACCCAGGCTGACGGTTTGGCTCCAAGTGTCTGGTCCCCAGCCATATGGGGTCTCAGGTGTGTGTGTGCGTGCCACCCAGGGATTGCCCCTTCATCACTGGGCATGAGCACCACATCTGCCATGAGGCCAGGCAGCAGCTCTTGCCTGGTCCTGCTCTAAGCCTTTGGTCCACAGTCACATAGGGTCTCAGGGAGCATGGCGGAGGGGGGCAGGAAGGGACTCTGTGTGTGTGTGATATGGACCTGCCCTGGCTGCAAGGCCCGCTGGGGACTTGACAGCCTCCTGGGGTGACAAGAGTTTCACAGAGCCTGAAGACCCCCAGGACAGAGGTTGTAAAGTGGGCTGTACTCCTGGGACCTGGGAAGCACCATCTTCCCCCTCCCCTACCCCTAACCTGTCCCATCTGTTCCAGTCACTGCCATCTCAGTTGACTGGCAGGAGCATAATGGGCTTTGTAGGCTTGGCTAGTGGGCTACCCTTGGTGGTGCTGGGGAGCAGTAACCAAATTCACAACGCCCGTGGGATACTGACAGAATCACCAAAACATTGACCAGTGTACAAAAGTTATTTGAAGTGCTGTAGATTGCTAAAGTGCTGTAAAATACGGTGCTTCAAATTTAATACTTCATTTAACAAGGGTTAATTTAAAGCACTGTACCCATTTTCCTTATGCTTAAAGCCCGTTGAGGTTTTTTTTCCTTTTTTAAAATCGTCTGTGTGAAGACATTTTTCTTAGCACTGATGGCTACTTCTCCATTATTCTTCATCAGTTTTCATTTTCAGCAGGGATTGACAAATAATGCTCTAATTCAAAGGCAAGTTCTGTGCAGAACTCTCTTTCAAAAAGTCTGTCATCTTCCTTTTTTTTTTCATAGAGCTGAGGTCATAATTTAGTTCTTAATGGGATTAAACACTAGCTTTCCTCTCGCATGAGAGGTGGTGAAATATTTTAAGAGTGCATCTTAACTGAGAGCCTGTGTGTCTTCCAGAAAATATGGGAGAAGGGAGTCAGTCATTTTGAAGGAGCACAGTTCTTTGTGGATTTCTCTGAAGGAAAGTTTTTGGGTTTTGTATTTTTTAAGTATCACTCTGTTGATTTTCTTTATGAAAAAGAATGGCAAGATACCACTAATCTTGACCGTTCCTTCTCTACAGCTGCCAGCTGTACTGTATCAACTCAATAGGGAAGGCACAAAGGGGAACTGAGGGGCAGAAACAGGGGGAAAAAAGCAGAGGCACAAGGAGGAGGGGAAAATTTCTGTGCGTCTAAATGAAGGCAATATGAAGTATTGAAGCAAGGGATAAACTTAGATTAAAAGGGAGTTATGAAGTATGTCAGTGACTGAAAGGAAAATAAATTGCAAGGGCCATTACAGTTATCCCCACACTAAACATTATAAACCCAGAAAGTGCAGATTTTGGCTTTTTTTTTTTCACGCTTAATACTAACTTGTTAAGATATGGGAAATGCAAGGTTAAGGCAGCCAACCAACGTGTCCCTGCCTTCTAGTGAAATCATGAGGGAGGAACAAGAAAACAGTATTATGCGATTAACCTGGGACCTCAAATACTAAAATATCTTAATCATGGTTATTTCATTATAGGCAGAGTTGGTCATTTGGATGTCTTAACTGTATATTTCTATACACATTCTTGTATTTTTAGATTTCTTCTAAACTTAGGTTTTGACTGGATCCCAGAAGATGTTCAATTAAAGGTGAAGGTGGGATCAACTATGATCCAACAATTGTGCCTCCTGTCATGCATGGCAGGAGATAGAGATCAGGCTTCCAGCTGTGGGAGTGCAGGGCAGTCAAGGGCTCCATGTGCTTCTCCAGCTGGGAACCCCGATCAGCTGATTGGGGCTGTCAGGTGTGGGAGTGCATCCAAGCCCCTGGGACTGGCCACACATTCAATTTATGGCATGATAGGAACCAGCCACAAAGTTATTACATATTTTAGTGTAATAACTTTGTGACTTATTCCCTGTTTTATCACTTCATTAATTGAATGAATGTGTGACTTGATTACTACTTTAAGATGTGATTAACTGGTGTAATGTCCACCAGGGGCTTGATATAGTCAGACTTGTGGCTCTCAGTCATTTAAGTGCTTGTGAAAATTTTCCCCAAAGCTTTAATTATTTTTCTAAGGCACCTGAGATACTATAGGGAGATAGTTGTTGCTGGAGCTGTATCCATTGACTTCAGTGGCAAAACTCCTTTTTTAACTTCAGTGGTGCAGGATAAGGTATAAAACATTTTTAAAGTCTTAAATACAAGGAAAAAGGGCCCCTTTGCCACTTCTATGTAGCAGCTGGAATGCTGACTACTCTCTTCCTTAATATGGAGTCATTGTGGTATCCTGGGGCCATTGTTCTTCCCAAGTATGACAAGTTGGGGTTATCGGCACTTTAGCAGTGCTAACAGGTTCCTTGCATAGAGTGTTAAAGAGCTCTGAATATCCTTTCTACAATGCACCAGAACCTGGGAGACAACATAGTGCTAACCACTAATTCTTCCTTCTGACTGTCTACTTGTAATGCCAGGTGAATAAGTTTACCACCTTACTGGTAAACTTTTTGCTGTCTGTCACAGAGCACTTAGGTGCCCTGCTCCTTTAAAGAGCTGAAACTGCTAGGGAGAGAGCCATCAGGACCGTGTCCAATGGGACGTGAAAGCAGCCTTCCTATATCATAAATCCATCAAGATGTGGCAGGCGAGAATAGAGGGTGCCTATCGGGCTGAATTGGCACGGTCAAGGGGCCTGAAGGGTAACACAGCCATCCTTAGGGACCCTATCCTGTGACACTGTCCATTTGCATCACAAATGGTGGGGCTTATCTATAATATGGGTGCCATGAGCTATAGACTCAGAAAATGCCAGTTTTAGCTGCAGATAAATTATTATTGTGAGCATAATGATAGCCAAAAATAATGATGTTATAAATTGTTTTGTTATCAAAGGCTAAAGTATAGAAGATACTAAAGAGAAGCAAGTTCAGCTGCCCTATTTTGTTAAACCACTGAGTATGCTTCAGGTTTGGTTTACTTAATCTCAGAAGTACCCTTAGGTGACAGGAGACTAAACAAGGTGGCTTTTAACTTCCTTGTGCTTCCAGGAAAATGATTTCTAATTGCAATTTAAAAAACACGAAGTCAAAGAATGTGAGGAATGTGCTCAATGGCTGTTGAGTAAAACCCACCCACGTTAATTAAAGTAATTGAGGAACACTTGAAGCACTCTGCTTCAGACCTGACTGAATAGAGGCCAACTGGAACTGGTCTAGAATCATTTACCACATTGTGACAAATCATCTCTGCATATGTACTGCAGTGCTTCCTTGCCTGCTTCTGCAGTTATAAGTATGCTTAAGTCCATTCCATGTTGGAGTGTATCCAAATCAAATATTATAGGTGGTAGTAACTCAACACAAAAGTAAAGACTGAACAGAAATGCTATGTTGTACATTTCTTTTGTTGATGGTTTTTTCCAGGCATGTGCCATAAGGGAGCACATTCCTAGCAAGGAGTGAAAGCATATACAGATTACATTAACACCTATAAAGGTGGAAGTTCTTGATGCAGGCCAGTGATTCTCAACCAGGGTGCCACAGCACCATGGAGTGCTGCCAGGTGTGAGGAGATGAGCACAGGCTCGAGCTCCAATCTGCCTGGCCATCCCTTCTCCCTCCCCCTGCATTGTGGGGAGGTCAGCATAGCTCTTCCTTCCTGGATGCCTGCCTCTACTGCCAAGCCTCTGTAGAAAGAGGTAACCGCTGTGAGAAATGAATTTGTTTTTGAAATGTAGTGTCGTTCAGTTCACAAAAATTCTGGAGCGGTTCCTGGAGTCCAAAAAGGCGGAGAACCATTGCTGTAGGCACCTCCTCTGCTATGAAGTAATACCTGTATCATGAGCTTGTGCTATCAATGCATGCTAGACAACTCAGAATATAATCTGCCTGCACAACTGGCTTGCTCATATTCTTAGGCCTGCGCTCACAGGTTTCTAGCACTTGGTCATGCTATCTGAGAGAGTACCCAAAGCAAAAGAAAACTGCTCTCATTTAGGACATTTTCTGTTTTGGAGGTTAGCCCCAGATGTGGCATTTGTCCCTGGATATATTATGCCTGTGTTTGTCCCAGACCAGAAATATCTCAGAAGTGGTATGTATACACATTGCCCTTCAAATCATAGTTCAGTAAGCAGCTGAATGCAATGCTACTTTTCTGCCACTGATTCAGTGATGCAGTCCTGGGACAACTGTACAGATGTATGTTGTAGCATCTGGGGATACATTGTTACTACCTCTAGCCCAGTAAACTTCTTTAGGATCTATCCTGAGATAAGGGGCGTGGATGTTTGTATGCTTTCACTTTGTCCCAGGATAAAATAATTTAGCTCAGGATAAACATAGCGTCTGTTTTCAGCCAGAATACTCTGTCAAGTGTATCTGCTTTGCAGCACTTCACTTGTGCCTTTTCCATGATAGATCACAACTTGTAGGATCTTAGGATATTAAGACTCAAAAACCAGCCTTTTGTTCTTTTTTTCCTTTTTTTGGAAGTGGGACCAGAAGGAATTTCCAGCTTCTTGATGTGATGTCAGTTTACTGTTAGCCTGCTTTAAATACTATAGTGTTTTAGAGGGACATGAGTCCTGGTATAATTAAGGAACATAGTGGCAGAGCAGTTAAGGTGTTGCTATTATGGTTCTAGAGGTATGAAGATGAGCCCAGCTCTGGACTTGTGCCAAAGGCTGTACCCCATTTCCCCAGGTAGAATGATCAGATACTGATATACAGCAGGGTCAGCAAAGGAGCTGGATGTTATACTGGCCACATTATTCTACTGTGTGCCATTGGATAGACACTTGTGTGCTTTAACTACATCAGCTCTGTTGGCCTCTTATGTTTTGTTTCTTCTTTTGGGGTGGGAAGTATCGTGGGTGTGGAACAGAGTAGGGGTGGGTAGAAAAGATTAGCTTTTTGACCTGCAGTAGGTAAACCTACTGCAGCATATCTGGCATTTCTGCTGTTAATACAGAGAAACTCATAAACCTCCCTTCTTTGTAATAGTGCCCATTAGATAGAATATCAAGGTATATGCAGACTTTTACATTTAGATGCCTATCTGTGCAGATGTTCAGGGGGGTTAAATTGGGCCAAAAATAGAAGGCCCAAATCCAAGCTAGTTCACCTGAATAGGTGAACTAATTTAGATAGGAAATGGGTTAGCCTGATCTGTTGAATGTTTGCACGCATCTGGAGTGTGGTCCCACAGTGGGGAAAGCCCAACTGCTTGCCTAGCCCTGGGGCTGTGCTCTTCCTACCTCCTCAACCCTGACCAGGCTGTTTTTTTGGCCTCCCAGTCCTGCTAAACCCCCTCATGGACCCACTAGCTGTTCTAATCCTCCCTGCCCCACCCCTGACCTGATTACTTACACCAGGTTCACTGTGTGACTCCCAGCACTGATGAACGTCTACATATACCACTCCTGAACTTTGGTCAAGGGATTTAAAGTAAGTCACACGATTGTAGATCAAGGGCAGCAAATGTCTTCAAGTAACTTCAGTGTCCTAGCTGTATTTCTTCTTTGCTATGCTACCTTCTCTCCATAAGTCAAAATAAACAATAGTGCTTCTAAAGAAATGTAAGATGTACTAATTTTTGGAATAATTAAATTGGATTTTTTAGTGTTAGAAAAGTATTCCAGCCATCAGAACAGTCTGGATGCAAAAACATTGCAAAACAGATCAATAAAATTTCATTGCAGTCTGGATCAATAACATTTGTCATCAGTTTCATCCTGCCTATAAACTGTCAATGAAGAAATAGACTTGTTCCAAGAATCAAAAAATAGCTGTGGGTAGTATTCCTATTCATTATTGTTATTTAACTAGCAAAAAGCTCGGTGATGTGCATGGTGATTTACAATGGGATAAAATTAATCTCTGATCCAAGGAGCTTGAAATATAAATAGCAATTCAAATGATTCTGGGCTTTTTTTTTTTTAATGACTGTATGCAGGTCAGTGAGCAAGAATTCTGATTAAGCTTCACTTGGCAGCTGACATACCCTCAACATTAAGTTGTCAGATTTGGAGTGCAGGCATAATGGTACAAAGCCATAGGACTGCACAACATCTGGATGGTTAGTGGCAGTAACACCAGGATTCCTTGGAAAGTTCTCAGAACTCAGTTTGCTAGGAGGATCATTAGTTAACCTGGTGTAGACCAGGTACTGACAGTTGGTGCAACATGAAAGCTGTTCCATTGCCAGCCAATGGTGCGAGGAATGGAGGTCGACATTAGTACCGAACAAGGTCCCCATCACAAATCCTACAGTTTACCCACCTAGCTTTAACCTGCCATGCCCTCAGTGGGTCTTGCTGAATAGGTTCTGGACGCGGCAAGGTCTGTGTGCAGCCAAACTCCACCACTGGGGTCTTCATGACAATCCAGACGGTAGCTATGGCAAAACACATGCTATGTCACATACTGACGACGACTGCCCTGTATGATCCGTGGTGGACTACAGGAACTGCATGTGGCCACTGAGAATGGTAACACATGACTTTGACTGACTGACTGACTGCATTCCAGTTTAGCTTCCTACTTATTTGAGTGCCTTTTCTCTCTGCACCAGGAACAGGAACTTTAGCTTAAAATGTACAAACTGCTTCCATTTTGGTAGTGCAGCATGTTGTGTACTGTAGAGAATGGCATGCAATAACAATGGAGCTTATATTTTTTCAAGAACTTCTATTAGCACTCCATCTTGACTCTTAGAAAAAGTCTAAGAACATATGAAAAACAAACACTTCTGTAGCTTAAGTCCCTTTGCTATGCTGCTGAAAATACTTGTCAGGGATGTGGAGTCTACAGGCAGTGGAGCCAAACTTGCATTGGCGATATGGAGGATGATTTATAAAAGTCAAGCTGCTTGAAAACTGGAAACAAAATGCTCTGTATAAGCATAATTTTGACACTCTGGCTTAATTAAATTTTTGTTGTCTTAGGCCAGTGCTGAATTTGATCCACTGAAATATTCAGCAATATATTGTAACTGCGAAAACATTACTCTTGTGTGAGAAGTGTGTTGCTGATCTGAAAAATATAACGAATGGTACAAATTTGGCTAAAGAAATGTGTGACTTGGGAAGTGCCTCCTGAGCTTTGGTCATAGTTTGAACTCATCAAGACTTTCAATACCTAAACCAAAATGAAAGTATTTTAATTTAATATAGCAAATGAACTGGAGCTACAAAGCATGCACCTAAATTTGGACCTGTCCTTGGGTGCTCAAGTCCCAAGTTCCTGTGTGGTTTTATTGTGCCAGGTTTGCAAACAGGCATTGATTTCTAATGTGTGGAGAAAGGACTTAACAGAAACTCAGTGGCTTTTGTCTGCAACAAATAAACTAGGCAGACTGTGTATTGATTTTTTTTTTTTACTGTATTCTCATTTTAATTCTATATTATGAAAGCACTGGAGCCAGCATAAATATTTGTGCATACTCCATGCCAATCAAAAACTACATGCTCTTCCACACTAGTTGACTATGGGTGCTGGAAGGCATGAAGAGTGTGTTTCATTGACCCATGCTAAACAATAGAGAGCCTGGGCCAGGTATGAGGGCCTAGCACTGGAATTAGCATTTTTAATTAAAATATTGGAAACTGAATTATGAGCTAACAGCTTTTCATTTACAAATATAAAACTGAGAAGAACTTTTTCTTAATCAGCAGGTAGCCAGTTGTTACTCCATTCAACACACAATTTTATTTTCTTTGGGACAGACTTGTCCACATGGGAAACAACATATAAACAATAAAGCAAACAAGTCCACAAACAAAATCAAAACCCGTCATCCTTCCTCAACCCCGAGAGGACAATCCTGGCTCTGTGCTACCTCTTTAACACCTAGCCTTCCCCTTCCTCCTCAACTACCCTCTTTTGAATCTTTTAACGTCCCCTGGGGCCAGACAATCATTCGTGGTAGCTGGCCCTATGTTCCTAGGCAAGCAGGCTATTACCTTTTAATCCCCTGCAATGGGGCTTCAGCCATTAAGGCATGCATCTTGTTGCACAGCATGTGAATTCTCTTATACTTTTTCTAAGAATCAAGATTCAAGCTTCATAGTGGCTGAGTATATAAAGACAATTTTCTTTCTTCTTTTGTAATTAACAAAAATGAAAAGCATATTTTTTTGATCTGCCTGTCATGGAGGATTCGGAATACTTGTAAGTGTTCAGGGTCTTCTTCTATTTGGCATTGAAGAAAAGGTCAGCAAATTCCATAGTGTTCATTTCAAACCCCAGAAGGTGGTGCTTTTTGATCAGATTCAAAAGCCACGTGAGAGCTCAGAGGTAAAGTCTCTTTTGCATTTGTTACACACTTTGCTGTAAAGCTGAGAAAATGCTGAAAAGATATGACTTTATAAAATGTTAAAAATTAAGAAAGAGTACAAGGTCAAGATATTTGAGTGATGGTTCTTCATAAAGAAGATATGTGTTTGAAAATGTACTTGTATTACTGTATTACTTAGGAGCTCTAGAATCTTAAGGCTTGAAGAGATTTCACTGGGTATCTAGTCCTACTCCCTGCACAGATGTAGGAATTGCCATTCCTAAATTGGTCAATAACTAACTGTAACAAGGTGAATTTTTGCAGTGCATGGGGAATATTCGGCGCACCGCGAATATTTAAACTGCAAATGCTGAACCCGCAAATGGTGAGGGTTTCCTGTATAGACACCAAACATGAAGACAATTCCTTTCCCAATAAATGCAAACTCTAAGGGTAGGTATATCATTCTTAAAGTTTATACGCTTAAAGGCAGGTGGTGGAACACAAGGAAATGATTAAACAGTATTGATTAGTATGATAGGCAGGTGGATCAGCACAAAAGGAGCATACCCATTGGCATATCTTTGAAGGTATTACAAGGGAGAAAGATAAAAGGAGATAAGGTGGCTGTGGGGTGTTTATAGGGAACTTCTCAACCATGAAGAGTAGTGTGGGAGAAACTACACAGATCCTTGTTTGAAATTTTACAAAAGGAGGCTGGCTTCATGGTCTGAATGGAGGAGGGAATTAACACTGGGGCACTGAGAGAAAAGAAGGATCCTGGGTGAAGGTAGATTTTGAAAGTAAAGATGGGCGGATAATGTTTGGAAAGGCAGGGATGGGGGAATGACACATGGCCAAAGCAGCAAAGTAGATTTTTGATACAGCGTTCTAGATGGGTATGAGGTGGCAAAACTGGCAAAGCTAAAGAAAAGGCTGCTACTGTGATTTAGACACGAGATGAGTCTGCATAAGAGTTTTTAGTTGTGTGGACAACTAGGAAAGGCTATATCTTAGAGATGTTATGCACAAAGAATTGGGAAGTTTAGACCTCTGTCTGCATCCTTACACTCAGCCTTAAACCAAAGTTCAAGATGACTTCATAGTCATAACCCTGAGTGGCATGCCTGTTAGGGGTATGCATAGTACTAGAAAGAGGGACTAATAGGTAGTTTGGTGGTAGATTAACACTAACAGTGCTAGTTGTCTGGGGAGTAGGACTTTTTCTAGTTCAGATGCTGCGGTGATAGGGTGAGAGCAGTAGACTATGGGCTGAGGAGGGAGAGGAGGATCCACGCGGTGAACCAAAGACTGCGGCGCTGGTGTTATCGGGAAGGCTTTGGCTTCCATGACCACAGCCTGCTCTTTGGAGAGAGAGGCAGTGAGCTGCTGGGAAGAGATGGCC
>NW_017728949.1:35609376-35650081 GCF_001723895.1 Crocodylus porosus | reverse complement strand
GACCCCAGCTGACTTCCTGCCCTTTGGGCAGGGGGCTGGACTCGATGATCTCCCGAGGTCCCTTCCAGCCCCAATGTCTATGAAATCTATGAAATTATCACCAGAGACCATTTTATCAGGTTTACTTGTAGGAATTCTGGATTCTCCCCCAACTCTGCCATCAGCACCTCTACCAAATCTGGAAAGGCAAAAGTTATGCTGCTGCTTCCTTTCTGGTATGCCTAAATTCGATTTATCAACTTTTATCCAAGAGAAGAAAACTGCTCTTTTGCAAATGAGCTGGATCTCACTCTGTAGGGGGAATGTAACAGAGAAGTGCCTCTTTGGGGTCCATCAACCCGTTGCCCTGCCCACCTGTTGTGGGTCAACCGCCCACCTTATCACCTGCCATGCCTTGTTGTTAATTGATTAATAGATGTAATTAAGTGGAAGGCTGCCCATTTTCTGCCCCAATGCTCGGGGGTGCTATCTGACGCTCCATTCCTCCCCTATACCACAGCCCAAGCCTCGCAGATGGTATTTGTAAATTCCTCTTTCTGTTGGGGTCTAGGTCACTGTGGACCTACCCCTTTTTCTTCTAGCTAGGCCTCTCAGTCAAAAAAACCAACCCACTAATTAGGGTTTGACTCCGAGGCTCTAGCTCTCAAAAAACCCCTCACTCGGGCTCCTTCCCCTCTGTGTCACTGGGGTCCACTCACCCCCAAAATGCTGCGCTCTCTCCAGCACACCCCAAAATGCCGCACCCTCTTTGGTGTGCCCCAAAAGGCTGGGACCTCTCCAGTGCCAGGGTCATCACACTGCGGTGGGCCCCCTATGAGGCCTCCTTCATCTCCTAAGAGCCTCACCCAAACCACCGGTTTTAAACAGCAAACAAAACATAAGCCCCTGGGCTATAACATAAATTCAAGCGACCTGGCTGTAACATCATCCAAGCCACACCCAAGGATGCTCCAGCCCTCACCCATACCAAAGGCTGTGCCTGTAGTCAGGCCTCTCCCCTTTGGTTGCTCTGGGAGAGCTCCTTGCCCCTTGGCTTCTAGCAGGAAACTGCTGTCTTGGGTTCAGCCCTGGGGTCTATATGTGAGCCAGGGCCTGCCCCTTCCAGTCACCTATCCGGCTGGCAGGGCTTGAGCCTTAACCCCTACCTGACCGGCCGGCCATGACCACAAGGTTCTGTCTCTTAGTAACAGGGTTAGAGTTCCCTGTTACAGGGAAATTAAGGTTTATAAATTGATGCCCCATTAAATAACATTTTAGAGCCATCTTGTTTTTAATAAAATTGTTTAAGTCCTAAAAGGGATTAACAATTGGGTTGTTTATTATAGAGCATGTGGGAGATGAACCCATAGAAATCTGTATCTGTAGCTTTTCTTTTAGTGGGTTAATGGTATACAGTGGATATAACCTTGAAATAAAACTGCACAAATGCACAAATGAAAGGAAATGTTCACATGCCCTGTCCATATTATAAATCAAGCACAGATTATACAAATTCAGTTTTTGAGACTAAGATTTAAATAAAAATGTGGAACTAGAATAGCTCATTGTGTTAGAAGAAGACGCATTTTAATAAAAACACTTTTGTTAACACTATTTGCCAGTCTGAATGGGTTTTAGTTACCATCTATTTCTGTCTCTCTCATTGTAAATGTGATATCTATTCACATTTCACAAGTGCATTTTTAGTATCAATTCAGCCATATTCTGAAAGTTTTGAACACAAATGGGAAATCAGCCAAATCCTGCACTATCTTATTTCCTGTGCTGCAATACAAAGACAACAGAGAGTAGCTTTACGGTTCATATGAGTAGACATTCACCTTCCTCGTAGTTAGTATTTTTTCACTTTCTACATACACCCTGCTCTACTTTTAGAATTTAGCACCACATTAATTTTATACAGGGACAGATCCAGAGGAGTGCAGTGAAGTGGTCACAACCCTCTTTTGGGACCATGCTACAGGAGCAGCAGCTGGGGACTTTTAAGTCCCCAAAGCAAGTATTTTCCACCCTTCTTCCCCTCTGCGCTCAGTGACATGTTCCCTCTTCTCCCATTCCTACTGTGTCCCCTGCTGACCCAGAAGCCCAGGCAACTCTAAAGTCACTCCTAGCCCACTTTAGCCAGATTGTGCAGAGAGCTAGGCTCAGCTAGGGACAGCAGCAGTGGGCGGGTTCTCCCTCCCTACCCAGTCCTCTGACTGTTACCCACCAGCTCAGGAGCAGGTGCAGGGAAGGGGAATCCACCTGTTGCCTCTGAGGCCACTGCCCCTGTCCCTGGCTGAGACCGGCCAGGAAACTGGCAGCAGGAGTGCAGCTACCCCTGCAATGTCAGTTCCTAATTCCACACCCTCCTTTACACAATCCTGGATCCACCCATGGTTGTATGCATTTCTCCTGTCACTCTCTTTTGAGTGAGTAGCCTAGGTTCTTCCACTCTTGTCTTCTTGACTGTGGCCCAAATAGTTGCAAAGCCCCTAGCAATCTCAAGATTATTCCATATTCTACAGTCCATATAATATAATACAGGAGGGCTCTCCTTTGGTTTTTCTTTTTCTAAATTCCCCAGGTTTAGAAACAATAACACTTAGCATTCATTCAGTGATGGAGACATTTCTAGAATATTTTGGATTCTCTCTCTCTCTCTCTCTCTCCCATAAGCAGTGGGGCAAGTAAATTCCTGAGGTTCCTCCATTTGTGAGTTACTAAAGATGAATTTGGCCCATGATGTTCTGGCCTGTCTACAAACCCTTCATACTATATTAGAGAGCGCCAAAGAGAAATGTTAGTGTAATTGTGTATATGCTACACTCTAAAAAAGTAATGTAGTCACCCCCTAGCACTGTGGACTTAATACAGTGAGGAAGAAGTTTAGATAGGCTGTCTATATGTCTGGTTCTGTATGCCACTGCAGGCATCACAGTACTGCAATGTAGCAACTATCTAATGTGCACCACTATCCTTCACCAGCGGGAACAGGCATTTTATAAACTCTGAGCCATAGGTAGGGACCACTGTAATTCAGGCTCCAGTTGAGGAAAAAGCTCTGTAGGCTTGCTGGAGCCAATGTCAAGCATTCTTCAGGGCATTCTGAAACTCCCCATCAAAAAGAAGAATCAAACAACCTGATTGGCTGAGCTCCAGGTACTGGATTGTCCCTGGAAACACGTGGTGCTTCCACCATGTTTCTGAGGCTCAGCTGCATTTCTTCTCCATGCTTCTGGTATTTTTTTTTTCTTCTACTCTTTTCCAGCCCTCCCTCTTCCATGGGGTTTCAGGCCATTTCTGGCCAAATCACAGTTTTCCGGGGCTTTGGAGGAAAATGTTAAATTTCAGGTTTTCCCCTGAAGCCTGAATTACAGTGGTCCCTAGTCTTATATTGCTGCCAGGTAATGGAGATGGTTTTGTTTTAGCTCACAGAGTAGGAGCAAAGATTTGAAGAAAAGGCAAGTTCTGTGCAATAACTATTGCTTTCCAGAGCCAAGTGGCTACAGTGTGGTGCAACGTGACAGTTGTCAGGTCCTGATGGAACAAAGATTGGTTTTAATTATCTCTTTCTGCTGAGAAGAAAAGTAGCGTGACAGGTACTTTGGGTACGTGTTCTGTATGGACATTCCCTTTCATTCAGTTTATCCAGCAACTTGAAAAACATAGAAGTTGTGTGTTTTTAATCTTAGCAAAAATTAGTAGATGGATTGGATGATACCATGATACTAGGGTAGACTACTATGTGCTTCTGCAATGTACTATCAGATTCTGATCCTGGTCCTATTAAAGTCACTAGAAAGACTCCTGCTGATTTCACTTGGGACTGGATTGGAGCCTCATTTCCTTAACAATATCTAACTGTGTTCATGTGTCAGCTTCTTAGCCATTAGTGCAGGAGTGGGGGATGTCTTTTGTACATTTTAGGTCTTTATTAATTCAGTATCTAGCATAGAAAATCATCTTGAAGCAGTCGTCCTGTTGGCTACAGCTGCAGTAGACGTTGCTTTGAGATTAGATTGGGGAACAGTACAATTCTCTGTCAGCTTTGTAGTTTTCATAGCAACATGTAAGAGTAACTTTTGTAATGGCACACTGTAATTTTGTCAAAGGAAAATAAAATCTTTGTTTAATAGACATGTTGACATAGAATTTATCTTACAAAAGCCACATCTCATGTAGGTATAGTTAACGCTTCTGGGAATTTGGTAGCAACTTTTGGTGTATCTTTTTGTCTTTGTCTCCATTATTTATCAAAACTTTTCACTCATAGCCAAATACATTTCTCTCAGACATGTATTTCCAAAGCCTGAAAACCCATATGATGGACTTTGAAGCTGTAGTTTTTTCACTGTTACTTAACATTTTTTTCCTGATAAGTATAACTAAATGTACAAGTTACAGTGTACTTTGTCAGTAGGCTCTGTTGATCTACTGGTCACCTTTAGTTCATGAAGTAACCCGATCTTTTTTGAAAACACACCGAATAACAGCCTATACATAGTATCTATTTGTTTTGAATTCAAACTTTCTCTTGTGGTATTCTCTCTCATAATACTGTTTATCAAAAACTTCTGACTAGGATTCATTATGAAGATGAGAGAATAGCTGTTTCTTTTTCAGTTAGTGCCATAATACAAACATACCTTGAAACCTGCTTCATTGCTATATTGTGTAAGGTCTATTTTCTCTACCAACACTTTTTCCAGTATTGCATATCATTTGACTAGTTAGAGATTTATTTCTTGCATAAAGAGCCTTTAACTATGTTTGATTAAGACTGGAATAGTGTGGTATACAGTGTATCAGGCTAGTAATTTTTTTCTCCAACATGAAGCAATCTTTTGTTAGAACATTTCAGTTTTGAAAGAAAAGGCAATTTGTTATTTGTCTGAATTTATAATGTATTGAACATTTTATTTAGACTGTTGAGATGAACATATTTCTGTACCATGGGTACCCTGCACAATGTTGTTTTCTTATAACAACATATGTTTCAAACAAGTAAAGGCTCAACATGATATTAACCAGAATATTATCTGTTTGGGTTACAAGATTTTTCTTACATAATATACTTTGTCATAACTTCCAGAATACGGCAAGCTTTTAAACAAATATTGTCCCCAGAGTTTCTGCAGATTTCAGTATTTCATTTTCTTAGTACTAGTGTTTTGTCATTTGTTGAAATCTGGATAAATTAAATTGATCAATAGGAGGAGAGAGACATTTCATTATGTGTTTTAATATTACCTGTGTCTGTCTATGTATTACATCCGTCTATTTCTCCTGACGTTGCACTGTAGAGAGCAATGGTTATAATTTACACAGGTATCTTTGTCTCTTGTGCATCATGTCACAAAAGCCATAATTTTTATGGCAGGTCACCCCAGTGGTGGAGCTTTCTACTACGGTGTAAGCAATGAAAGGTAAATTCATGCTTATGATGCTGTGCTAGAAGTGTTCTGGGGTAAATGGAATATCTTGCATTACTGAATATTACTCTTCAGCTAACCAAAAAGTCTTGACTGGACCCAGTATTATGTATCTTATTCATTTCACCTTAGACAGATTGATAGTGACAGTTATGTGATACAGGATAAAGAGGTTAAGTTAGACAATGGAAAGATTGAAGTTTATCCCCCAATGCTAGAAGGCCAGGAACATGGGAGACTGGTGCCTCCTGCATCTGTTGGGGCACCCGCATGTATCAGCGGCATGGATGGAGCTGGTGAGCACCCACCAATGCTGGCAGCAGCCCTGTCAGGGGGGCCACGTGCCCTTCGGTGCTCCTCCTATGCATCACCTATGGCCAAGAATATGAACTACTTAAGAGGTGCTGACGAAAGGAAGTGGTTGAAGACCAACATCTCAAGTATTTCTTGAATTCCCACAACATTGTTAATAAAAGTGATACATTTAATTTTATTTTAGCAGTAAGAGAAGTGATCTGGACTAGTAGGAGGGTGTGTTCTATGGACAGAGCAGGAGTCTTGGAATTTGGACTTGTTGGTTGTGATTCTAGATTGGCTGTTGACTTTCTATGAGGACAGAACACCTAATCTTTTTGTACTTCTGTTTTCCCTTTTGTGTAATGAGTAAAATATTTAACATTGTGAGGGCTCACGTTCTCTATCTCGCCCACCACGTCTTTGATGTTAATTATTGGTAAAGGGGGGCTTTCTTTGGCATGGTGCCTTAAGATGTCCCAGTTCGTGCCCTGCCTTCGGTGACACGGTGCACTCGAACCTCTGGGCCACGCATGGGCCCTACAGTCACCCAGGCCCCCACGGGCTCTCTGCCTCATCTCCGTTGCCCGCCTGCGCCCTCACGGGCACTTCCTGGCTTCTCCCGCGCTCTCGTAGCCCCCACCGGGGCCTGTCTCCCACGCTTTTGTAGCCCCCACCGGGGCCTCTTCCTAGTCTGAGCTCTCACAGCCTGCACTGGGGCCTTGCCTCATGATTCCTGCCCTCACTGGGGCCTCTTCTCGCAACTGGGGCTCAGGTGGCCGTAGCCATCCCTGGCCCCAAAATTCCCCTCCCTGGGGCTTCTATTCCTCTGTGCGCCCTCTGGGCTTCTCGCCAGTGCCCACTCTGGTGCTCCACTCAGTTGGGGCTCAGGTGGCCATAGCTGTGCCTGGCCCCCAATGCACTGTGCCCCTTCTCAGGACTGGGGTCAGTGCACCCCCTCCTCGGGTCTACACCCCCCACCCCGAGGCTCAGGTGGCCATAGCCATGCCTGGCCCCAGACCCGCCTTCTCGGCTTGCTCGCCTGCAATAGGGCTTCTCGCCTGTGCGCTCGCCCGCGCTGGGGCTTCCCCCACACGACACTGCCCCACTGGGGCTGGGGTCTATACACCCCCCAAAACACGGCACCCTCTCTGGCACCAGGAACCCCCATACTACTGGGGAGCTCCTATGAGGCCTCCTCCATCTCTACAGCCTCACCCAGTCCTCCAGTTGGATAGTAAGCACCAAACACAAAACACAAAGCCCCTGGGCCATAACGTAAACTAAACCGTCTGGTCAAAAATCCATGTTCTGTCCCTACCAGGGTTTCCTCCACCCAGTATCATCACCCCACAACTGCTCAGGCCATCCAGCTTCCCTGCTGTGCTTGCTCCAACAGAGTTCCACCTTCCTTGGCTGCCAGAGGGGAACTGGCTCTGGTCCCAGCCTAGGCTGTTTATATAGGCCAGGCCCTGCCCCCTTCTGGTCAGCTGACCCAACTGTGGTTGCCTTGGCAACCGGCACCTGTCCCTCTTTCTAGGAGCAGGGCACTTCAGTGTCCTGTGACAGGTGTTTATGTACATGCTCTGGGAATGTGTGGGCTCCAAGAGCCACTCTAATTAAAGCGCCTGGAGCATCTCATGTATTAGTGTCTCCAGTCTTAAAAATGGCAGCAAGGGTGCTTTATCTAAAGCTCATTGAACTACCATTAATCAAGTCTGTTCCAATGCACTGTAATTGCAGCTGTAAAAACAGCATGTCAGAGCAGCCTCATTGCTCATGTGTAGGCACCCCAGAGATCTAGTCAGTTCTAATTTCAAGGTAATACCTGTAACTGTCTTGTTTAATACCCAGTGATGAACTTTTGCATGAATTTGCCCAATCCTGTTTTGAACCTGCTTAGATGATCAGCCCTTACAACTTCTTGTGTCAGTGAGTTTCACAAGTTAATTACATGCTGTATGACAAGAAATGTCCATTTGCCAGGTTAAAACATGTTTCCTAATGATTTCATTCAGTGGTGTGTAACAAGCAGAGCTGGTGGCTGTGCCAAACAATGTATGGAAGTAAGGGTGGAGAGTTCCAAGAGCTGGGGGTGAAGGAAAGGGAGCAGCAGTTTTACTTATGCAAGGAACTCCAAAAGAGCCCCCAGCTGAGATGTTTCCATCACTGCTCACTCTGCCTGCCCCAGCTGTTGCTCTTAAACAGGCAGCAGCTGAGCACAATTTTGGAGTCCTTGTATGGGAACATTGCTGGGATACAGGCTCCACCAGGGTGGGGGTGATGCCAGTGCCCTTAATGACTTTTTGACTGGGGTGGGTGCCCCTCTTACCAATTTTTAGTTACACTACTAATTTCATTGAATGTTTCCCAGTTCTAGTATTGTGTAAGAGGATAAATAGTAAAACCTTACTTACTTTCTTTTCACCATTCATGGGTTTTTTTAAACCTCTACCATAGCTCTGCCATGTTGGGTTTTTTTTTCCCTAAGCTGAAAAGTTGTAGCTTATTTAGGCTACATATAAGCATTAGGTTTCTACTGGGAAAATTACTATTCTTCCAGTAGAAAGTACAAGTGTACGGGTGTTCACTTTGTTTCTCCCAGATCAAAAATGTTGGTCCCAGGAGAAAAATAACCCAGATCCAATCCAGTTGAAGTTGCTCATGGGATAGTTTCTCTGAGAGAATAAATGCTTGGACATTTCCCATGAGTTGAGTAGGAGGATTGAAGCCACAGGGGCCTCCATGCTCTCCAGAGACCCAGGTCACCTGGTCTGGAGAATGTGCAGGGGATTGCTGTTCTAGCCCCACTCACAGACGGGGAGGAATGGGGAGGAGCAGTCACCAGCTCTTCCCTGCCAGCTTTTCACATACTGGGGACTCTGGTGTGAGAAGCGGACAGAGGGCTTGCAGCACTGCTCCCTCTGCTTTGCTCCTGGTGCCTAATGTGAGGAGTGAGCAGGGGTTTTGCCCCATTGCTCTAGCCCCACTAAGGATGGGAGGACTGGAGAAGCTGTTGCTCTCCATGATTTCTCCAGACTGGGATCATCCAAGTCTCTAGAAGGCACAAGAAGCAGGGAAGAGAGGGCAATTGCAGGTTGAACATCTGTACTGCTCCCTCTCCTGGCATCATCTTCTAGAAAATGTCCACCACTAGAAATGAAGGAATGTACACAGCCATAGTCTCTCTCCTCATACAGGAGCTTCTCCATTTCCTTTACCAATCTTGTTGCTCTTGTCTGTACCTTTTCTAATTCTATTATATTCTTTTGGAGGTGGGGGGGGGAACAGAACTACATGCAATATCAAAGTGTGAGTTCTACACGGATTTATACAGCTGCATAATAACATTTTTTGTTTTGTTTTAATCCACTTAATCACTAACATTGTGTTTTCTTTCTGTTGACTGTAGCACACTGGACTGATGTTTTCAAAGAACTCTCCACAGTAATTCCAAGACCTCTTTCTTGAGCAGTGACAGTTAAAGTAGAGCTCATCAGCATGTATGTGCATGTTAGGAGTTTTCTTTTTTTTCACATGTGTGTCATTTTGTGTTTATCAACAGTGAACTTCATCTTTCATTTTGTTGCCCATCCATTTAATTGTACAAAACTGAGAATTTCTTCGGTGCCCAGTTTATTTGAAAACTTGTATCCCCATAAGTATATTTTAACTTGTAAGAAAAATGAAAACATTGTTTTAAGTAAATTAATAATAAATAATAAGTAATCCATTTAAGAACATTGTGATGATTTTTGATCCTACCCTGAGGTAATGCTCCCATTGACTTCAAGGAAAGACGGATCTGGTATATCGATACACAAATAACTTCCTTCCCTCCCCCACGGTTTTGGGATACAGCCACTACTGGAATGAGACCTATCAGATGCTAACCAGAGCACAATTACATCAGACACAAGTCCTTAGGAAACAAAGCCCATGAGAACAAGGTATCCAGATGAAACTTAGTATTTGAAGACTAATTCAACTCTTGAAAATACAGCCACTGAAGGGAAGACAGATTTAGTCTAGAACACCAAGTTTCTAAGTAATACCTTTTATCCTATAACTATCTTTGCCTATATTCGCACTGGCTATTTTTAATGAGAAATCTACATTAATTTAATTGGAGAATTTCTTTCCTCAATGATTAATTCACTTTCACTGGAATGCTGTGGTATTTCTAATAGCAATCATGCATCTCAACAACATATAATAAGAAGACAAAACTGGTGTTAGAGTGGAAATGAAACTAATAAATAGAGGATTTTGCAAATCTTTAAAAATAGAATGTGCGGTCTATTAATTAAGCATTTCAAATGAACAATCTAATTTGAGCTTTGTGTAACATCATTAGGAGTAATTGAAAACACTAAAATATTGTTTCTCCAGTGTTTTAACAGCAGATGTGGACTAGTTTGTGTGAGTTAATTGAAATGGATTGTTTCTGTAGTTGCCAAGAAACAGAATTTTTTTTCACTGAATGAGGCACGGTATGCTTACTGCTTCCTCATTTTTCTTGGAGAGTTTAGCAAGTGTATGGTTCAGTAGCATAGTTACTCCCTGAGAACAGCAGTGCAAATACAAAATCAATAATGGACACAATATATTGTTAGGTAAGAATTGGTGTTCAAACTTGTCGCATTTTCATTGATGGTTAGGGGTTTTTTAAATTAGCTTTTTTGTTATCCCAATATTTTTATACTTGGAAAATGTATGAAATAAGGATAGACTTTCTTGATGAATACTCGGAAAAATATGTTCACTCTTGTTCTCCTAAAATAGCGTGAATTTTGAAGTCTAATAAAGTCATTTCAAGATGGCTTTTAAGAATAAGCAAGTATATCTTTTTTAATTCGTGTATTGTATGTTCAGCCTGTGGTGCTCCTTGAAGATAATGGTCGTGGCATATTTTGCCATGTTGCCATTGCAATCCTGATTAATTTTAGTGAACCCTCAGTGAAGGATTAATTTAGTGAGCCCTATGAAACTAGTATCTAGAAATGCACTTCTAGTGATGTGATTCATGTCATTTAAAGTTGTCTACTTTTAAGACTGCTTTTTTGTTTGTCAAAATGACCATCATCATTAAAATCAATCTCCTCACTCTTCCTACTTCTGTCGTTCTCTCTCAGCTGTTCTTGCTTTCTATTTCTTTTCCTGTAACCCTAGTTTGCAATACAATAACATGCTGATTGTGGCAGCTTTTGCATTCATTGATCAACTCTATCCATGAGTGAGTGTCAAGTGATTAGTCATTTGGAGGGCCCAGTCAGAATGGATAGGAGCAATATCTTCTTGACTTTCTCATTTTTCTGCTGGATGTGGTGTCCCTTTAGCTGGACAATTTTGGTGTTGATCAGTTGTAAATAAAAATAGACCTTATAAGGTTTGATGGGAAATCAGACTTTTTTTTTCCCTCTTTTTTTCCTAGAGATGGTAGGACAATTTGCCCTTGCTTTCCTGGTAGCAATTCGTATTTTTTTTTAAAAGGAAGTATATTTCTTTTAACAACAAAAGTGTCTGCAGCTATGGCCCCTTGTGTTGATACTTCATACACTTGTAAGGTAAGCCACACTAAGTTAAGTCACTAGTTGGACAGGAGACCTGTGTGGAACAACTAAGTGTCATAGGAAGTGATGTCACTAAGCTAGCCAGTGTCACGGTTTTGCTGGAATATATACAGGAGAAACTCCCCAGCAAGGTACTGGGGGCCAGTTGGCTGCTGAAGGTGTTGTTTTGGATAAGGCAGCTAAAGCCTCAACCTTCTGTAATAGTGAATGAGCCTATAGCACAGCACATCCTATGGTAAAGCAGGGATGTAAGTCCCAGTACCTTGGCCATATTCCAGGCTGTGTGCTTACATTCTACCAACCAACGTCAGAATTTCCATGCTGTTTCAATAGGAGAAGCTACAGTTTGCTTTTTGCTCTGTAGCGAGGCTGTCCATGATGGCTGGGGTCTTGGCAGCTGTTTAGACTCTTGCAGAATCTTATGACAACAAAGTGTTTTGAAGGAAAAGTTTTCAGACTCCATATTTGCAATTGCCTTGGAAGGTCACATTTCAGTAGTTAGCCTGCTTAGGAGTGTGCCAGTCTCTGCCTCCCATTACCCTTTTATGCCTTTCATGAAAAAACGGCCCATGGAATGATCATGTGGATTTCTATTTGTGGAATACATGCCATCAACTACAGTAATTACCCTCAGAACATAGCAAATTTACCTAAACTAAGGTTGTTTCCTAGTTATCTGGTACATTAATGTAGTGCAGCTTCCCCTGTTATTTAGGATGTGGCAGAGTTTTAAGGATTATCATTGTAAAATAAATTTTCTTCTTACCATAATACCCAGCAGCAAGTTCTCAATGTATTGATTCTGTGGGCCATACCTTTCTATGAGTTAAAATTTGTAAGTACTGGGAATGATTTTACTGTTGTGAGTTGCAGAGCATAATGTTATGATCAGTAATTAAACAGAAGGATAAGGGGAGCTTTCAATATGATCACCTATCAGGATATAGAGTACAATAAAGCTATCTCTGCTCTCAGTGATTTTGAACTTGGGAATATGTGCAATACATTTGTTATAACAGAGATCCTGGTTTCCCCTGTTTAAAAATCACAAAATCCTGTCTAAATCTGGTTAACCCTCCTCCCCCTCTCAAATCCACATTTTTCCATGTATACCACTGTATATATAGGTATCAGCTGAACATAATGTTTTATTGATGTATGCACTATTTTAAAGCAATTTGGAAACCTAATAGTGCCTCAATCACTATAATAAAATAAATTCTAAATATCTATAGGTTTTGGCATTTAACTTTGGTCTATTTATTGTGGAAAATCAGAATTTCCCCTGACCCATTTTACTCACCAAGATGTGGGTCCAGCTGCAGCTGTCACCTCTCCCCCTGATTTGTAGCATTGAGCAGCCATGATATGCTGGTGCCCTGCCCATGACATTGCCCCTCACTCCTGACCCAAAGCCCCACAGCCCTGCCAGTGCTCCTCACTTCTGATGCACAGCCCCATGGGCCCAGCTGGTGTCCTTCATTACCCACCCACAGCCCCCTATCCCCTCAGCCCTGCCAGATAGGGCCACCCGCTGCCAGAGCTATGGGGCCAAGGACCCGGGTCTGCAGTCCCCTGCCCCCCACATCAGTGCCAGAGCCCCAGCTGCCACCTACGAGAGGTGGTGGCTGCTGCGGCTGAGTGGAGCGCAGAACCTGGCTCCACCCCCCCTCCCCCCAAGGGCAGCACAGCTGGTGCAGAGCCTGAGGAGGAGGCAGGGAGGCAGATGCTGGCTGCCCACTGTGAGCTTGGGCTCCCCACCCTGCTGCCTTCCCCCTGGGGCCTCTGGGGCCTAACAGTCAGGACCCAGCATGGCAGGGCAGAGCGGAGCTGGGCAGGGAGGCTTGTGCTGCCACCTGGACCTCCATGCTGCCATGGCAAGACAACTCTGTGCCACTACCTCTGCTGCTGCCAGGTGGCCAGGGGGCACTTTACTATGGTGGTGCAGAGCTCCCAGTGGCAGCACCAAGCTCCACCCTGCTGCACTAGGTCCTGCCCACTGGGCCACAGAGGACCCAGGGGGGAAGGCAGCAGGGTGGGGAGCCCGAGCCCACAGCAGGCAGCCTGCCCCTACCTAGCGCACAAATCCAGGGGGGACGTGCCCACCATCCCCCCCCCAGGAATGATCACAGTGGCAGGGAGCCAGCCCCACCCCAAATGAACTGCCTATGGCCCTGTCCTGCTCTTCTGCCCCCCCCCCGCCCCGCACCCTGGGCCCTGTGGCTGCACATTCCAGTCCCAGGCCTGAAGCCATATGCACCACCCCAGCTGGGCAGTAGCCCCAGCCCAAATCTCAGCCCCAGTCTTGCCCAACCCCCTTCCTTCTTTACTATGGGGGCCCCCTGCCAGGCTTGTCTGCAGAAAATTGCTCTCCAGGCTTCCTGATGGCCATGTGCATGCGTGTAGATGCACACAGTGCCCCCTGCCTGATCGTCCTCTCCCCTCGCAGGCTGGAACTCTGCCACGCAAAAGGAAATACGGGTTTTTCTTCTTAAAATGAGAAAATCTGGGTTTTACCACAATTTTCCACGGTGAATGGAAAACCTGGATCCCTAATTATGACTACTGTCTTATGGTCTGGTTACCACAGTTTGGTTTTGTCTCGTAGGATATGTTTTTCGCTAAATTAGAGGTGATCAAATAATATAGGTATAGTTCTATTCCTACCTCATGCCATGAGAATAGATGTTAGCTTGTGAAAATAAGTTGTTTTGCATGTGGTCAGTGACTCAATGGATTAAAATATTAAGAAGTCCTAATAGTCAAAATAGGGAAATGTCCTCTTTCGCATTTGTATGAAAATTCAGTTGGTCAGGAGGAGTTTTCTGCGAAACTTGAGTATTTCCATATGACCTCTCAGTTGCATGGGATCTAAGCACTGTTCTGAAGTATCAAAAATATCTAGCTTCAATCTACAGTAGTTAAATGTAATAATTATAATATTCTGCTCTTCCACAATTCTGGGAAGAACTCCAAAAGCCTGAGTTAACATAAGAAGTGTTGTCCATACATGGGGGTGAAAACAGAGGAGTAGAGACTGAAGCTTACAACTGTTAAAGGGAAACTCTCAGTGATCTGCTAAGAGGTATTTCCAAACATGCTTTTTCCTTATACCATTACTCACCATCTTCAAGCCTGTGGTGAGTTGCTCCTCAGGCAAGAGGAGCATCTTTAAGTGATTTGCTCCCCATTTTTTTCCCCTCTTCATTGCTTGTCACCTGCACAAGGAACTTCAACCATCCCAGGAAAGAGCTCTGCTTACCTGCCTAGACCATGTTACTTAAGATCTCCTTTTTCTACGTTCCAATATTTTTAGCTTAATCTGCCATTATCAAAATGAACCCTTTTCAAAGTCCTTATTGCTATATTTCCTGATTATTATGATTTTCACTATTGGTCTTCCCAACTGTCTCTAGAATAGTGTTGCACATTTTTGGTTTCTATTTTCAAACATAAATTCCGGAAATTTTTCAGGGTTGATCTTCCAAACATAAAAACCAGGATGAAATTGGGATAAAAGGAAGAAAAGAGGGAAAAAAAATCAGTTTAAATCGGGGAAAATAATAATATGTTCCTGTAGTGGGGAGGGAGTAAGCCTGGGATCAGGGAAGGGATGGGAGGAGGGGTAGGGTGCAGCCCATTGGCTGGTCCTGGGACTGCAGCAGGGATGAAAGTGGGGGGAACCATCAGTGGGCACACGTCTCTTGCTTCTACGTGCACCTTGGGAAGGCTGCGGGCTATGGAGCTGTGCCGGGCTCTTCCTGAGGGGACATGTGCCCCTGGATCTGCACATCAGACAATAGCAGGGTGCCGCCTGTCCCAAGCACCAGGAAGAGCCCAGCGCTGCTGCCAGCCCAGCCAGCAGTGGCAGCCTGCTCTCATCTGGTGCACAGAACTGGGGGCATGTGCCTCCCCAGGAAGAGCCCAGCACAGCCCTCCAGCCCACAGCCTTCCCCAGGGTGCATGTAGCAGCAAGAGCCATGCCTCCCCACCCCGCACCCACTTACAGTTCCTTCCACAGCTGGTGTTGGCCATTCCCAGGGCTGCAGCAGCAGGGGCTGGGTTGCATGGGAACAAGTGGAGCCCCGGAGGACACGGGATACAATGCAGCCTGTCTGCACTCACCTCAGCCCCTACTGCAGTGGCGCTGGGAGCAGCCAATGCCAGCTGCTGCAGCTGCTGGGCTGCACCATTCCCTGAACCCCAAGAGGCTCCACATGTCCCTACTTACCCCAGCCCCTGGGCTACACCCCGCACCTCCACTCTAGAGCAGTACTCTAGAGCAAATGACAGAAATGCTGAGGTCAGGTTTGAAAACTGTAAATAACCACACTGAAAATCCTTCAACTCCAGAAAAAACTTGAGCTGTCTATAAAATCACTAAGCAGTCAGAGCTTTACTGAAGATCCCTCATCAGAAAGAAGCTGGGTACAGTGTTGAAGGACAGATAAAGCAAAGCAACACCATTTGGTGTCCAGGCAGAAGTGCTGCACCCATTAGAGAGCTGTTGCTCATGGCTTTGTAGATCTCTTGCCCCTTCCCTGTTGCCCCTGCACCACCCTAACACAGCCATACATTGCTGCTGCTGTTGTAGCCCATCAGCTGCTGAGTTGCAGATAGAGTTCTTGAGAGATCCCTACTGAGACAGGAGGGAGCAGGGCCAGTGAAGGTGGTGCTGGGGGTGGGCTGGGAGGCAAGATGGTGTAGGGTGTGGTTGGAGGCACCAGGATATGGGGGTGTATAGAGGACCCCTGGGTTTAGAGCAGCACCGTATAAAATTTTTGCTGCAGGCAAACAGGGTTTCCAGCCCAAGAATTTACTTTTACTGCTAACTTCTCACAACCAAATGTTTTTACTTTTTTACGGTAGTTGGCATTAAACCCCTAAATTTAAACTCTTCCCATCTAACTGGGGTCTGGCAGTAAGGCAAGGCTTAGCAGAAGAGTTGCATTTATATTATGTAAAACATATATCAGTAGAAATGTGTCAATAAAGAAGTTTAGTTGTCAGTAATAAGTTTGCAGACTGTCAAGGGGGGGGAACTTAATTGGGTTGACAATCCTGTTGAAGCTGACAATCCATTATCTTTCTGTAGATAGAACTACCTTGCCTCACACCTTCAATTGTTTCCCAACAAATGGTGGCAAGAAGAAGTCTCAGGGTAACATTGGACCCCTACAGGGCAGGGCAGGGCAGGGCAGGGCAGGGCAGGGCAGGGCAGGGCAGGGCAGGGCAGGGCAGGGCAGGGCAGGGCAGGGCAGGGCAGTTGGTGACAGACATGTGAGAGAAGGCAAAACTCTTCAACAAGTTCTTTGCCTCCGTGTTCCTGTCTGCTGACAATGGGGTGCTCTCGGGTGACAGCGTAGAGAGGCCCAGGATGGATGTGAGTCCCCCGACTGTTAGTTCAGACCTAGTTAAGGATTACCTGGAGGGCTTAGATGTATCCAAGTTGGCGGGCCCGGATGACCTTCATCCGTGGGTGCTGAGGGAATTGGCTGGTGTCATTGCGGAGCCATTGGCATGGCTGTTTGAGGACTCCTGGTGCTCAGGCCAAGTCCCTGAGGACTGGAAAAGGGCCAATGTGGTCCCTATTTTCAAGCAGGGGAGGAAGGAAGAGCCTGGCAACTACAGGCCAGTCAGCCTCACTTCTATCCTGGGGAAGGTCTTTGAAAAAATTATCAAGGGCCACATTTGTGAGAGCCCTGCAGGGGAAGTGATGTTGAGGGGTAACCAGCATGGGTTCGTGCAAGGCTGATCCTGCCTGGCTAACCTGGTCTCTTTCTATGACCAGGTAACAAAGAGCTCAGATGTGAAGGAGGAAGTCGATGTCTTCTTCTTGGACTTCCAGAAGGCCTTCGACACAGTGTCCCACCCAATTCTGGTGGGCAAGCTGAGGGACTGCGGCATTGATGAATGCACAGTCACATGGGTGGCAAACTGGCTCCAGGAGCGCACCCAAAGGGTGGTGGTGGATGGGTTGGTGTCGACCTGGAAGGGTGCAGGCAGCGGAGTCCCCCAGGGTTCGGTGCTTGGGCCGGTGCTGTTCAATATCTTCATTAGTGACCTGGACGAGGGTGTGGAAAGCACCCTGTTCAAGTTTGCTGATGGCACCAAGCTGTGGGGTAAAGTGAATACACCAGCAGGCAGGGACTGCATCCAGGCAGACCTGGATAGGTTGGAGAAGTGGGTGGATCTGAACAGGATACGGTTCAACAAGGACAAGTGCAGGGTGCTGCACCTGGGGAGAGGGAACCAGCATTATGGTTATAGGTTAGGGGCTGCACCTCTCGGCAGCACAGAGACAGAGAGGGATCTTGGAGTCACGATTGACTCCAGGATGAATATAAGTCACCAATGCGACGAAGCAATAGGGAGAGCCAACTGCACCCTGTCTGCATCAACAGGGGCATCACTAACAGGTCCAGAGAGGTCTTGCTCCCCCTCTATGTGGCACTGGTCAGGCCACAACTGGAGTACTGTGTCCAGTTCTGGGCGCTGCACTTCAAGAGGGATGTGGAGAACCTGGAGAGGGTCCAGATGAGGGCCACTCGTATGGTTGGGGGCCTCCGTGGCCAGCCCTATGAGAAAAGGCTGAGGGACCTGAATCTCTTCAGTCTCTGCAAGATGAGACTGAGGGGGGAGTTTGTGGCTGCCTACTACCTTATCAGGGGTCAGCAGCAGGGACTCGGGGAAAGCAGGGCCCCCCTTGGAGTCACCAGGAACAATGGCCACAAGCTGAGGGAGGATAGGTTTAGGTTAGATATTAGGAAGAACTACTTTACTCTAAGGGTGGCCAGAGCCTGGGATAGGCTTCCCAGAGAGGTGATGCTCTCACCTTCCCTGGAAATCTTCAAGAGGAGACTGGGTTGGCACCTGGCTGAGGTCTTATGACCCCTGCCACCCCCAGTGCTCCTTCCTGCCCATGGCAGGGGGTCGGACTAGATGATCCGTCTAGGTCCCTTCCGACTCATTGGTTCTATGATTCTGTGAAATGCATCTCAGGACATTGCTATTGCTTTGATTAATTTGCCAACTACTGATTCCTTGTTCTACCTTTCTGGCCTTTCCATTAATAAATTGCTCAATCTTATTGTCATTTTCAATGGAAAATCAAGCCAACTTTTTCTTCAGGTGAAGCTCTAATTTTACTTGCTCCAGTTGTTCATGCCCATGATCCCTTCTTACTCTTCATTCAAACTGGAAGTTTTAAGGGCTGGGACTTTTTCCTTCCCCTTTCTTGCTTTCACATGATCTTTTTCAGTGGTCTTTACATTCTACCACTGCCTCCTTTCTGGTGCTAATTCTTTTGCCAGTGTATGCTACAGGCCTAGATCATGGCACTTGAATTTTCTTTTTCAGGGTCTAACACTTTTAGATTATGAGTGTATACCAGCTGTAAAGTTGTTTGCATGTTTTTTAAATAATTTTAAAAGTATGCTTTCCTCTTTGCATGCCTGTGCTTTGAGGCACACTGTAATGCACCTATGTGTAAAGTGTGTGTAGTACATAGTGTTATAAGAGGTATCTATTGTCATTGCATGCAGGGAGGTGGGTTTTTATGATGCTGGCACTCCTGTACAACTGCAGAATGCACTCTGGAAAGTTACAGTGGAGGAAATCTTCCCCTCCTCTCATAACAAAGCCTAATATTACAGGAACCTGATCCCTGTTTAGTTTTGTAAGTAAAACAAATGACTTTGTGCTTCTTAAGAAAGATTTTTGTTTTTAAATTTATGCATTTTGAAGGGAACCACCTGTTATACTCCTGATTCAAAGTTAACATGTTGTAAAGAAGGTTGCACAACAAAGACAGCTGTTGAAGCTTCCCAACCAGAAGAGTCAAGTCTAATCTGTAGGAGTAAAATAGAAGAAATAGTGCTTGGGCTTCCTCGTAAATCAAGTGATTTTTTTTTTCCTTTTCTTTTTTTTAAACCTGTGATACATTGCTTCAAACCGGTTTTCTTTAGAGAGCTGAAAGTGTTCAAAACAGGTTGTTTTATATAGAGAGTTCATATATAAGAGTTTACACAAAGAATGTAACTGTATAAGTATCCTGGAGTCACAAAACCTGACTTAGACTTGTTTCTTTGGGTTCATTGTTTACATATTGGGGTGTCTTTTTCCTAGATCACTGTGAAGATTTAGAAGACAGTGCTTTTCGAAAAGGGGAAGGGAAAGTATTGTCACTTTCCCAATTATTCATAAGTAGTGAGCATCAAGGCTGTTAATATGTTTACTGTATCTTATCATTTTAAAGCCAATGCCTTTCCACTGGCTGAACAAAGTGGCTATTTAGAAAGCTTAATCTCACTTTGACACTAACTTGGAATTCTGTGATATCCTTATTCTTGACCGGATTTTCTACATGTGGTCTCCATTTTAACAGGCACAATATTCAGTATCTTTTTTTGTATTTGGAGTTTAAGTTACATAAATAGCAAACTAACTGCATTGTTGGTCTAGCAAAGGATTGAGACGTTCAAGTGACTAAATTAGCGTATGCAGTTTTGTACTTGCAGTTTCTGTGCCAAATGTGCCCCTACAAAACTAACGCCATAATTCAGGCCAGGTTAGAAATATGGTTCTAATATATTTGTCTTAAACTATTTTACTGCTTCATCTGTGAAAGAAAAAATGTGCATTTGAGTTACCTATTTCCTGGGTGTGTCTACACATCACTCTACAGTGACATAGTGATGTCCTGTGTCGCCGTATGGCATGTTATGCCAATGTAGTGATCACATGTGTCTACACATAATCACCAGCTATGTCACCGTAGCAGCACACTCCCCGGGTATAGTGTGCTTGCAAAAGGAAGTACTGAAATATGGCTCTGTAGCAACGTCACTGTACAGCAACATGTAGATGTGCCTGTGTGTTGCTAACTGCTGAAAATTTAGCATTTTCTGGTTCAAAAGTCTAGTTAGCCAAAAGACTGATTTTGGAGGGGGTAGTATCATTTTAAAAATGCCTTGAGGTACAGAGGCCCTAACATTTTCTTTTAGTCTTTCAACTTTCTTTTTTGCTTGCTCCTTATTTCAAGTATATCAGCGGCATATAAAGATAAGGTTGGATGCTACTTTCAATGTCCAATTACACTTATCCAAACTAAACCAGTGAGGTTTGACGGTTGCATTTTATTAATATGTATTTTTATTTAGCAATGTTTTGGAAATACTATTTAGAGACTGAATTCAATGTTTTGGTCCTTGGTTATATTTTTAAAGCCTTTCAAATAAGTATCTTAGAAGCACTGATATACTTTATTCAAGTAACATGACACTTACACTGTATTTAAACTGGTAAGTTTTTAATGCATGTATTTTCTCAATAGCCCTTAAGTTAGATAGGGAAGTACTATAATTTCCCTTTCACAAATGGTAAAACAGGTATAAAAGCATGGGTGGATCTAGGATTTTGAAAAGCGGAGTGCAGATGGTGATGTGCCTCATAACATAGATTCATAGAGGTTAGGAACTAGAATGGACCTTACAAGATTATCGGGTCCAACCCCCCTGCACTTAGGCAGGAAAGACTGCTGGGGTCAGATGATCTCAGCAAGGTGGGCATCAAGATGCTTTTTGAAGATCACCAGGATGGGTGTCTGTACCACCTCTGGGGGGAGCCTGTTCCAGAACCTTGGCACTCAACTTGTAAAGAATTCTTTCCTTATGTCCAGTCTGAAGCGGTCCTCAATCAGTTTGCGCCCAGTTTCTTGTCTTCCCCTGAGGTGCCTTGGTGACACAATACGACATGTATTTTTGTCCAGTTAAAAAGAAACTAAATGTTTTAGTAATAAATTAGGGTTTGAGGGCTATATTATTCAGTTTAAGATTAAAGCAAAACTAACTTTATTGGAATGTGCATTAATATGTTATATTGCATTTTATTCATAAAAAAACACAAAATGGCAAAATGTTATCAAAATGCTTTGTTTCATTAGTCCTGTTGTCATTAGAATTATATGTATATCTCTTTTACGTTCATTAAACGAAATCTACCCTTAAGTATCCTGACAGTGCACCTAGTGCTTCACTGAAAGTTATTTCCACACCTGAGTTAATGTTTTTAGGTAGAGTTAAAAACAGTTTGCAGGGATCTCATATAGGAGCTACATCAGCAGGAGCAGCTAATTACAGAAATGCAGAAGAAAGGCTAGATTGATTAGTAGAGCATCATGACTATTAAAAAAGGGAGAGAGGTTTGTTAACATCCATGAAATTGAGAGTTTAGAGGGAATCAGGTAGATTTTAATGCACCATAAATTCAATTGATGCTGCCCATGCAGCCTGAATAGAAATGATGCTGCCAGTGCCAGGCAGCTGGTTTTAAACTTCGGGTGAAGCAGGCATCAAAGGGGGATGTGACGGCACCAGTGCATACTCCCCCTGTATACAGGGACTAGTGATGTATACAAGGAGTAGCAACTTCTATGAAGCAATCCAGGAAGTCAGTGGTGGTGCAAGGAACGGAACCCTCGGCTCTCAAGTCCCAGAAAAGCACCTTAACCATTAGACAATTCATATCTGTTGGCAGAGTGCCTAATGGTCCTTTTATTCCCAGTTTCTTATTGAAAATTAAAGGGGCTAAGCACCTAAGGCACTTGAAAATCCCATCCTGGTTAACCCGAATCCCATGAAGAGCCTTTGCAGAATCAGGAATTAGGTTCCTCGCTTTCTAGTCATGTGCTTACCCACAAAGCTGTACTTCCTCTGTATACTTTCATCATTTATAATCTCAGAAAGAGACAGTAGAAAAATTGGCATTCTGAATTTGAACCCTTCAAGTGTCTCCACTAACACTCCTAGTCCAAAGGCTGGTTTGAAGACATAATGGAAGCCCAGGTCTGTCAAACTCAAAGAGAGCAATGCATGAGATACTGTAATTACTATTTATATATCCATTTTTGCTATATAATATTTTCATCTCCCTTGTAGGATGACCAAAATGTTAGGCAGCATTTCTGATTGGCTTTGGGGTGGCCATTCAGACAGTATCAAACTTCAACACTCTCTCTTCAGAGATTTATAAAAAATATGGAATAATAATTAAAGGACAAAGTAGCGCAACTCCTCTCACTTTGTATCCTCACAGACCATCATACAACAGAGATGCAGTAATTCTGTGATCTTTGGTGTGAATACATGAAAGTGGGAGGGAACATGGCTGAAATTTATCCTCCAAGTCTCCCACAACTTGTACATCTCATTCAATCTAAATGTGTATTCCAGGTGATTGCGGTAGGTTTTACTCACTTTTCCTAGACATATTAACTTCTCAGTAATGGTCCTATGCATATCTGGTGTATTTGTAGCTCTAGGGGAGGGGAAATCAAGGCCACCTTGATTATTGGCTTATGTATCATAGCTTGTTTCTTGGAAAGCACTTGCTCTTTAATACTAGAAACCATCTTGAAATATGCTCCATATGGCAGTTTCTCAGGAACTGTGATAGCTAACCAGAGTTAATGATTAAAATAAATTTGCATCACTCTTTCCTCCTGGATGGAAAAAATGAGACTTTGTGGAATACCCACTTCCCCCTTTCTTTTAGGGAGTACAACACTGCCTCTACTTCCACACCATATGTTTGTGTTCTCATTGCAGAACAATTTTTTTGAACTCACAATTAAAAGTTGTTCTTTTAAAAAATATTTTATACATATAAAGTAAAGAAAAGTGTTTAGCTTTATCAGGACCCTTTCTGTCATTAACATTTTTAGGAAGGATTCAAGATCTTTTATATATATATATCTTTATAGGCACCCATGGCCTAAGTCACCTTTTGAAAGCCAACTCCTTCTGACTGCAAATGATACTTAAGCCTATGTTAGTGCCTACTTCATTTTGAAAATGGGGCTTGATTATTGTTGATAACTTTGCTCCATGTGCTTCAGCATAGTTTTTATTAGAATAGGGTCAATTGTGCTTGCCTAGCTCACCGGGTATTATTGGACTTACTTATGGGCAGAAAGTGCTTTGAGACTAAGTACATAGTATTACTTTACTATTGCCTATTGCAGAGGGCAGCTGCAAAGTGTGGGCAGTCTCTGCATGATGATATATATACCAGAGAAATATCAGAAAGTTACACTCATCCTTCATCCTACTATACTTGGTTGTATAGCGATCTTGACTTGAATTACTAAAGAACAAAAAGTTACGTCCTTGAGTTCAGCACTATCATCAGGTATTGTAATCAATATGAGCTATTTTGGTATTTGCCACTGTCAGAGTGACATTTAGAGGTTGATGCTGTAATAGTAGCAGGCTGTGTACTTGTGGGGAGAAAGGCCTGGGTTCTAGGCTTGGCTGTTGGCACCCTGTGTGATATTGGGGAAAGTTAATCTCTCAGCTTCATTTTCCCTGCCTATAAAAAAAAGGCATGATACCATTTGCTCATCTACCTCACAAGCTCTTTTTGAAGCTTAAATAATATGAAGTGCCATGTCTGCTCTCCTGCACAATTCCAAGGCTGTGGTTTATGAAGGACCTCATACTTGGGGCTAATATGAAATATTAAAGACTAAACATTTTCAATTTGTAAAAATATAGTGGCACAGATTCTTCTGAAATGGTATCATGGCTTATAGCTCTTCAATGTGGAAGAGCAAAAACACTTGCATAGATAGCTGACGTGAAATCTACCACAATACAAAGGGACAGAGTAATGACTTTGTGCAGAGAACTATGCAAAGGGTGAAAGAAATGGAATTCAATTCCCTCCTACTGGCAGGGCAGCTCTGCAGTCTCTCCAAATTACTAATTCAGCCGATGGGCCAATATAGGGATGTGAAGTGTTTTTTTGGCTCCTGTATCTTTAGTTGCTGACTCAGTGCCTGTAAATGTGACTACCATGTGGTAACCACTCACTAACTGGCATGGAATCTCATTGTGTGACTCCAAAAAAAATAAATTTATATCTGCAGCCATTAACCTTCCATCAGAATTGCCGTTAAGTTTCTGATGCATTGTAGGGCATTGGTAGCCACCAATCCCTAAATACATTATTGTATTTGCTGATTCATTATGAAGTGGAGCAAGCGATGACAATGCAATCTCTGCAATAGATTGCTTTAACAGACTATCTAAAGCATAATCTATGTGGTGGCAACACTGGCATCTCAGACACGTGGAGTGATTAAGTACTGTGTCAAAAAGATTTGAGATTTCCATGCTTATTTTGTTTTTAGGACTTCCAATGAGAGTTTGAGGGTTCACAGAGGGAGCATTAAGCTCTTGTACAGCTGTATTTCTGCTAGTTTAACAGGCAATTTATATCCCAGAGAAGTGATGGAACCATACAGAAAGCAGCTGCACAGTCTGTCCTTGAGTCAGAAAACATCTTGCACCCAAAAACCACTGTATCAAGTGGTTTATTTAGGTGGGTTTTATGCTTCTAGTATTGCTAGAAAAGGCGCACATCAGTTAATATTTAAAAAATTGTTATGACCTTTTTAAAATGTGCAAACACATGCGTGTGTGTGTGTATCTATCTACAGTGCTAAGGTGAGACCAGCCAGATTAAACCTCTTTTGCTAATGAATATGCTTTTGGCTTCACAGGGCTGCAGTAATTTTATTACATAAGGCTAACCAAATGTCAAACCTCAATGACTAGGAGTGTTAATTAAAGTGAATTGCATATTAACTTTCTCTCTGTCCTGCACTGGTTTTTGTGGCAGCCAGCATTTGGATTCATGACCAAGGTGAACACACTGTTGCATTCTGACCAGAGTTAAAAATAGGGGTACTTAGATTATCAGGGATGTGGGCAAGAGCAAACAGTGTTGGAATAGTACAACTACTGCCTTTGGCATGCTTCCTTTGACAGCTTGTGTAATTTTGATCCGACATTCAGCTGTATTAACACTTGTGAACTGTCTTAATGTGGCAATCACTGCACAATCACAGAGCTGTCAGAGCCTTTGGAGCCCACGCTGTCTTGATGCAAGAGTGAGGAAAAGCCAACAAGGCAATGCTGTGGAGACAGAGGGATTCTCTGAATCTGGAGAATCATGTGGATTGTGAGAGAGCTTCTAATTTAGGTTTTTATGCTCCTAGTATATTCTGCTAAGAGCTAAAAACCATACCACTCCTCTTACCTCCTTGCATTTCCTGCTGTTTTGGATACATTCATTTAGAAGATGGCACTTAATTGTGCCAACTATATTATAAAATTATTTTTACATGTATTTATGATAGGTAAGTTAGCAGTCCCCATTGCTTCCATTACATCTGGAATAAGCCGAAGACAGTGGGTGGGTCTACATGTTCATTAATGCACTGTAGTTGTTGCGCATTAAGTTTAGTACTTGTATAGTAAAATACTAAATCAAGGTGCAGTAACCAACATTACTAGTAGCACCAGCGTACATCTTTTTAGTGATGTTACTGTGCAGTAGCGTATTAGCACTGTTTGTGTTATGATGTGGTGCTGCACAATGTTATTAAGCTACTGCACAGTTAGCATCTCATGCACCCATTTACTACTAAAGGGGGCCAAATCCTTCCTTTGACCCACAAAACCTGTTGAGTATGAACCCATCGTTGTGTTTGATTTGCTTTTTCATTCTTGCATGTCCCATTTTGGGGCCCCAACTCCCACACTTTTCAGGGCAAAAGAATGGCAGAGTTTTTCTGGCACATTCCTGTATGCTTTCTAAAACTATACATGATGAAGCTAGGAAAAACATGCTGCTTTTAGTCAGGAGCTGCATTTCTGAATCTATAAAAGCTTACTATTTTCATAATATTTGTACTTGTAAATGTCTGTGCTCATGAAATACAGCTATTTTCTGCATTTTTAGGATACCATCACAGAGGCACAAACATATCCAAATCTGAGGAAGTTCTCATCTGTGTCAGGATTTCACTCTTCTTGGCTAAAAGTCATAAAGGAAAGCATCTAAAGCAATTCAGAACATTTTCTTCAGCTCCGACTCCTTTGATTTTATTGGAAAGCTTGTTTTATAAACAGCAACCAGTCTTTATGGCAGATGGGTGCCACCAACTCACTTAACAGGAGAAATATAGCAAAGATGCTTGTCCTATTTAATTTTGTGCAAAATTTTTCCATTGTGATTTGATTTTTTTTAATGGTGCTTGGGGAAGGGGAATGCCAGTATTCACCCCAAGTTGCCACTCAATTAATAGTCTTTTAATATGCAATAAAATTGCTACATGTCATATTTAACTCCATGAACTTGTATTCTTCTGTTTTAAAGAAATCAGAAATGAGTTGCTCAAAAAGGATAACATAGAATCTTCTTCTTTGTGGAACAAATTTTAGACTAATCATTTTCAGTCTTATTAATAAAGTACGATGAATGTTTCAAAGTTTATCTGTAGCTGAATAGCAACTCATTTGGAAGCTTGGACTGGAGAAGGCTGAGAATTATTTTTTGCAGCAAGTAAGAGGATTATCGGATGGAAATGGTTCAATATAATTGGTTATGATAAGATTCAAGAGAAAATGAGGGTTTTCAAAGGCCTGTATATTAAGGGGAAATATAAAGCATGGAAAATATTGGCACAAGTGGGAACAGTCAGTAATACAAACATTGAGGGTATATTAAAAAACAAAAACAAATAGGTGGTTATTTGAATTTATGGAGACTGATTTAACTGACTTTTGAAGTAGGAATACTTTACTAGCCATCTGCTTCTGAGAGTCTGAGTCTTCTGCTAAGCACATTAGTTCTCTTATCTTGAGAAAGCATTATCATGGGGTGTTTCTGGTTCTAGTATTTTGGGTGGGGCTTTTTACTCTCTTCCCACTGAAGTTATCAATCAGTGGAGGCAGAGTTAAATTTAAGTTTAGTGCTTTTTGAAAAAGTCTCTCTTTGTCTGAAAACATTTGCTTTAAACTCCAGCAGCATGTTGGAGATAAGCACGAGCTCCACCACTGCAGCTTAAAGGCTCTTAGTTGCTACTGTAAATGCTTTATGAAAACCACCTACAGGGTGTTACCAGCTTACAGCTTTGCCAAGTCAGAAAGGTGGAGCTGCCTGTGAGAATGAAGCCTTGTTTAATCAGGTTTTATAATTGCTTTGATCAAATTTAACTATGGCATGTTGGGTCAAGCAGTCCCTCATTTTATATATTCAGTGTTCATAGAGTATTAGTTACAGTACTGTTCTTTAGCATTATGCAGTGTTATACTTACCAAAATTTACAATAACTCTGTTATGTTTCAATTTATCTATTTCTTTACACTTTACCGTCTGTCTTTTAGGTCTAATTTTCCTCTCACTGGCATCAATGAAAATTTTGCTAGCTGCTTTACTAAATCAACTCTCAGCTTGTACCAGAAGAAAGGCAGCGTAGTGTAACAATAGCTAACTTTAATCTCTGTTCCTCATTACCAGTATGCAGTTTTAGCCTCTATTTATTTTTTTATATTGTTCCTATAACTCTCCCTCAAACCCTCTCAATATAATGAGGAAGAATGCTATCCATTTTAAGGTGTTGAGATACCAGAGAAACAACAGATTGTCCCTAAACATAAAAATTCTATGATTGGTGTGTACACCCTTTCCCTCCCAATCAGGATTTAGTGACCAGCTGAACTCACTGCTTTTTTTTGCCATTGATTCAATAGGGCCAACTGTTCAGATGCACTTCACGATGTCCTGGGACAAACTGCTAGCACTTCTTATCCCATGGACCATTTTGGGGTTTGTAGTGGGACAATGGATATGGACGTCTGAATGATTGCACTTCTGAAGGGTTGCTCCCTGGACAAATGCAACATCTGTTTGTAGCCTTAGAATTTAAAGTGGAATAGAATTATCCTGAGTTTAACTATAAAAGAGCTCTTTATATTCTGAATGGGAAGGAATATTTTCAAATCAGAAACTGAAATACTATATTTTGGGCTCTTCTAGTATGTTTCTGTGACAGACACTTTAAAAATTGTAGCACTCTACTAAAAAGCATGATGCATAAGCCCCCTATCCCATTATTATAAAGGGCTACATACTTAATACATACCTTGTGCAGAGAAGCATGTGTAGGGTGTGACCAGTGGAATGTGGAAGGAGTCAGGTATGATAAAATTGCTATACATAGTAGCCTAGAAAAGCCACAAGAGTGATAATTGATTATCACCTGGCACCACACCCTGGGGTGTGTTGGTACAGAAGTTTCATGGGATTTCTGCACACTGTGGATTACCTAGTAGGAGTATGGAGGAGTAGGCTTTTAATTTTATTTTCTGCAGGGATTCAGATAAGCTTGCTTCATAATTAAAATACTTTACTGTCTTTGTACAGCTGCCAGGCCTCTAAGAAGTTAGCAACGTTTCTTGCATTTTGGAATGGTATTTGTAGGCATGCCTTCTGCCAGCTGCAACTGTCAGAGAGGTGGTAGTATTTGTTACAACTGGATGGCAGTATCCTGCTCAGTGTGTTTCTGCAGAGATCAGTTGTTTCTGTTGGTTTTAATTATGGTGAGAAAGGAATATTATAAAATGAAGTTCAATCTCAAAATGTTTGAGCACATGAATTCAAGTTTGTGAAGTGCCTGAGCATAATAGCTGAGGCTTCTATGAAAGTCCAAAGTGAAAAAGTGACATTTGTATTTAAAATGTTCCTGAATTGCAGTGAAGTTACAATAACTGCTGTTAGGTAGTCTACACATTGTGGGCCACACCCATTTTAAAGGCTGATGTAGAAATCAGTGCATTCCCCACAAAAGATTTTTAACAATTTCCTTTCAGAAGTTGTGCACACTATCTTAATTATACAGGAACCTACGTAAAGGTACCACTGGCTTAGATCCAGCTACAGCTAAAGCAAACAATATGACAACAAAAAGGCGCTTGCGTCATTTTTCTTTAGTTCTTATACTACAAACAATAACTGGCAAATAAAAAGCTTCTAGCATGTGGTATGCACAGTAATGCCAGGTCACTTGCTCTGCACATGGATACATTAAAATAAACTGTGCTGTACCTGAAAATATCAAGACAGATTTCCTTCCTTCATCAGTTTTTGCCCTAAAAGAAATTACTTCCCCTTGTCAAGGGAAAAATTTTCCTTTGTACGCCATTTGATCTTCATGAAAATAGTTTTTTTCACCATTTTACTGATGGTATTTTTTGTGACAATAAATGTGCAGTCTTGTCTTAGGGTGTAGGTTCTAGTCATGTTGATCTAAAGACACAGGCAGACAAGGTTCTTTGGGTAAATCCGATACATTTTATTAGACCAACTCAAATAGTCGGAAAAATTCTTCTTAGCAGGCTTTCTGGCACAAACACCCTTTGTCCTAGAAATTGACAGAATATCCTAGAAACTGACAGCCTTGTCTTCAAAATTGACAGAATATCTGTTTTCGTAAAATTAACGTGGTAATAGCTGTTAGCAAAATAGGCAAACACCCACTAAATCATAGAAAACATAGTTAGGTAGTTCTTTTTCAGGCTGAATTTATAAAAATGGTGCCAGTTAGGGCTGAAACACTTTTTTCATGGAAAAGGTGTGAAATCTCTCTCATCATAGAGCATATGATGAGAGAGATTTCTAAAGCATAGAGAAATCACATTTTGCATATCATGGGATACCAGTGGAAAATAGCTTTATGGTCTTCTGTGCAGTATAAAACTGATCTGCAAAATGTCAGCTCTATACATAACAGAGGAGAGGCTGAGGAGATAGGGAAGCCAGGCAGCAATGTGGGTAATGGCTGTGCAAACTGCAGAGATCAAGTCGTCTCTCAGACCTGGAGAAGGAGGGAAACGCAGCATATTTCTGTGAAATTTAAGCACGTATGTGGGTCAAGACCATTACAACATCCTTATAAACTACCTCCAAAATGAAGGGGGAGATTCTGTCTCTTCAGACTCTGGGTTAATCCCTTATACCAGGGGTGGCAAACTCATTGGGGACTCCAGGCCCTGAGACAGATCTGTGGGTCTGGTGGCAGTAATGGTCTAACAGTGACCTAACTGTAGAGTCTGGCAACAGCAGCAGGTCCATCAGTGATAGGCCAGGTGGCTAGGGGTGAGCAGGGCGATGACAGTACAGCTCTCGCTCACCCCCAGGTTGACAATGCTATGTCCAGCAAATTGAGGCAGGCCCTGACCCTCCCTGGCCACATCCTCCCCTCCCACCTCTCTGGTAGCTCACCAGGCCAGGTAGAACTGTGCCTGTTTCAGCAGTTTCCTGTAAGCCATATGTTTCACATCTTTGCCCTATCCAAAGATATGTACTCTGCAGAAATGGAGCAGATTAGAAAAACGAATTATCTGATGTAATGTTAAACGTAGTGTAGTTAAGGGATTGTGGTTAAAAACATATGGACTGGTTAGCCTATAGTGAGTGCTATTAGCTGCCTCTTGGTACTATACAAAAAGAAAGCAGAGACAGGAGAAAAAAAACCCTTGTGGATAGCAAGAGAAAATTTGAATTTATAGTCTTATTGTGTATTCCGTGTGGAAACTGAGCATCAAATAAGAAATTTTAAGATGTGGTGACTGAAATGTCCTGTTCCATGTGGCAGATACTTTCAAGGTTGCCTCATGTAGAAACTCGTCTTATAAGCCCCACTGGGCGGATTAGTTTAATCACTCTCTCTTTCTCACTCCAGTACACATCCTACCAACATTAAACTGAAACTTTCATCTGGCTCAACAAGATTATAAGCCCTCTGGGACCAGAGAACTTTTGTGTCAGGCTGAGCACAATAGGATCCTGGTTTCTGACTTGGAATTTTAAATGAAATTGACTCCCATAGTTTTCCATAATAAGATTGCATTTTTGGTTTCTTGGTAGCTGATGCTTCTGAAAATTAGTGAACAGTTTGTCACCACCCTTAATGACTTTGTAGTCTTATGTATGTATGAGACATAGCAGGAGAACTGACAATAATACCTAGCTCTTGTGTAGCATTTTTCACTGGTAGATCTCCAAAATGCTTCACAAAGCAGGTCAGAAATGGAGGCAAAAAAGAGGTGAAATGCCCAAGGACACCCGCTAGGTGATAACAGAGCTGGGAATGGAACCCAGGTTTTTGAACCCAAGTCTCATGCTTTAAGTACTGAAAGGGCAATAGCATAGGACAGAAATGGTGATATAGACTGAACTGTTTTGAAAGCCAAGTTTGTGTTTGTGTCTGTGTATTTTAGAACTAATATGCTGAGTTGCCCCCTCATAGTGCTCATACCTCTAGTGGAGAAAGGTAGATTGGAGGTAGGTAGCCTTAGCTAACTTAAAAAAATGTTAAAAGTAATGAAGGCATAATTTTAAAGCAAAAATCCTGTTGGTATCAGGAAACCCTGCTCTGGTAATCACTTCAAACTTCAATTGCCTAGTACTGGGGTCAGCAACCTACAACCCAAAGGCTTGATCTAGCTCAAAAAGTGCTTGGATTCGACCTGTGGCATTATGGTGGATTGGCAGCACACAGCTCATCCCTACTTTTAGTCCTGCATCATTTTTCCAATTCTTCCTGCAGTCCCTCCTACTACACACATTGGTCCCTGTGGGACATGCCGTTCACCATGGCTGCTGATTATGGCCTGCCCTACTGCCAACAGGGATGGGCAGAACATGGCAGAGGTGGTGGAGATTGTGACAGAAGTCATGAAGATGGCAGCAGGTGGCCTCGGTGCTGCAAAGAGGAGCAGTAGCCAGTAAAAGTACAGAGGAAGTGACAGTCTGCAGAGACAGCCAGGTCACAAGCAGCAGCCCACCACCGTAAAAGGTTGACCACCCCTGGCATAGAGGGTATAGATTCTCTTTAGTATCTGGCCCAGAAAAAGGCCATTTACTGGAAGACGTCACTGCTGGTCCATTTGCTGAACACTGATGGCCTCAACTAAATTATTTTCCACCTTCATTTTTCAGGCTTTCTTCCCTGCTGTGTATCTTTTAACAACTATATTGCACATTTGCATGCAAAAGCCTTATCTCTAATATATTGGTCCCCTCCTGCCTTTCATGTATACAAGCTATAATTTCTACTTGTGATATCAGCACCATTCCCATAGTAACTGATTATGATCTTTGAAACAAGATATAATGCTTAATGCACGCATGGGAACACTGGCTGGTTAAAAGGAAGACCTTTCTCAGAGCAGAAAAACAGCACCTCAGAGGTTTAATGAGACACTTAACAAAAATACAAATATTTACCATTCTAAACATACAGCAAGTTAGGGGAAAAAATGAATGCAAGTTCACGTTAAAAATACACTGGTTAGTTCTTAAATACTCTGGTCAGACTTTTTCAATTAATATATTTGTTAAATAATAAGAAGATAAAACTCTAGAAGGCTTTAAGAAATTGGAACCACATGAATTAGAATCAACAGACACTTTTCCAAAGGCAAAATTAATTTCAAATTTACAAAAGAGCCAGGTTGAAGAGCGAAAAATGGCCCACAAAAATGGGCAAGAGAGCTTCTGTCTAAAGGAATCATTCCTCTGGGCAGTTTCCAGTCCCAGTCATTTTTGGTATCACTTTTGCCAGTACCAATGGCCAAATCCTGCGTCTGCTGTGTACTGCATCATCCTTCAAGTTAATGACAAGTCTGTGCACAAAGGGCTTGATGGATTGGGTTCTAAGATTGCAACAAAGTTCCTGATTAGCACAAAACAAGACTTACGTGATTTGGACTTCTGCCCGGGGTAAGCTAATTATGTCAAGTCAATCAAACTAAGTCATATAAGCCACCAAGGAGCTCTGGTAGAGTTGTGATTTTTTGGTCACTACTGGTTTAGGCTAGATTCTAGCCAGGCAGCTAAAGAAATAGATTGTTTTCCCACCTATAGAGTCCCCATCTATAAACAGTTTTACATGTACATTATAGCATGGATTTGTTAGACTGGATTGCTGTCATTAGAACTATACCAGTCTGACCAGTAAATACCTATAAAATGTTTAAATATAACAGTGATTCACTGAGGAGTGATTGCATGGGATACTGAATATATAAATCTTTTATTTAGAACTTATTGATTGGTACAGAAGAGATCATGATATCACAAAGTAAAAAAAACGTTTTTATTTGTTAAGTGGTTAAAAAAACCCATACAATAATGCTAGTCTCTAACAGAACTTTTATTACTGTAGCACTAAAAAGCAGTTACCTTGCTTAGAATAGAAAGGGTTTAGGATACTTATTTTATTTCCTCTTGTTGAGAGGTATTTTAATGTAGTTACATGACGAAATGTTAAACATAAGTAAAATTCTTTTTCCCCTGCTTCAACAGTCTTTAGATTTTAGTCATTTGCAGATCAGGCCAAGTCAGAATGAGGTTCTGTGTGAGTCTGAGGTTCTAAATCTTGCTGTGTATCGGTTTGTCATCCAGCTCACCATTGAATATTGTGTCTAGAAGTGCCAATGACTCACTTTTAATATGCAGAACTTTCAGTCTGGGTTTTATTCCACTGAAGCTCAAATCTCAGCATTTTTTTAATATTATTAATGCGAAACTATAAATATGAATTGAACAAGACTGTTGCTTATCTTTCTTAGTTATTACAAAATATGAAGATGTTACGGCTTTGTGGAAGAGGATCTATTGTTTGCTTGATTTTTTTTAAACATTTCATTGAGCCATTTTTCTTTCCTCTGAACTTTCAAAGGCACTGCCTTTCTGTGTACTTCTAATAATCTAGTACCTCTGCCAACACCATAAAGTCAATTCTGTTATCACCCCTGGAATTTATTATTTTTTCCAAGAAAAAACATTCATTGTAGAGATGAGTCAGACACAAGATGGAGTTGGCATAGGAATGTAGGAATGGACATAGTCCAGTTCCTATGCTTATAGGCAACCATTTGTTCAAAAGTCCAGAAGATCATCCACTTTAACCCCTGTCATACACCACAGTCATCAATACCCTATAGAAAAAAGTGGGGAAAAATAAATATAGGTGACAGACAGTGCTTTCTTACAGCTAATACAGCACTCTCTCTTAGTGAAATGACTAAGATATTGATCCTTTGTGATTATGAATACAACTTCAACAGCTATCAGCACATCCGTAGGAATGTGTGTGTTGTTATTTTGAGGTTTTTTTGGTTTTGTTTTTGAAATATACCTTCTGCAGGATATCTAGCCAACAGAATTTGAAAATGAAATATCCAGAGAAAAAAATGTGATGTGTTGGTTAGAATTGATCACTGAATGTTCTGTGTTCTGTTTCTTCCTCTTCCACTAATACATCCTATAACTTAGGGCAATGTGGAATACGTGAAATGAGGCTACTAATACTTATCTCATATGCATCTTGTAAGGCTTAATGAATTGAAGTCAGTCAGAGTTATACCACTGACTCCAAGGTGGGAGAGAGGTCCCCACATCTGTTACTGTTGAGGTTGGTAAAGAGCCTTTGAATTCTCCATGTGAAAAGGTACAATAATAGTAAAGTATTACTAATACTAAAGGTACAACAAAATAGCAAAGTAATATTAATACAGATAATTTTTTCCTTTTGTCCATGAGTTATTTCAAATCATAGTTTTGCTATCCATTTTGAAGAAATTTGTAAATTTGTAAAGTATGAAAGTTAACTTTAAACCTAAAAATGCTTATAATGTATAAAAACTGCTTATGCCTACATGTTTATCAAGCAACACTTGAAAATTAGAAAGCTGCTAGAGACTAGGGGATGAAACAAAATATAATGTGTAATGCATGTGTAGTTGAGAAAAAGAGCAAAATAAAAACAGAAGACTTAAACAAGATATGAAGCTATATATTTAAAAAGTAATTTTAAGAAAAAATTGATACTATTGAACAAAAAAAGTTAAAGGAATAATTTAAGGACATAAATAAGGAATAAAACTAAACTGAACCAACCGGCTGTAATTTGCTAAAGTCTGCAATTTCTCCTCTATCCAGCTTTCCTGGCAATGTTTTTAATGTCGTCAGAAATTACAACTACCTGCTAACATAATTTGCTGACATGAATACATTTACATTTTGGAAGATTTAATGCAGCTTTATTCTCTGTGCCTTTTTATGGTATTTATTCTTGTATGTGTCTGTCTACTAATTTTACAGATTGGGTGGTGCAGCTCTAATCCACTTGAATACAGACATCTAGTTCTTCCTTTAGAAACTTCCTCTTCAAACAAGCAATGCTATAGTTCTGGTAAATGCCCTGACGGAAATGGTTTTTTTCCTCCTTCCCCCTTCTGTCAGAGCACCTAGAAATACTAACCATTTTCTTAAAACTAAACAAATTTGGATTAGAAAATAGCCCTCAGAACTACTGTTCTGAAGATAGGGTCATTTTGAACTAATAAAAGTTTCTTACCTTACAGAAACAATAGCGTGCATAATTAATCTATTGGGGGAAAAAAGATGCTGGAGAAACCAGTGAGGCTGCTCTAGTATTTTTACTTATTACAACATCATAGCTGTTTTCCATCCATTCTACTCCATCTTTTTGAGAGGGAGAGAGCATATATCTTGTAATACTGATGGGTTAGAATCAAGAATAACTGCTCCTTTCGGGTTAGAGGAAGAGGTAGGTAACTCTCTTGACTCATATTATGACTGTGATTATCCTTCTATTTCCAACATATTTTAAAACATTTACGTTCAATAACAAGAACACTATTAAGTGCATATTTTAATTTATTGTTTTATAGTGTCCAAAATTGGTATTCCATGTAGAATCACAGAAATGTAGGGCTGGAAGGGACTTTGTGAGGTCACCTAATCCAATCCCCAGCTCAAAGGAAGCATCATCCCATTAGACCTCTAACCATTTTTGTTTCTCTGCTCTGGATTCTTTCCAATTTGTCCACATCTTGAAGAGCAGTGCCTCAAATTGGATGCAGAGCTCCAAATAGGACATGTAGACACCTTACCTTTCTAGTATGTCAGCTAGTTCATATTTCCTTTGATTAGATTCATTACAAGAAGTTCGGGAGAAATTGTAAGACTTTTGACAGTAAAAGTTGAGGTCATCTTTGGGGATCAAGAAGAGAGATATTGGAGGTGAACCCTCAGTTCTGACTTACCTGTGTTAGTTTAAGGTTCAATGAGCAAGGCCAAGATGTATGACTGGACAGAAAAAAGAGTGAAGAGAGACGCATCAGCTAAGAGAGAGTGCCTGAAGTCCTGCATGCAAAAATGTTGTCTCAGGAATGGCCAGAGAGAAAGAGCAGGAGCTGTGTGGGGTGGGTATGAAAGAAGAAACTGCTGAAGAGATGGGAACATCATGAACTTAAAGAAGGAGGTGACACAGAGGAAATGGGAAATGATCAACTGTACCTAAGCAACTTTTTGCCCAAGTGATCTGTCAGAAGTACCTTCAAGACATTTAACTTAATTGGCCTCTTGATGCCATCTAACTTAAATTGTAGCAAACTGTAGTCGAATGATACATGTAGAATGAGAAAATTCAGACTGTGAAATACATCAACAACAATAAGGATCCAGTATCTGAACTACCAGTTATGGTCAAGGGAGGAGATGCATTGTTAAGGGTAATGATGATGACTTTTTGGTTGGGTAATCAGCAAAGACTGAAACTGGGACTTTTAGCTTTAAAGTATACATCTCTGTTGCTTAACCTAAATGTTTGAAGAGTAGCAGCAGCAGCAGGTAACCATCCTAAATGGATCTGTCACAGGGGAAGAAAAATTCACTTGGCCAATGCATTGGACAAGATAATGTTAGTTCATTTATCCTAGCCAATGTAATTAACACTGATGGAATACACATTTTAAAGTCTTTCACACAATTTTTAAATACATTTCTAAGCTAAATTCTGTTTCCATCCAATTCTCCAGGTTATTCAAAAGTTGTAAATCAAAAAATAGCCCCTGTATTGCCAAAACTGTTGCTCAAGGTATTAAAAAAGTATAAGACAACCACCAAAATAATGCCTTCAGAATAATTAGATTGAAAGAAAACATTTAAAAAATTTTTGATTTGCATTCTGGATTTTGAGTATTTATAGATTTCATATGTTTCATAGACATTAGGACTGGAAGGGACCTCAGAAGATCATTGAGTCCAGCCCCCCATCCGAAGGACAGGAAGTCAGCTGAGGTTTAGGCATCATTGAGCTTGTAAATGTCTTATCACCATGACGGGACCTAGAAACATTCTGTCTGTCTTTAAGGAAAGTTGAGATTCTTGTCTTAACAAAGGCCTGAAGAAGCTGGGGTTTTAAGAAACACAATAAACAAGAGATAAAGTCATGAGAGCTGACAACTGTACAGTCAGTTTACTTGGCCAACGTGTCACAGAAGCTCTGTCAAGATAATATTCCAATTCTTTTTTTTTTCACTCATAGGCCCTGGAGGGCTGATGGAGAAATCAGGACATTGAACTGCCAGACCCTATAATAGATCATTTAAATTGAAATACAGTCAAAGCAGCAGCTGCATGCTTTTTCCTTTGAAATCTGTAGAACTGGCTCTTCTGGTGGCTTGCCAAGGTTGTCATTTTCATTTACAGTAAAACAGGAGCCCAATAGATTTTTTTATAATCTTGGCCCAGGAAGAAATTTCTTAATTTAACAAAGTGCATTTGGAAATATGGAACTGTGCAAACTATAAATATGTACAGGTCAGTGGGTTGTGTGTTTCTTCATGCATTCTCCCACTTGTTATCTGAACACCCTGACAAAACAAATACAATATTTATCATAGCTTTGTTACTATGGAGGACTTTGGAGGTGTGGGGGGGGGGTTGTTGTTCCTTTTGGTTGTGAAGATTTGTGTAGCTCCTCCTGTCTTCTGTTTGGAAAAACATGGAATTCAAATGTAGTCCTGAAATATTGTTAGTGTAGAACTGTTTGTTCTAGAAGCAGTCCTGCCATAGCTACAAAGCATGAACCTTCTTCCTCTTTATCAAGTGCTGGTTATTAAGGTAATGTCTAGGTCCAGTAGAAAGCTGGCCTTCTTTTTCCCTTTGCCTCTCCCAGTACTAAAACATTTTTAAATAACTCCATTATTATTATCACATAGATGCTTTTTGGAAAAGCATGGAAACAGTTGATCTACTGACCTTTAACCACAAAAATTTATTTCTTTTCTATCACACCACATACACACACGTATTGAAATCAGTGAGAGCTGTGAATGTGTAACCCATGGGGAACTGTGGTTCTAATGCGTAATACATATTAAACCAGGGGTATTCCCTTCTATTTGGGAGAGTGCAGAACATTATTGTGAGGCTGTATAATTAAACTTGCTGGAAGTCATGCTGTGCATTGTCTAGGACAACAAATCTTTCTCAGATAAAAATAGTTCTCTGGGAAGGAAACTTCAGCAAGAAATGCAGATTCTGACTGTCCCCTTCTTAGGAGAGTTTTTGAGGCCAAAGGAAGGACTGTCTCACCAGCTCACCCTTCAAACTCTGGGAAGGAGCATATGTAGGATTGTGATATTGGGGCACTGCTAGGGGGTAGCTGAGGCTTCCCTTCACATATAGATCTAGAAGGGAAATGAACTGAGTCATGACAAATGTTATTTCTGTCAAAGCCTGGAAAAAACTTCAGCTTCAGTATATCAGGAAAGATTTCCTAACAATAAGGTCTAACTTTGGAATACTCTCCCAAGGGGAACTGGTAGAAGTACTATTACTTTGGGTCATTTTGTACTATGTGGAATTTTTAAAAAGAAAATACATGGTATGAAAGAATCCTAGTGTCAAGCAATGAACTAAATTCTGCCCTGTTCAAATTTTCTTTTTCTTGTTATTTTTCCCCCTCTCTCCTTTTAAGTGGGTCCAATCCATAATATTGCAATGCTTAAGATTGAATAGTTTCTTTTATTAGAATTTTATGATTAGAAGAAATATGAGACATGAAGACTTATTTTTGAGTTAACTGGAAGCTTAATTCAGCCCCCTGTGGAACTTAGGCTGCAGTTGAGGTACCACTGCTTATATCTGAGCTGCATTTTGACCCTTTAAGTTAACTGAATATGACCAAATGTTATTATGTACAAGTACTTGCAGGATCAAGGCCGAAATTTATAAGTAATTGTTTTAGCCTTATTTTGAAAAAGTAATTTTTGCAGTGGTGCTTGGTAGCATGGCTATACGGAAGGATGTTGGTATTTTTATTATAAACCTTATTCTGTGGGTTCATAATGGATTGTAAAATGTGTTCTTAGCTGAAACGTGCTTACAAAATTTTAACAAACATTTTTTAAAACACTTTTGAAAAAAAATTCTATTTTCAGGAATCCATGTAATTTGATAGGCTTTTATTGGTATTGAGACTACACAAATGTAGTCTAGAATATGTATCCAGGATTCCCTTGCCAACCACAGTTTTGCCAACCAGTTTTTAGTATCCATGCTTCAGAGAAGTGGGGGTACAGTCTAAAAATATCTCCGTGTCCCCCCCCCCCGGCTCTGCTCATGCTTCTCACTCCCCCTGCACAGCCTTGCTGGTGCCCCTCACCTCCTACCCACAGCCCTTGCTCCCCCAGCCCTGCAAGTTTTGCCAGCCATGGTTTTGCCACCCACAGGAACTTTCAGAAATCTTACCTCTGTGGCTGGTGAGGGAAACCTGTATAAGAAACAAAACTTAGCAATTTGTCTTAGAATAGTCATCTGGAATATGGGACACAGTCCCGCAGCCTTTATTCATACACAGTCTATGAGACTACTGGGATGAACAGGGAATGCAGAATTGAGTCAATGTGAGCTTCCTACAAGGATTTTTCAGGCAACAAATCTATTGTCCTTTGTTTACAGTTCAAATGCTCTGAGTATGTGTTGATACAACAGAGAAGCAATTATAGAAGATCAGGTAATTTGTGGATTAAGAACTCCTAAAGCATGCATTGGCATAACAGTGTTCAACTCAAAGCTGTTATAAATTCAGTGATGCCAATGAAATTGTTACTTCATAGAAGCTATTGCCTTCCCAAGAAAAGAAGTGTAACAATTGCAGTTAACTAGATTTCCCATGGATTTGTGTGATGTCTTCAGAAGAAGCATTGCAATCTCAAGGATTAATTTTTTTAACAAAATTATTTATATACAAGTTATATTGAAGTAATGATATGCTTGGACTTTAATCAAGGAAAAGTCTAAAGTTTTAAGGCCTTTATCTGGCAATGGTGGTCTGTGTTGAACTTTATTCAAGTGAATAGTTTTATTGAAATTAGGATGATATATGATGTTATGTCCAGATATGTTAATAGGATCAGGGCTACAAAACATCTCAGTCTGGATGGAGACTGCTAAGGATGGCTTATCTTGCATGTGCTTATAGATTTCATAGATTTCATAGACATTAGGGCTGGAAGGGACCTCGGGAGATCATCGAGTCCAGCCCCCACCTCCGGGGGCAGGCTGTTCCAGACCTTGGGGGCTTGGACAGTAAAGAAATTCTTCCTTATGTCCAGCCTGAAACAGTCTTGCAGGAGTTTGTGACCGTTCGACCTCGTCATCCCTTGGGGCGCTCTGGTGAACAGTCGCTCCCCC
>NW_017728949.1:35606378-35609115 GCF_001723895.1 Crocodylus porosus | reverse complement strand
CTCTGGACTCTCTCAAGCTTCTCCACATCCTTTTTGAATTGTGGAGCCCAAAACTGGACGCAGTACTCCAGCTGCAGCCTCACCAAGGCCTGAGGAAACCAGGCAAAAGGCATATGCCATGTCAAAACTAACTTGGTTTGACTTAAAGAGAGGGTTCAACAGTAGCGTTGGTTCTGTTTGAGACTCCCTTCATAAACTCGAAATATAAATAGTCAGTTTAATAAAACAGATTAGACCACTCCCATTGTATTAAAGTTCCTTTGTTTAAACACACATATAACAATCTGAAACAAATATAGGACTGTTTTTGGAAATAGCTTACAGTGTAGAGGGGGTAGTAATCTGAAAAACCATGGTACACTGTGTTTAAATGCAAAGGCTCAGAACTGGACTTCAAAAAACAAACAAACAACTCCCCCCCCCCCGAAAAAAAACAACAAAAAAACCAACCCTCAATAACGTCAGAAACAGCCTGAGCTAAACTGGTTTTTTCTCCTTCAGACTCCTTAGTTTATTGTCAAGAGTGACTCATGCCTCAAAAAGCCTTGACATTGCCAGAATGGAGTCTGTTCAATGCTGTTTTAGCAGCTTTGAAATTGATTAATTTTGCCAATCACACAGAGTAAAATTAAGTAACGGGTAGACCAGAATGCCAAAAGAAGCTTTGCACTTAAGTGATTAACCAATATACAGATAAACAGCTGTTTCTTACCCATGTAAGCAATAGCTAACCAGTTGGCTTGGCATTGTGTTACATAGGTAAGTGCACTATGAGCCTACCCACTATGTATTTAAGGGAGTACACTGTATACTGTGGTATGTGGAGTGACAAAGATTGGATCTTTTTGTTTTTGTAAAACTAAATGTTTTTATCAGGGGAGAAACTCCATGAAAGGTCAGGATTCTGAAGCCAGTGAAATGACAGCCTTCACTGACATTTAACTACAGCAGCAACTATCTGGTCATCATATCTTGCATATTTCCATAGGCAAATCAGCTTTTAAACAGAAGGGGTCTATTCCCTCTGTCAAAGACAGCAAGCCAGAGTTAATGAAGAAAAACACAGCAAAGTTGTGGCTGTTCTGAGGTGCTATTTATTCCTAGATGTTTTTGAAGGTATCAGTGGAACAGTCAGAATTGTTAAAGCTGTTTTTTTCCAGAGGACTCCACGGTTCCTGGCTGCCAGAGTCAGTTTAGGGAAGGGGTGGCTTCGGCCTTTCAGAATATGCAGACATCCCAAAATTCTCTAATCTTGCACAGCTCTCAGATAGCAGAAGGGGGAAGAGGTGGAGATTTGGACACCCTTGGATTTTTGGGGGGGCATTTCCTATAATGAAGTAAAAATCTCTAAGCACCTTAGTAGAAAATGGATGGAAGACAAAGAGCTAGTGGGACTTGGCCTAAACGACAAACACTGTATTGATTTTTTAAAAAAAAAATCAGCATTCCACACAGACTTGACAGAGCTCTGAAAGGGTGAACTACCATGAAAGCCAGCTGCACTTCGCAGTGAGTTTGCCTCACGGAGCCAGCTGCAGGATGATGATAAACACCTGGGAATGAGCCACAAGTATACCCAATAAAAGTTTTACCACTGGCTTTAGCGGAGCCAGGATTTCACCTATTTAAATCCCCAGTGTCTTAGACCCAGCCCTTCATTCTCTGGTATATGAAGTGACCTTTTGGGCACTGGTTTATTCCCAGACACTAGGACTTCATTGTTCCAAGATTATATTTTTATTAGGTTTTCAGGAAACTCTGGCTGCTTTAATCTGCCTAAAAGTGAGTTTAACAGACTTTAAAGGCTTTAAGTGAATTTAAATAAGATTTTAAAGGGTTTGTTTACTACTGGCAGTTTTCCTGTGCTGAGGGCTAAGTCAGAGGATTACTAAACTTCAGGCTCTTGAAAATGAAAGTTCAGAGTCACACAGGCCCAGTTTGACTGCTGTTGCTCCTTTTTTTTTCCTTCCAAAAAGCCAGAATTTTCTCTTGGGGGAGGGGGGAAATGAGTGTTTTATAGAAAGTCACTGACCCAAGTACATCTTGACATCTGATCTCTCTTTATCTCGTGCAGTTAGTTGGAAAGCAGGTTTGTTGCATAACTAATGGCTCTTCCGTTCTCCCAGCAGAGAACAAGTGATCAATTAGCTGCCAGTGTGCTGAAGTCCGTGGCTCTCAACCTCTATAGAAGGAAGGTACCTCTCACAAAATACCAGCTTCTCATTTTCACTATTTAATTTTTTTTTTGGGGGGGGGGGGGAAATTACAGCAGACCAATAGAGCAATTCTTCTGTTGAAGCACTGGGGGGAAGACCACAACAGGGCGGCACGTCTTGAAGGCTATGTGTTGGCATTTGAACTCTTCGGGTGTATGTTGCGGATCCCACTTGCGCACCTAACACTGCGCGGCTCGGGGGCCCCTGACAGGATCTGAAGGCGCCTCCCTGTGCGGACTGAGCGCCACTGGGTTGAGGCAGGGCAGGGAGCCCTCTTCGTGGGTGACCAGGACGGCTTCGCTAGTGTCCGTGGGCACAGGCTCCTAGTAATTAAAAGCGCGGATTCAAAGCACTTGACGCCTAGAGGGGAGGCTCTGTGGGAGCCGCTGTTTGCCATGTGCAGCCCCCAGCCCGGCGGGGCCTGCCCCGGGACTGCAGGTTGCTCTCGGGCGGCTTACAGCTCGACGTGCTGCACTTTCTCCAGCCGCCGCCGCCTGCGTGCGCCTGCAGCCCCGCGTCCG
>NW_017728949.1:35573310-35606278 GCF_001723895.1 Crocodylus porosus | reverse complement strand
GGTGCGACTCGCGCCCGCCGCCCCCGAGCGGCCCCCTGTGTCCGTGCAGGATGCCGCGGAGCCGCGCGCGGTGAAGCCCCGGCGGCGCGGTCCTGATGGAGGAGCCGGTGGCGGAGGAGTGGCAGGCGGTGACCCAGAGGAGAAAGGCCTGGGCCAAGAGCAGGGACTCGTGGCAGGCGTCGGAAGCCGAGGATCCGGCGGCACAAGGCGCCGAGCGGGCCCAGGACGAGGAGGAGGACGAGGAGGATCGCCGCGGCGGGAAGCTGCCCCCGGCTGCCGAAGCAGGTCTGTCCCGCAGATGGGGCCCGGGGCTGGGGCTGGGCAGCGGGCTGGGGTGCAGGAGCCAGGATCCAGGCACCTGGGGGTGGGAGGGGGAGGCACTGGCAACGCCCAGAGAGTAGCTGCTCAAGCTGTCTTGCTTCTCTCCCTCCTTCCCACCTGTTCTCCTCAAGGCAACGTCCCCAACGAGAAGATTGCAATATGGCTTGAGGACTGTCGGTGAGTACTTCTCCTGCCCACCATCTGCATCGGCTGCAGGCCCTAGCCTTCCCCTGCCAGTCCAAAGATCGGGCCCCTGCAGCACATGGCCAGCAGAAGGGGGGTATTGCGACCACCTCTTCGGGTTTCACGTCCCTCCTGGTTTTACTAGGGGACTGCTGGAGGAATGACCTGCGCTGTCAGGTGCGCCTATGGGATAGCGTCCGGTTACTGCAGGGGTCAGGAGTTGCATGGGGGAGAGCCTTCCCAGTTCAGGCTTTCCAGCTATTTTGTCTCTCTGCTTGCTGTTGACATCTCTCATAGGACGTGTCATCTGTCGTGGTTAAGAGTCAGGGTTTTTTCCCCCCCTAATATTGATCGAGGAGCTTTATTAGTGCAAAAAGACAGAATAATAACAGAAGCTGCTGTATCCTGTCTGTAGTTCCTATTTGAGCCTTCCCTACTCCCTTCTGGCCTGGCTTCCTGCTCCAGAGTTAGAGAAACAAGATATCTACTCTCACATCCTCTATTTTTTTGTAAAAATCAACATTTAATAGACTAGATGCTCAAATGAGTCACCAGCTACCATTCGCCCAGAAGTAATCATGTTTTGGCTGTGACGGAAGTTTTGTCCACTTAACTGGCTGACTTTACTGAATCCCAAGCGTATACATGCTGTGCACTAGATTTGGTTCCCTGCGCGAGTGACTCCCTTCTGCTAAGGATGTGGTAGGGATAGCATTACTGCTAGGTTTGCCCAATAGTACCCCTGAGTTTGGAACAAGGTGACGTGCTGCTTTCTTCCATTTGCAATCCCGTATGCTTTTCAGAGCTACATCTGATATTTTTCTTCTTTGCATTTTGTCAGGACTCGGTGTTTATTTCAGTTCAGGTGAGCTGCACCCTAATAGTTAAAGATGAAATCTCAAGACGTTTTGTAAATTGGGGTTCTCATTCATTTTAAGTGCAGCCATTTAAAGATGAAAGTTTACCTCTAAGATTAGCAATGCTGTTCTAATTTGTTGACCCTGTAAGCAGCTGAGCTTGGCTTACTCCATTGACAAATGCATGGCTTGATTTATAGCTCAACAGAGCTATGAGGTCTTTGTTATAAAAAATCTTTTTCACAGTCTGCATAGTCTATTCATTTCTGTGTGGGGAGCTGGAAGCAACAGGCATGAAATTGTACTGTATCCTAAAAGTTCAGAGCTGACACTGTGGCCTATTGTGAGATGCTTTTTCTTCTAGAATACCCAAAGAGAGAAGATGCCGTTTAAACTTTTCTATTATGTGGGCTTCAGGGGGGCAGGGGATGAACCCAGCTTCAGCAAATCTTGGAAAATAGTGGCTAAAAAGTAGGTCTTTGGCTACTTAATACTAAACACGAAGCTTTTTTTAGGATTCGGGAAAAAAATTCTTCCTGACACTGCTTTGTCGACATCATTCTCCCCTGTCCCTGTGTCTGCGGGAGTTTTTGTCTGGAACTTTCCCCAGTTCTGTCATTAACTTTCCTCAGTTAACTCCTTGGTGCAGACTTCTAAAGGAGCAGTACATACATCATCAAAATAGGCAACTTGCGAAGTTATTAACTAAATGCTCCAAAAGCTATATTGCATGAATTTTTAAATGTCCTAGTGCTCATTTTTGTGCTTGAGCAATAGTATCTGTTTAAGTCAGGTCATTGAGAACACGCCTGGGTTTTCTTAACAGCTTTTGCTACTGACTCATTAACTGTTTCCTTCATTTCACAAGAAAGGAAACCAGGGCATAACATTTAATTAACAGAGGTAGCATGGGTTAATTAATGGGTACATGTGTGAAAAAAAAATTATGGGAGTGTAAGTGTGCTGGTTGTAGTGTGGTTGCTGCCTGACTGTGTACTTTCTGTGCAAGATTAAATCTTTTCCCTCTGTTGTTAGAATGCACAGAGGCCACTTCTTACCACTGTTCCTTTAGTTTTTATAAACTTTATAGTAAAGTTGCATATGCTTGAGCCTTAAACCTTGCAGTTCTGCCCTGGAGCTTAATGACATCAGCAAATTATTCAGACTGTTCTTGTGGCTTTTGCAAAGCTCTAGTGGTTTGTTAATGTCAGTGGTTCCCTAGGATGGAAACACAGTCTTAAAGGGCTCAGGCCTGCATCCTTTGAAGCTGATGGCAAACTCCTGTTGATTGACTCCTGTATTTTCACAGTGTGATTGCGTACTCTGGACTCTTCCAAGTGTGGGCAACAAAAACAGAGCAGTTGTCTTTCTATTTCTAGTCCATTTTATGGCCTGTTCTCATGAGTTAGCAGAATACCACCTTCTTTGGTGTGTAAAAAACACTAGAAATGAACATTACTTGTTAAAAGAAAGCGTTTCCTCCAAGCGGGGAAACAAACAGTAAAAAAATCTTTCTGTTCCTAATCTTGTATAAATCCTTACAAAATGTATTAAATGCAAGATCAGATTTGATCTTCTAGTCTTAGTTTCTGCTTTGGGTTGATGTTTTGTTATGATAGTTTGTGGCAACCTTCTTTATGATGAACTGCTGTGAGATTTATGGTTCTGTTTGTTTCAAAATACCATCAACAATGTAGCATTTGGGAAGAAAGTAGTTAGTAGCCATCTATATTCACCTACATGTGTTAGCAGTTTGGGACTCTATTGAGTGAGTTTCTCTGCTTCTCATCTGCTTTGCAGAGAATAGAGAAATTCGCCTTATGTTACCAAAGGTCCTCTTATGGTTTTTAAATTCGCCTTTACTGTTAAGTGAGCATGCACCACGCTGAGCTTATTCACATAAGTCTGTGCAACATCTGGTTATTACACAGAGCTCTGACTGGTGGTCTGTGTCATGCTTTAGAAGCATCATTCTTATGTTGAGGCCTGCCTTGGTTTCCCCCTTATTTTGCCAGTATTTTGAAATTCTTAACAAAGGTCACAAAGGGTTTCTTTTTTAAGATACACATCCTAGATCAGTTGGGTGCTAATTTTACACATTGACACAGACTAGAGGAAATCTTCCATCTGATCTCCAGATTGACTTCTAATGGCAGAACTTTTTTGCCATGGCCAAAAGTGTCTTCCAAGCCAACAATATGGTTTACTTTGGAAAGTGTCTAGGAACGTTTTGTGCAGATTTATTTTGGGGAGTGGAGTCCTTTAAATACCCCAAAGAGAAGTTTGTTACTTTTTAATTTTTGAGCTCAAAATAACAGAACCAACAGACTACTTAATTGCATTACAGCTGCCAAGCAGAATTTTTAAAAGCCTAATACAACATCCTTGTCTAACTTAATGCTTTCCTACGGCAACCAATATTAGAACAGAGAAGCAAGCATGGCCAATCTGTAGCCTGCATGCTACAAGTGACATGAGCTGGCCTCTATGTAGCACAGAGATAGGTCAGGCAGCAGAAAACAGAGCAGCCGATTGGGAAGGAAGTGTAGAGAAGAAAACGGCATTCAATCGGGCTGGGGAAGGGAATGGCACTCGGAGACAGCATGGGGATTCTTTGTGGCACACCTTCCGAAAGGATTGGCTGCTTCTGCTCTAGAGTTTGAAAAGAGCTAATAGTAGAGTTCAGTCCTTAAAGTCCATGCAGTTTTGATTTGCTTGATCAAGCAATAGATCAGGGGTGTCAAACTCTTATGGCCCCACAAGTCAGATGAGTGGTTTGGGGGCAGTCTATGGGCTGGATCAAGGCCCATGGATGACCCCATCTGCATGCCTAATCCAGTATAGGTGGCACCTGCCTAAGATGGTCTGGGATGTGAGTGCTGTGGGTGGTGCAGCCTGGGATTCAGCTCCAACAAGTGCTGTAAGCAGTATAGCCCGGAATGTGGTTCAAGTTAAATGCTGGAAACGGCGCATGTCTTGGGCACTGGGCAGGGATGGTTCAGTGTTGTGAAACAGGCAGCGCCGGGGGCCAGATTATGGTGCCTCAAGAGTTTGATCCCACTCATGGGCCGTGACACCCATGATAGATTGTACAGTACTGGGTAGTTTGTGTAGGGTGGAGAGAGCAAGGTAGACATTTGCTTAGTGGTGAGAATATGGGGTCATGGTGTATAAAGTAAATCTATTTCTCTGTTCATGCCTCTGGCATGCAGAAAAATTAATTATCATTATTTTGAGCTACCAAACTGGAAAATCATTTTTGATTCCTTGATCCTAGTACAATGCAGTCTATATAAGAAAGATACGTATTCCATTAAGGTAGTACGAGTGTTATACTTGGTAGCCGTGTTGGTCTTGGTTCCAAAATGATACCTTTCATTAGACCAACTGGAAAATGGCAAGAAAATTGTCCTTTTCTGCAAGCTTTTGGGATCAAAGTCTCTTTGTCAGGCTCTGGGAAAAGTGTAGATGGTACAAAATGGTAAACAGTCCCCATAGGTAGGAAATAAACTTAATTTTTGCACAGAGTGCTTTGTGAGCTGTGTTTAGTAGTTCTTTGATGTGTTGAACAGGTAGAATTCCTTCCCTGGAGTTGTCAGATGGCATGCAGGGAGATAAAAAAGCTTCCTTGCTGTTCTGCAATGAAGTTTAAAATCCAAAATGGCTAAAATTTGGCATCTTCCATGTTTCTGGGGTGTACTTGGTAGCCGTGTTGGTCTGAGACAAAAAGACATACAAAAAAACTAGAACTCTTGGTTCCAAAATGATACCTTTCATTAGACCAACGAAAATGGCAAGAAAATTGTCGATTTAAGGTAGTATTGCATTTCACTGTACTACACTTCATATATTTTTCATTCTGGTTTGTTTCTGCTGTCAGTGAAGTTCACATTCTGCCCTGTCCTATTTTATACCTGCTTCGCTCACATGACACTTCACTTAGGGTTGTAATAGGAGGCAGCTCCTTCATGTTGTACAATAACACTCCTGGCCTTGCTCTTGGGCATGAGAATGTACTGGAAGTGCCCCCAAAATTTGCACTTTCTGTTAAGTGTAGTGTAAGGCACTTTGAATCAAACCCAACCCAGCTTATGTGCTGCTGAAAATGCTCTTTAAGAAATGTTGAGTGCAATCATGTAAAGGGCTTCTTGCACAGATAACTGCTCCTTATTTCAACTCATGCTCTTTCTCAATTTAACTGATTTTTTTGTTTGTTTGGTTGGTCGGTTGGTTTTTTTGGTAAAACAGGATAGAAAGTGGCTGTGACTGTGTAGAAATGCGAGCAGGAAAGCAAACAGTTGGCTTGCAAGAGCTTCTTTTCTGGTAGCTGTTAACAGGCTGCAGAGGTGACAGGCTTAGCTTTTGAGGAAGAATGCCAGTTTCTCTGCTTGCTTTTACCATTCTCTGCCAACCAAGGCATGCACCACTGGCTTTGTCTGTGGAAGTTACTGCCAGCAACTTTGTGTCACTAAAAAATAAGACATACTGAAGTGGCCACCAGGGAAAGAAAGGGAGAAGAATAGAAATATAGTCATTAAAGCCAGGGAATAAACAATAGGCACAGTTGTTAATTCAGAACATAACACTTGCTGTAGCTTCAACAGGTTTAGTAAAATACCCTACTTGCTTTATTTAGGGCATAAAAGAGGCATGCAATCCCTGGAGATGTGAGTTTCTCCAGGTTTGTTTTGCCACCTGGTGCTCAATCCTGTATTCGAACAATATTGTTTTAATTGGCATCTCACTGTAACAAGATTTCCCACCCTCCTTTTTTTAAAGGGCATTGTCAGAAGTCTGTAGCTTGTTCTTTATTGAAGGGCAGCATGTAATGATAGCAAAATGCTTCAGAGGAACAATTTGCGTTGTAAAATAGAAGTTTTGTTATATAACCAATACGTAATTTTCATTATGGAGCTTGGCTTTAGAACAAATAAGATGCCATTCCATAATTTTTTGCTTGTTTATGAATAATTTTGTGTAACTTTTTAAAATGTTTTTATATGCAGAAACTGTGCATAATATAAATAAAGAAATGATTGGACTTACTCTTTATTAATTATGTTTTTTCAGATTCATATTGTATCTGGATTCAAATTGTGTTCTGGGTTTATGCTAAGCTGGGTTTATGACATCGGGGGGGGCGGGGAGGGTGTTGTTAACCATCATGTTATCCATATTAGTGGAGACCATGTATTCATATTTGATCATTTAAAGCACTTGCTCATTGAATAAGTAACATTAACATCAGTCCCTCTTGATGGTGGGATTTTTGTTGTAGATTTCAATGACATCAGAATCAAGCCTTTGCAGAATCCTCTCCCATCATTCTAGAAGTAATGATTACAGATGGCATTAAATTAAGAACTTAATGTAAAGGACTTGTAAAAATATTATCTGGCAAATGACTAAGACTTAAAATAGCTGTCAAGATTCTTATCTTATTTCTGATTTAAAAGTATGTGGCTTTTAATTCTTTCTCTCCAAAGTTTGGATGCCTGGCTCTAGGAATTTAGTACAGGAAAAACGCCATCATTTTTTGAGTAAATGAGTTTCAGATGAATTCTGATGCAAAAATTCTCTTGTGCTGCTTTGTCCTTAGTGGTTATATAGATGTTATGATGAACCATCATTTTATTGACGGCCTGACTTGTGCTTTGTTTGTGATTCCTGGCTTGGAGTTCATAGGTCTGATTACTGTCACTTTTATGGGCCTGCTTTTTTTCCCCATAAAATTGTTTGTTTATAGGGCTGGAGATTATTTAGCAAGTTATTTTCAGTTCCTGTGTTTGTGCTTTGTGGGGATGGAGGGAGGAATAAGTGCTGCTATCGTGAACTTGTCATATACTTTAAGGAAGGACATGAAGAAGCAGAATATTAAACTAGCATTAATCTCTTCTGTGGTTTCAGAACGCCACTGGGAGCCTCCCTGGATGAGCAAAGCAATCCTATGTTGAAGGGTAAGAAAAAACTCCATATCCAGGAAGTTTGCTTTTATGCTTTTAAACTTTTGGCTTCTTTGTATATTAATTTGAAAGCTTACACTGTTTTTGAAGTACAACTACAATAGCTCTGTTAGTGTTTACCAGAGTTTTCTGTTCCTGTGCAGTTGTACCCAAAGAACTGGTGGGGGGGTAGGGTGGAATAAATATTTTTTTTAACTGTTTAAAAAAAATCTTTAAGATGACTAATCCAATGTTTCACCTTACTTGAGGCAAACTTTGAAAAAAAAATGAGCATTTTAACATACTTCTAAAACGAGGTTGGCTTTGGGTACATTCTTTCTCTGCTTGTACTAACTGAAGTTGCCACACCTGAAAAACTTACTATATGAGCAGGACAGCATTCTAAGGTTCAAAGTACAAAAAATTTGCAGGTAGTGGCAGAGCATAGAAATTGCACTTTGAGTGTCTGGAGTTTTAGTTTGAGTTCCCTGCTTTTACACAGAGGGGAGGAGAGGGAATGCCTGATCCAAGTCTCCTTTCTGAAGCCTGGTAAGAGGTCTGAAGTCGTGACTTAATATCAGATGCAGGATAGCTGTTGGATGTAATAGCTTGGAACTGGTAGTCAGCATTTAATTAGATTGCAGTTTGATGTAGAAGTGTTGTGGAGCTGGAAACTGGAGGTATTTTATAGCCACCTCTTACTCTTTTTTACTACTTTTAAGATAATCTTTCTGTGATTTGAATAGTAACTTCAAGTAGAAGCCTTCAGTGGATTTTCAGATTTCAAGTACTGAAATAGTCCGAAAACATATTTTTCTTATACTACTGCATTTAACTGCAAATGTTTTAACTAAACAAAAGTACTGAATGAGATTTTTGGGGGGAAGAAAATATTATAGCACTTTAGGTGTTGAACTGCCAAATGTACATTTTCAGGCATGCTGATGAGAAATGGAGGAAGTTTTGAAGATGACTTATCCCTGGGAGCTGAAGGTGGGTATAGCAGGATTCTATGGCTCAAAGCAGAAATAAAATGTAACATTTTGTAGTGTGATGTTGTGTCAATCCTGGGGTTTCCCATCTGGTCAGAGCTGGCTAGAAAACCATGTTGGAATTCTGCAAATTTATATACATTTTGAAACTTTGTTTTTGATCAAATGGTTCTGACTTATCTCCAGGCCAAGCCTGAAAGAAGCTTGTATGCCAAAGGAAGCAGCATTCTGTTCCTTTCTCATATGCTTCCATGCCAACTGCAGTAATACAGTCCAAAGAACTTGGGAAAGTAGTGCAGGCAGTGAGGAGAATTTCCCCCCACCCCAGTACTTGTGCTTCCTCTCCTTAGGCCAGATTTGGCAGTTGGGCATGTGTATCTCACTTCCTTTGAAATCAGTGGGACAAGCTCTTGCATGTTTTTGAGGGCCAAATAGAGTATTAAGTGCTCAACTTGTAATAATTCAGAGAAATAAAGAGGGACCCAGAGATGGAATGAAAAACTAAATCGGGAGACGACAGGTAGATAAGTACATAAAAACAAAACAATTCCCAATACTGAGCTGTGGCAAATTGTTCAAACAGTCACTTTTTATTCTGACACCAATTTTGACTGTTGCTGTTGATTCTGTAGTCCTTTTGCTTCTTTCTGATGCCACCATCTTCTGCTCTCTCCACCTGGTTTCTTTTTTTGTGCTTTTGGGCCCCCCCTCTGCACATGCAGATTGTAGGTATGATCACATCTAATGTGTGATCCATGCAGTTGTGCCTCTTACTGTGCCCCATCTTGGGCTCCCCTACATTGGCAAGAAGCAGGCTTTCATGACTGAGACCCCCCCCCTTTGCTGGGGGGGCTCCCAGCCATGGGGTTGTGCACTGAGAGTCCTGCAGCTTTTTCGGGTGCATGGAGTTAGTTCCCTCACATCCCTCTGGCTTGGAGGCCACATGTGTTGTTTGGCATCTCCCAGACTGCCTATACATGCAAACTTTAAAGCTGAATAGAAACCAGCTATTAAGTTATTACACATTTTCAAGCAATAACTTTATAGCTAGTTAGACCTTCTAAAGGTGGGGTAGTTAATTTACATTTGTAGCTAGTCTAAATTTATCACGCCATTAACAAGGGGGGCATTGGAGTAGAAGGGGATGTGACTTCAGAGAACAGATTTTTCTTTAACCTCATGGTCTCAAAGCTATGATCAGTCCTGCCTTTTAGCGGCCTACATCTTTTTTTCTTTGTCAAGAACCAATGGGGAGAAGGATTTGTTGCTTTGTACCAATTGCCTTTAAGGGTAAAGTTTTGTGAGCTGCAAACATCTGGATGTCTCATGCATTGCAGATACTGATCAGCACCTTGTATATCTGTGCCATTCTTATCTTCAGGAAAAGACGTATAAAGATTTCATTTGCTTTGGGTCCAAATACGTGTTCAAGTTTAAATGGACAAAACCTTGCAGCTTTGAAATATTTTTGCATAGGGCACTAAGATAGCTTTTTCTCTGTGGCTATAGGGGACAGGACTGGGAGCAATGCTCAAACTGCAGCAGAGGAAATTCAGGTTGGAGACTAAGAAGAACTGTCTGACTATGTGGCTGGTTAAGCATTGGAACAGACTGCCTAGAGAAGTTGTAAACTTTCCATCCCTAGTTTTCAAGAGCAGGTTAGCTGGACACTACTGGGATAGCTTTTTAGTCAAGGATGATCTTGCCTCAAGCAGGGGGCTGGACTAGATGACCTCATGAGGCCCCTTCCAGCCCTACATTTTATGATTCTTATGATCCCTCTAAGTTTTTAGGGGAAAAAAACCCAAAACAGATTACCATTCAAAGCCTGCCCTTAGTCTTTCTTGAAGACCGTGCAACCTCAAAATATCAGGATTGGGCCCTTAAAAAGGAAGTAATTCCACTTTTTCTTTTAAAAGTACTCTAAAATCATGAGGAAGGACACTTACTTGACATTTACCTTGATTGGCTTCTCCATCAACATCACTTATTGAATTAGAGTAAATAGGATTAAAAACTTTATTATTTAACAATTTTTTTTCATTTGTTAGGCTTCCCACAATACAAAGTGTTTCCTTTTTTTGCTTTTGGTACCAATCCAATCTCTGAATGCAATTGAGGGGAAAGTTCAAAGCTGCCAAAATTGGCTGAACATGTTCCAATATCAAAATATTATTTTGAAAAATATTTTTTTTCCCTTGCACTTTCCCCTTTTGGTCCACTCTGAAAGCCTCTTTCCCCCCCTTGCTGCAGAAGTGAAAGGGACCATTGGTAGCCAAGATGGTTCAGTTATGTGTAGGGATGGCAGGGTGCAACATTTTGTTCTCTGCAAAGTATCACCCAGCTGTGGTGTGGTGGCTGTCTTGATTTTGTATGGAGGCTTGTTTTGAGAATGGCTGTGGCTATAGTTTTATCAATCTGTTGTTGCATGGACCCAAATACAAAATTACATTCACTTGAGGTTCTGTATGAAGAGGGACTGTACAAAATCCAGGAACACATGGCACCAGTGGTAAACCATAGAGAAGATCTACAAGTCATGGGTAAAAACTTCCTTGCTAGGTTCTGGAACTATGCAGCAACATGCCTATTTGTATGTGTTTGGCTTAGGGAGCGGGGCTTGGTCCTATATTGCATGAAAGATTTTTAAAAAAGAAAATACTGCAGGCAAGTCTTACAAAGGCAAATCTCCCATTTCAAAACCGTCATATCTATGTAAAGAAAGTAGGTTTGAGCCCTTAATAGTTTGCTTTCTGTTGCATCCCACAGTTATGTGATATTGGCTTGTATGGTACCACCAGTTTAGATGCTGGATTTTTATACCAGAATGTTTTTCTGCTGTTTCATAGACTTTTGGCCATTAGGTAGCTGATTCTCAAGGCTGTTAATGTACTGTTCTTGCCTATATCCTGTAACAAATTTGCTGATGTCGAGTAGTTTCTTTGGGGGTTAGATCTTCAAAAAAGATTCGCAGCAGTGGGTTGACAGGACAGATATGTTTCTTGAAGAAAAATGTTGTCATGGCACTCTTACAGATGAAGTCAAACTGTTACCACTCTAAAAAATGTCTGTTGAGCTGGCTACTATACTTACAAGATGCAAACCTTAGATTTTTACACAAAGTGACCTGTATTCCCTTTCCTGAATCAAATCAGACCAGAAACAAATGTCCTGATACTGATAGAATGTATAACTTGGTATCCTTTATGTCCTAATTTGTGTACAAACTCTGTTTAGAGCTTGGAAATGTTCAAAGAAGCAGGGCTTTGTGTTCCTGTTGTAAGGTGTGGGTAAATCCCATTGAATTAAAGAATCAGAACTAGTCTTAACCCTGAACAATCTCTATGCCTTTGTCTGAATAGACCAATTCTGCATGTTAACCACAGGGTTCCTTTACCCATTTCCCTAAGCCAGAGACATAATGATTTTTTAACAAAGAAAACCAAAACGCTCATGTATGTCTTTTTTCCATATATGGATAACTTAATAATAACTTTTCACTCAGCATTTCAAACCTGTATGTTTAATTGTAGCTTGTGTTGACTTTGTATACGTGATTCTCTGAAACACACAAGTTGGATAAAATAGAAATTTTAGTTTTAAAACAGACTATGGGAACAGCCAGCACTAATTGTTATATAAGTGCGTGATCTCTATGTGTACACATTTATACGTAAAGCATGGAATCTGTTAGGGAGAATGTTATCTAGGAACCTGTGTTTGTTTGCATGAGTGGCTGCCATTTTCTTATCAACTATGAATAGTGTGATACCAAAGAGCTGTATGTACAACATATTCTCTTATTTTTCCACAGCTAATCATCTACAAAGTGATGCTCAAATGGAAACATGGTAAATATTTTATTTTTTGTTTGGCTTCAAATAAATGAGGCGGGCTATGTGATGGAGTGAAACTAGATAGTCTCTTAATATTACTAAACTCATTCCATGCACAAATGTTTACTACTGTAAAACAGATGTCACCAATAATACAAAAACAGGATGAGTTTTAAACCAACTAAACTATAAATATATCCCTTTACTTTCAGCACAATTGATCCAGATTTTCTAGTAACAGAGACATCTTGAGACACAGCAACTCCCTGAAAATATTTAACTGTCATAATTTACACCTTCAATTCAGGAACCCTTTTCTGTTTGCTGTTAGGGGGAAAATTTCCTCTGCTTTCATTCTTTGACAAAAAATTTTGGTGAGAGAAATCCCATTTGGGAATAGGAAGGACTGTGCTGAAGAAGGCTTCTGAGTAATGACCTTGCATTCAACTGCCAAAGAGAAGCTTTAATAAATATAGTCAGAAATGCAATGTATAACTAAACAAGTCATCTTCTTACTCTATCCCCATTAGATGTAATAAGAGCCCTTTTATTAATGGACCCAGGAACTCTGAGTTCCTTTGTTTTCCAGGTGACTGTTCTTCCTTCCCCTTGCACATCAGGTTGCATACAAATACAAGTTCCCAAGTCTAGAGTTAAGTACCCATGTCCCCATCCATCACACCTGAAGAAGGAAAATGATATAGCATGCAGAGTGCAGGGATTCATTTAGGGTACTAGGTAAATGTTGCAGTAGCTGCTAGGATTGCAGGGTAGTGACAGTCTAGGACTAGAGAGGAAAAGAGAGATGTGGCTTAAGTAAAGGGCAGGGTAGATTTTTTGTCTTATAGACTAGTGTAAGTAGATATCTGTATTTAGCACAAGCTTTCATAGGCTAAAGCTCATTTTGGGTTGGACATCCTGGTTATGGCTAACCCCATTTTCCCCCAATCTGGAAGCTGTCTCCACTTCCAAGATGTATCGTGGAGGTTTGTCCTGTTTGATGTTGTTCCTTTTGGCTCACAATGCCTAACCCCTGCATTTCCAGGGGTGAAAATCTCAGTATCAGAAGTGAGGTGAAAGAGGGGCGAAACCCAGAACAATTCCGGTATGAAGAGGTGGTCCTTTCAGGGAAGCAGGGAATACAAACCTGCTTGGGGTAAGGAGCACTGTTAACAATTATGAGTGGGGTGCTGTGTTTGAATGAGGGTCTGAGAAAAGAAGAAAGTAGGACTGTTGAGAGGGAGATCAGAACTTTGTTTTCTGAGTTGTCATGTGCCTTACATTTCTCAGTAAATAACTCTGTGTCTGGAGTGTAAGGATTTATTACTACGTTTGTAAAATAAAATATGGCTAATGTAAACCAGGTAATGCAGAGCAGGAAAAGAGAAATCTACCAGATTGGAGCTTTAGCGTTCCTTAAAGACTGAGAATTGAATGTTTTGAAAGAAACAGTTTATCAGAGTGGTATTGTCCACAGCAATGGTATGTTGGCCAAGGAGAAGAGACTGCAGTTCCACCAGAAAGGGAGAAGTATGAACTCCACTGGGTCAGGAAAAAGCAGTGCAACTGTTTCAAGGTAAAAGAGAAGAGTGTTTTGGAAGGTTGTGGCACATTTCCGTGAAATTTTGCATTCTCTTTATGGCAAGAGATGCTTATGTTCCTAAGCTAAATAGATTTGGCTTGATTTATATGCATTTTTGTGCTTAACTAAGAAGGGGGGAATATTTATTTTTGGTTGTTTGAAAAACCTTTAATGGTGGCTTTTAAGAATACTTAAAAGATCCTCAAATTTTGGAAATGTCTAAATTTTTTTAGAAAGATTTCATTTGAAAGATCTTGAGGGTGTGGGTTAGGTTTTATAAATAACAAGTTTGCATCTGAACTTCAGCTTTTTAAAATTTCTCTGATGGTTTTAACCAAAACCCCAAATGCTAACCCCTCCAAAATTTATAAACTGGGCTCATTTACTTAAAGTACACTGAACAGCCAAAGGCAAAACTTCAGTGAATCACAGGCTGGTGGTCTGAATTAGCAACTACACTAAACAGACTGTACCCTTGAGAGAGATGTAAGAGGAGGTAGGGAAAACCCAAATCCATGTTTTCATTTGTCTAGTGTTTCTGAATTACTGGAGCTTTATGAGGAAGACCCTGAAGAAGTGCTCTATAATCTTGGATTTGGAAGAGATGAACCAGACATTGCTTCTAAAATTCCACCAAGATTTTTTAATTCATCATCATTTGCCAGAGGAATAGATATCAAAGTGTTTTTGAATGCCCAGATGCAGCGTATGGAAGTGGAAAATCCAAATTTTGCTTTAACAAGTAAGTGTGCTTTAAAGTAAAGGTTAAATTAAGCTTTTAAAATGGTAAATAACGTCAGCAGTCAATGTGTAGTCTAGTATTCTGGAAAGCTTTTTCAGTCTAAAGGGTAGCTGTCTTTCCATTCAAAATCAGTAATATAATTTTGGTTTATTTTTAACTATATGAAAAGTTGATTATAGGTATTGTACAAGTTTTGTGTTTTGTTTTTATTTTTTTCTTATGGGGAAAGCAAAGAAAAGGATCAAAAGAATGTTGTCATAATCTTTTGCCTTCTGTTTGGTGTGTTGCTCCTTTTGTGAGTCTATTCTAAATTCCCTTTCATTGTAATGTCAAAACATGAAAACAAATCATTTTCAGAAGTGCTTAGCATTGACCTAGCTGTGCTCCCAGTCAATGGGAGTATTGCAATTGACTTCAATGGGTGTAGAATTAGGTCAGCATGAGCACATTCACAAATCTCACTCCAATAATTTTAGCTTGGCTTTAAAATTGTTAGAACAAAGCTATCAATTCTACTCTTAAATTTTACCTTGTGCTTTGTTCTTATGCAGGTCGTTTTCGTCAGATTGAAGTACTTACTACAGTGGCCAATGCGTTTTCTTCATTGTATTCCCAAGTGTCTGGAACTCCTTTGCAGAAAATTGGCACCATGAATTCTGTTTCTTCCAACAAGGAAGCATCTAGCCCACCCCCTTTAAACCGCAGCAACACTGCAAGTCGTTTGATGAAAACTTTATCAAAGCTTAATCTATGTGGGGCCCAACAGGCAGGGGAAAGTAGCATAATTTCGTCTCCCGTTGAAAAAGGGAAAAGCCCAACTGCCCAAGAGACTGAGGAATATGACTTTAAAAATGAATCAAAATTACCAAAACACTTTAGAAAGAAAGATTCTTCATCTTTTTTGGCTACGGTAAAGGAGGAAATGTCTAATAATCAGTTCATTATTACAGACCAACTTAATGCTGCAAACCTTTCTGTTGGAGTTGGTGGTAAGCAAGCTGAAACTGGATCTCATGCAGATGCAAAAAATAATGAATTGCCAAGTCACCAGAACAGACTATCTGAAGAATCTGGTATTGCGGTCTCGTCCAATTTCAGTAGCGATTCTACTAGTAGTGAGCTAGAAAGTAGTATTGAACTGCAGAATATGCGTAAAGTGAAGCCTGGTAAAGAACCCTGTGGTCTTATAGCAAATCCATCCATAACAAATCTAATGCTGCAGCAGAAGGATTCGTTTGAGATGGAAGAGGTAGGTGGACAAAAATTACTTCATTTTGCATTGGAATTCATATTGCACACTGTTTGTTATTGCAAGAGCATTCTCGTGGTATATCCCACAGAGGTTTCTTTGGCAACACTTTTTCAAAATTCTTCAGGTGATAAGGGCTCTTTCTTTGAAGACTTTTCTATTGCATCTAGCTGTGGAAGTGCTTCTTTTTTCTGGATAAGCAGCATACATTTTGTACTTCTTCATTTAATTTCACTGCAGTTACTGAGAAGTTTCTTGTTATCATAACTAGATCCAAGATAAAGGCAGGGTAGTGGTGTATCTTTATAGACAAACTGAATCAGAGATGCATGAGCTGTCATCCTCACTTCATCAGATGCATGGCTAAACAGCCTTCTTTGATCATAGATCCAGGATGTCTCATTCTTTCATTGTATTGTATACTTTTTTGGATCATGTCTTCATGTACCAGTCATGTCCCCAGAACAAATTCACCAGCTTCAGAGTCTTCAAAAAAAAAAAAAAAAAAGAGTGCCTCCTGGATCTTTATTTAATGTGGTCTAGAAACAAATCCAACTTTGTAAAATAAACTTTCTTTGCTTGAGGAAATATTATGGATGCACAGAGTCAGGGTCTTTTTGAGAGTGCAAGAGAGGAGTCCTATACATGAAAATGTTCCCATCTGGAAACTTTTGGTTTTGATTAAGATTCTGTACCGTGTTTTCATCAAAGTATGGCTAAACATGGATTTAAAAGTTGTAGTTGTTGAGTCTGCTTAAAATACTGAGTACAACCCAAGGGCATGCCTCCAGCAGTGGCTTAGACCCAAATTCTGTCAGACCTTTTTACTGTTATGTTTGTCCATCTCTGTAGTGGTCTCTGTCCTGAAGGACTATTCCTTGAAGGACTGTGGCTTGAAGGAAAACATCTCAGTTTTTAATCTAGCAAGACAGAAACTGATCACTTTAAATACAGCATAAAAATGGCTACACAGAATCCTTACAATCCCAGAACTCCCCTCTGGGATTGTTAGGTGTCTAATGGAGCATGATTTGTGTAAACATTATTTTCTGGAAGTGTTTTTAAATGGACAGTACCCAACATATTAACCTCTATCTTTTAATTAATCTAAAACTGGTATGTGATGATGGAAAAACTTTAGAATTTAAAAGTGATTCGTTTGAATTTTAAAAAGCCTACTGGATGAAAAATGTAATATTTATGAAGGTCCCTGGAGATTACAAGGATTGTGTTAATACCTTTTGTCCATGCAGAACTTGACAAATACTATGTCTAGTGCAGTGTTAGCTATGGACCCAAATGAAGTTTTTGTAACTCAAGTAAACTCAAGTTTTCTTCTCAGTCTTGACCTTACATGAGGTATTAGATTAAAATTTATATAAAATTAAGTGGCTTCCACTCAGTTTTCCTTTGGGTTGAGTTGTACTTTGAGGTAGCACTTCGAGCAAAAATTGTACAAATGGTTGCTGAATCTTTGCAAGGCAAATGGACTGAGTTAGTGTAGTACTGGTTGACATAGCTGATGATGCTGGTGAATAAACACAGCTGTTTTGGCAAGGTGAAGTATAATGTAGGATTGAATTGTGTTGAATTTTTGTTTATACAATATAATGTATACATTTCAACTGTTTTCTAATTCCCAAGGGGGAGGAATTCAGTTTTGCTTAATAAAATTGGAACAATACCCGGTAGCTTAATTTTATTTTTGCATGTTTTAAAGAACATTTTAATGAACAATAAATGGTATAAAAAGAAATGAAAATAACTCCTCCTACCCCCTTCCTGGTTTGGTTTCGAATGTATTCATACAAATAAGAACGGTGACAAATATATCAAGGAAGCTATCCCTATGATTACCAATGCCTTGGAGGATTGAGCTCCATTAGGAAGTCTGTCACTGTAAAGATAGCTAGTGTGGGACTGAGTCAGAACAGGATTTCCCTCAAACACCCTCTCTCTTAAGTTAGCCAATTAGATTCACTGAAGTCTCCCTCTAACATTAATATTGGCTAAGGAAGTGGGGAGGGGTAATGATTGCTATTGTGAGTTAGTGTTGTTGGATTGCAAATAAGACTGATCCTGTATCTAAGCCAAGGTCAAGAGGTGGAAGATATTTAGAAGAGAAGAGGATTGGCAGTTGAGAGGCTGAGATCCTAGCCATTAGAAACAGAAGGGAAGAAAACTAAGGCATCTTTCCTGGAAGACCAGTCCAGCCAAAAGGCCTGTAAAAATGACTTTATATTGTTTACTCTTTCTTTTAAGGTAAACTAATTTTAGTTAGAGAAAAAGCTATTTATAGTTCTACCGTGTACTTAGCTATAAACGTAGCTGTATTTTTCAGTGTAGTAAGAACTGTTCCAAGCGGGTCTTTTTTTGCCTTTTGATAGAGGACTAGGACAGAGGCGCACAACATGTGGCCCATCATGGTTCTTTATTAAACCACTTTATTAAACTACAGAGGATTTAAGAAGCAAAATGGTGAGTGTCATGTCCACCTTTGTGGCAAATCCTTAATCCATGCACATGCCTTTATGCGTAGTTCAGTTCTCCATTTGAAAATGTGCGGAGGGCATACCCTGGCTTACAGCAGATCTTGCTAAGGGCAGCCTTTCATTGGATATGTATCTTGCTAGTTGCCCTCGGTATAAGTTTGTGCTTCTCTGGGCTGCAGGAACTATGTACTTGCTGTATAAACTTGTAAATAAAAGGACAGTCTCATTCACCTAGGCATGTGATTAAAAAGCAATCAGTGGATACAAGCAAAAGAAAATGAGAAGTACATGACTTAATAAACAGGGTCACTGCTTAGATGTGTTACTGAAATATCCATCTTTCTAGACATTCTCTTTCATAATATTTTGAAAGTTTAAAAGGATTGCTGAGCCCAAAGGACTGCTTAAAGGAAAACCTGATATGATTCTAGTAGAGGTGCACAGGTACATGGGTCCAATTATCAGATCAGTACTGATATGAAGAAAATTGCTGTACTGGAAATTGTGCCCATGTGGCCGATTTAGTTTGGCCAATAAATACCCATTAGAAATGGTGTTTCTCGGGTTCAGTTGCATGGTTGGCTGGCAGAGGTGCATCAGTGGAGTGGCATAGCCCTACCCAGGCTTGGCAGTTTCGCTATGGTGTTGGCTGTCTGTTGACAGAAGGCTTGTAATGTAGACAAGCTGAGAGTTGAAGATGCTAAGCAACCTTTAGATTTTAGATTGTTTGCAACAGGCTAGCAGAGAAGTGTTATAGAATTTTTATTTTTTTTCAGCGTATTATCTCTGAAATGCATTTCTCGGTTTCTGTTATCTCACAAGTAAAGCTCAAAGTGCTTTTTATTTAATTGAAATTGTGTCATTTGAAACAGTAATAGCTGAGAGCCGATTTTTGCCTCATGTTTTGAAAACTCTCCAGATCCCTAGCAAGAAGCCCTTTTGACACTAGATATTTCCATTTCAGTAATCTGGTGTGGTTGGACTCTTGTCTTATGAGAAAACAGAAATCGGGCAGTTTTATCAGTACTTAACATCTTAAGTCTTGGAGGCAAGCTGTGAAAGTTGAGAAGTGTGTGAAATCAGGTCAAGTGCTAACAAAGGTCTTTTTATTTAAAGAGAGGTTGTCCTTACTTCAATGACTGATTTCCCTTTCCCTCCCTTGAATAAAGTTATAAATATTTGCTAGTTGTAATATCACAAGTTAAAGTAAACTGAAGGACTCTTATTTTTGCTATATACTTATTCCAGTATGGTGCTGCAGTGAGTCCAGAGGTTATAACTTACATTAAAATATGACTACTTCAGGTACTGATAAAGCATATATGTGGTAGTTTCTGTGACACTGTTACTAAATCTTTCACCCTATTGATGGTGTGGGCATGCATTCTAACTGACCAGCTTAATAAATAATGTTGCTTGAAGACTGGAGTATGAAAGGAGGATGCCTGCCCATTTCATCATCTGTGGAGAGGTATTAACTAAGCTATGAAAATTCCTTCCCAAGATTAGTTACTTTGAGAGATGTATTTTCATCACAATTGATCTTGGTGTCAGAATTTTCACAAAAAACATGTGCATTCGCTTACTATGCAATTACAGCCCAAACCCTTACTCAGTAGTTAATACTCCTTAGCCACACCCAGACAAGCACAGCCGTGTGGTATGTGGCACCACAGATGGGTCTGCGGTGCCACATACTGCACATTTAGGTGTTTCCTGTGCTGCTACCTTGCAGTGCAGGGGTTTTGTTTTGTTTTTTGTTTTGTTTTGTTTTGACCTCTAAAAAGCCCACGCAGGAAAAAAAAGGTGGAGTGGTGCATGCAGGAACAGTATGTGCTGACCAAAACCGGAGCCTGGCTGGCCAGAGCCACACTTCAGGTATCGGCCAGGCTCCAAGCTGCAGGAAAGACGCAGCTGTAGCTTCCCTGGCCCCCATGATCCCAGGTAAAGCTGCTGGGCCATCAACTGTGCTGGTCACAGGCTCCCCCTACCCCACCCAGGGTAACCTGCCGTGCACCAGGGGGCGTGTGACACAGGCATTTCCCCGGGACAGCTAGTAGCGGCACAAGATGTCCTGCTGCTAGTTGTCCCTGGAGAAACAAACGTCCATGTTCATCTGGATGCAGCCCTCAAGTCTTAATGCAACTGAGGAAATGTGATGTTATTGTTGTAGCAAAGATCATAATTGATGTAAATGTATATTATCCTCTGGACAAACATAATTTTTAAAATAGCATAAATACTAATCCTGGGTAAAAACATTAGTATATGATTTGATTTTTATCTTCCTTTAGTTACAAATGCAGCTTGAAGTTGCATTCCTTTGGAATTTTGAAATTAGTCAGGCAGTACATCAATGTGGGGTTTTTATTTTTACAGTCTAGACTTGCATGCATACTAATAGATCTTTTGTGGCACACAAAAGAGAAAATGTATTACGGCTTTCAAACAAAACAAAGGCCTTCCTGTTGAGATTTTGAACATATTCTTTTCATTGTTTGAACAGCCATCTGAGAATTGCTTACTTAACAACAAGTTCATGTTTTGTACGAGTACTAAGCAATAGGATTAATTTTCTATATTCTATAATTTTGTTTCCCATTTAGAACCACTTTCTTTTTTTTTTTTTATTGGAAAATACCAGAAATTACTGTTTGTTTAAAATGAAAAGTATGGATTCAGTGTTGAGAAGAGCTGTTTCTCCTAAGAACTTCTCCACAGAAATACTTAGCATTTGAGATAACACCCTTCATGTGTTAACCACTCAATTCACTACATTATATGAAACATGGCAGTGTACATCTATAAGCAAGGGACTAAAGCAGGGGCTAGCAACATTTTTGGGCAGAGTGCCAAAAATGCTCACAAACTCAACTTGTAAGATGCTAGCATGCCAGGACAGAAAGTAAGTCCCTTTCCCAAAGGCTACAAAAGAATGCCAGTGGAAATGAAATGAACCATGGTAAAAAATATCTTTACAATACAACTTTGATTGTGTCTCAGAATAACTAGAATTCTTGTTCTCAATATTGGCAGACAAGGTTCTTTGAGTAGATGTGATATCTTTTATTAGACCAACTTTGACTTGCCCCGCAGCTGAAAGGGACCTAGGGGTAGCGATCGACCATTGCATGAACATGAGTCGGCAGTGTGATGCTGTGACAGGCAGGGCAAACAACACGCTGGCTTGCATTAACCATTGCATCTTATGCAAAACTAAGGAAGTGGTACTCCCACTGTACTCCACACTGATGAGACTGCAGCGGGAGCACTGTGTCCAGTTTTGGACGCTGCACTTCAACAAGGACGTGGAAAAACTTGAGAGGGTCCAGAGAAGAGCCACCCATATGATCAGGGACTTGCAAGACGAGCCATATGAGGAGTGGCTGAGGGACTTGGGCTCTTCAGCTTACAGAAGAGAAGGCTGAGAGGGGATTTGGTAACAGCTTACCGCTACATCAGGGGAGTACATCAAGAATTCAGTGAACAGCTGTTCACCAGGGCACCCCAGGGAAGACCAAGAGCAATGGATACAAACTCCTAGAAGGCCACTTCAGGCTCAGTTCCAGGGAAAACTCCTTCACAGCCAGGGTGTCCAGATTGTGGGATAAACTCCCTCCAGTGGTGTTGCAGTCGCCTACCTTGGAAATCTTCAAAAGGGGCCTGGACAGTCACCTTGCTGGGGTCACTTGACACCAGTTGTCTTTTCCTGCTTAGTGCAGGGGGACTGGACCCAATGATCTACAAGGTCCGTTCCAGCCCCTAACAAGTAGTTGGAAAAAAGTTCTTGGCAAGCTTTCAGGTGCAGTCACCCTTCTTCAGGCATAGGGAGTCTCTGCTGGTCTTAATATTACGTTCTTAATATTGTCATAGGATGGGGACTTTTTGATGTTTGTCACAAATGTAATGTGATGCAGAGTTCATTATTATTCAGAACAGTGAAGATTATCGCAGGGATCTTTTACGGTATTCTTTTATAGCGACTGATTTAAATGAGCAAATTTTGATGCATGAAGAACAACTTTCTGCGCTGTAAGCTGGTTGGCTTAGAAGAACTGCATATGGCTTCTGTCATTTCAAGCAATCTGTAGCACTGAAAGACATTCCATTTAGTATAAATAAATATGCAATTCTCTTCTCCTTTTAGATTCAAAGCACAGAGGGGGAATTACCACACATTCCAACTCCTTACCAGTTGGCTTTGATCAAGTCCAGAAAAGGTGAGTAGAATTCTGTTCTATGGAGACAGTGAAAATGCCTCTTGAAGTGCTGATTCACGTATTTCAAACTGCTAAAGTAGTAACCCTCCAAAAAAGAGCTAGATCTTCTTTCCAATTAAATTTTTAAAAGCATAGAATGTTATTGCAAAGTGGCATCTCAAATTACAGGAGAGAGGCAGCCCTGTAACCTCAATTAATGTTTTTACTTTTGTGCCACTGATGATGGTTCAGAGAAACTGAAATGTTAATTCAGGTTATATGGCTTTTTCCCCTCCATATCCTGTAATTTGAGATGCCCATTTAAACTAAATTATATTGTTTAAAACCTAAATTGTATAGTACAACCAGGTTTCTCCTATAGGCCACAGCTACATCTGTGTGCCGACTGCACAAAGAGCCAGCGCCTCTGCCCCCATGTGGAAATTCTGTTTTCCTCTAATGCAAACTCTATGCACTGCATTATATAGCATGTCTAGTGAATGCTTCTGCTCTGAACTATGGTGTTTTATATTTTGAGTGGAGGGGAGAGGGCAAGACACCTGGTTACACTTCTTTTTGCATTTGCCCCTCATACAAAGATGGCAAATGGAGTCTCTTCTCCAGCTAATGCATGTGTAATTAATGAAAGCCTAGACTCTGAGGAATTGAGATATTTATGTCCTTAGCTCTTGTGAAATCTGTACATGGACACGTAATCATGTTTGAACAAGAGCACTAAAGAGACACAACTGCTTGAATAAAAATTAAAGGTATCCATATATGTTAGGTTGCATAAATGAGGTGGTCACCTGAAAGTGCAGTAGGATTGCAATTCAGTACAGTATGTTTGAGTACGCTATAAAAAGGACTTCTGAGATTAAAGGTTGACTAGTAAGGCCAACTTCATGTACAACCTGTGTTGTTTTCTTCAAAACAAAAGCTCACTTGCATTGACTTTTGGTTCTGTTCTGGGAGGAAAGGAAGAGTTGACAGAAGTTCTGGCTCTAACTAGCTTCTCTCCTAGCATTTGCAACTGGATTGCTTTCTCCTCAGGGTCATATGCACTCACACAAATGTGCATATGATACTTGGTTACAGTTCTCAGGCAAAAGTTCATAGCAATTTGTATGGCAGTGATTTGCATTTTTGAAGGGAGGGGAAAGAAGCTTCACTGTTTGCCAAGCCACAACTGTCACAGTCAGAGCTTTCCCAGTGAAGGAAATTCACAGGATTAGCAGCTGGAAGAGAAGGGAAAAAATCCTTGCCTTTTTTTTTTCTCCTCAAACAAATTTGTCTTTTATTTCTAAAGAAAGGCATGTCATAGAGAAATGGGGGATTCATTGCTTCCTCCTTCACATGTTCCAGGAAAAAAATGTATAGCTGGGCAGGGACTTGATCATGAAAGGTGCTAGACGGCCTCAGTAAAGGAAACATTTCTATATTGTCATAAAACTACTATTAACGCCATATAAATGATATGTTTCCCCTCCTATGTGCCTCAGCTCAATTCTGTGCATGTGCTGTGTAGCAATTTTACATCCATGTAAGCTTTAAGCTCTCTGCTGATTCTGTTAGGGTGGTAACTGCTAGAGAGCTGAATTTTCCATAGGAAGTCATCTGAGCCTCTGAATTTAGAACATTAAATAATTGTCAGATCTGAACTGCATTCAGTCTTACAAGCTACAACTGAAAAACTGTTTTTTATGGTAGTACTTTAACCCATTTGTTTCCTGTTCAACAGTTACCATTATTGGGGCTTCTTGTTTTGGGGTCTGTTCAGTTGGTGTATTACAATGAAGGCAAACAAAAATAGGAAGACCCTGTCCAGATATTTTGTTCCTAGTCTAGAAATGTTACCAGGCTATTCCATATAGGTTTCAAGGAAATTCTGAAGAACAAAAACAATTATGGGATCTCTAGCCAACATTTTAAGACCTTACTAATGACTGGTGGGGCGGGGGGTGTTCAATTTGAAATGAAGTAAAGTGGTCTGCTTTTTTCGGAGGGCACCAAAAATTTAGTAGCCAATTTTTCCGAAAAGGGTTCACTTCTGAACACAAGTTTCACTTTTGCTAGGATTCCCTAGGTTGAGTTCTTTTTCTTTTTTGTGACATTTTTGGTTAGTAGTTCATATGTTGATCTCTTTCAGTTCCTTTATATATAAGCACCCAAACAATTTCGCATGTACTCTTCCTTCACAAATGTAGTCGTTTATCTAGAAGGCTGCTTCTCTATCCAGATCAGGGTAGTGATTTCAGTACAGAATGTTATGAATGTGTAGGATATAAATGGAGGTTTAATGGCAGTGTACCTCCACAAAACTGTGGCTGCTTTCTCTGACTTTTATAGCAGTTTGTAAGGCAGTGTTAAGGTGTACAATAAAATACATAGCATTCAGTTTAAAAACTGGTGTTTTTATTCCTTCTCATCACTGAAATAGCCTGAACACTATTAAAGCATGTTTAAACAGTGCTAAGTTCTGCAGCTGCCAATGCCATCAGTTAGTGTTAACTTTTTTCATTTTAAAGCAAACTCTTTTTCTTATAAACAACAGGTGTGTTATTTTAAAGGTTGCTTGCAAATCACTGTTTTGGTATTAACCACTTAGTTGGTTAAATATTTCATCGAGAACAGAAAGTATTCCATATCATCTTGATCAGCTTGATGTACTTTTTAGGTTATGTCTTACAAATGGTGCTTAAGTAGTTTAGAGCTGGCATTCTGGCATTTGTTATTACATACCTCAACTATAGATGTGTTTTGCTTATACGTTTCTGTAGAGAGGAATGAGAGGCTTCAGTTGCTTCACACTGTAAACATAAAGAGCTGCTAAATGTCCACTGTAAAAAAGCTATTACAAAGTTATATGGAAGGCAGCTTTAAATAAGGAATTTTGTTTTCCAGCTAACTAATGTTTACTTGCGTTTATCTCACAACATCTATTCAGAAGGTACCTCAGGTGGAACAGCCTTTGGAATGTAAAATACAAAATCTGTGAAATCATTGTACAGTACTGTGTTTTTGTGTTTTTAATACCTGGCTTGTGGTGACTCAGTCGTGCTCGACTTTCAGAAGTGGTCTGCTGCTTTCTGGGTGCATCTAAACATGCAGTTAATATGACTGAATAAACTCCAGCAGTCTGTTCCAGAGTTTTTTGCTCCTGGGTTCCATGTTTACACATCTACTTAGGACTGCAGTATGTTGAGCTGGGTTGGAGCAGCCCTGGCTGGTAGAGGACCCTGGGGGTCAACCTGCCAGCCTGGGGCTGCTCCAACTTGGCTCAAATATAGTATTTTTCATTGTGGGTACTATTAAATCTTAACCCAATAAGCATTCTAGAGATCCTTGCTATACTAGTACTCATAGTTGGGTTGAGAACTATCTATCTACATCTATCTGGACAGCACCATATTTTTTTATTGTATATAGATACAATAAATAAAATATTGGTGCACCAATAGAGATTTTTTGGGCTGATACTGATGATAAATACAATAAAATAAAATATGGTGCTGTCCGGATGGATATAGATGGATAGCTCTCAGCCCAGTTGTGAATACTAGTATAGCAATGATCTCTAGAAAGCTTGTTGGATTAAGTTTTAATAGTACCCGCAATGAAAAATACTGCAGCAGGCAATCCAAACATCTAAACATAACCAGAAATTAATGAACAAGTTCAGAGTACTTCTCTTTCCTTTTCTATATTGGAGACAAACTTGATCAGATGATACCAAAACATCTGAATGGTATTTCACTGAACTCTTGGAATGACAGGAATCGTAGGTCAGTAGTTACCAACAATTTGAAGTAGATAACTGTTAATTATACCACTATTTGTTAATTATTAAACTGTGCAGCCATCAAATCCAGATATGTTTAGTAAGGCATAGACCCTTCTTGTATATTTTTCTCCTTTTGCTTCAGAGCTTTTTTACCTAAATATTTTGAAATCATAAATTGCACTTGCATGCTATAATACTTTAATGGTTTAAATCAAGGCTTCCTGCTGGGTGTGGGGTGGAGGGCAGACTTTGTGGGGTTTATGGTGGAGGAAGGGTTTATAGGTACTCTACATAATCACAGATCAATTCCATGGAAACTTTCCTATTTAATTTTAACCAAGATCTGAATCTAGCTCAGTGGGTCCCTTCTGGCTTCCCCTAACCTATGTGATCTCCAGGTGTACTGTAATAGTGGCAAATAGGGAGCAGAGTTTAAATCTGGAAGAGAAGCCCATTTGCAGTTATGAGGATGTACATCTGTACATCCCAGCATGATGGGTAATTATCTCTGGCATGGGACTATAGCCATAACAAGTAGTATAACTAAGGGGGAAAACTGAGGCAGCTGCCTCAAGTGCAGCCTTTGTTGGCGGGGACAGAAAAATAGCCACTGTGCAGAAGTGGCTGATCGCACCACCACAGTCATGACAGCAGCCCACCCTGGCCCCCTGCATCATGGCTACCTAGAGTGTCTCTGGCCGTAGCCATGTAACTGCAATGCTCAAGTGATTCCAAAAGCCCTATTTCTTAGTATCGTTAATACATATGTAGCATGGCAATTGAGAATTTGAGCCATAAAGAAAGTAGAGATAAGGTATGTGATATTTTGGCATTAAAAGGGTGTTCCATGAAGGATGGAGATTTGAGTGAGAGATCCTGCATGCTAAACATGTCTTCCTGGTTAATCTCAAGACATCCCGACAGTTCCATTGTGCAGGTGACATTGCTAACAACTGGAAGGAATGGCAAGTAAGGAAAAGAAAGGGAGTTTCTTGTAATCGCAGTTGCTGGGACATTGAAACACAAGCACAAATAAGAAATGTAAAGGAAAATTATTTAGGATGCCTAACTGTATCTCTGGGCCTCTGTAATACACAGAAATTGGTTTTGAGGGACATGGAAAAGAAATATCAAGTATCAACTCAGGCAAAAGGCAGTCATTTTGTTTCTTGATTCATTTCATATTTATGAATCAAGAAATCAGCATACATATATTTGTGAACATCTTTATGTGGAATATTTTGAATGTCTCCACCCTGTCATTGATTTTTGTGGGCAATTTTCTTTCTCTCAGAAGAAAGATTAATTTAAAGGTTGGTAAAATCTATTAGTCGCCACAGAAGTTGGGAGATGTGACTCTCATTTGCTTCATAGGAACTAGTAGTTTCCACCATAGTCTGTTCTTGTGATAACTTGAGAGAACTCTCCTTTTAATTGTGTTAATTGTATCCTGGGCTTAATAACAATCCACTCCAGTTTCAGCTGAAATCACATCCATTGTCTTAATAAGACTTGGGTGGAGTTGTCTGTCCTGAGGTAGAAGGCTATTTGTCATTGCAGGATATGGTGATTACCAAGATAACAGAACAGCAGCACAACTTGAAGGCACTCCCTTCAAACTAAGTGAAATACTTGATACAAAAGTTAAAAAGGGCATTTTGCCTAGTTTTAAGTCCATGCAACTTATATGCACGCAAATGGGTTTTTATTCTGCAGTAATAAAATTTTCATCCAAGTAGATATAAAAATATTGTACTTTTCTGGATAATTCAGCAATTTTGAAGTAGCTTTCACAGTGTTTTTTACTGTTGAGATTTGAACTGCAATTGATTATAAAGAATCATAATATCATAGAAAATTAAGGTTGGAAGGGACCTCAGGCAGTCATCTAGTCCAATCTCCTGCTCAAAGCAGAACCAGCCCCAACTGTCTTATCCCAGCCAGGGCTTTGGCAACCTGGGCCTTAAAAACCTCCAAAGATGGAGCTTCCACCTCCTCTCTGGGTAGCCTGTTTCAGTACTTTACTACCCTTCTAGTGGGAACATTTTTCCTAGTATCTAACCTAAACTTCCCTTGCTGCAACTTGATACCATTGCTCCTTGTTCTGCTACCACTGAGAACAATCTAGCTCCGCCCTCTCTGTAACCACACTTCAGGTAGCTGAAGGCTGCTGTCAAGTCCCCCCCTTCACTCTTTTCCTTTCCAGACTAAGTAAGTCCAGTTCCCTCAGCCTCTCCTCAGAAGTCAGATGCACCAGCCCCCTCAATATATTTGTTGCCCTCCACTGCATTTTCTCCTATTTGTCTACATCCTTATGGTTAGGGGGGCACCAACAGAGATTTTTTGGACTGATACTGATGGCCAATTTTTGACAAGATATATCAGCTGATATCAATCTGGTTGCCGATATGCAGCCCAGCAGCTTGGAGAACAGCATCTGGCTGGCAAGTCTGCTGTTAGGGAAGGGGCAAGGTGGGAAGTAAGGGGTGGGGGGGGCAGCTGATTGAGGCCCCTGTGGTGAGGGAGGGAGTGGGGCTGAGGCAGGTGCTGCTCAGCCAGGGCAGGGTGTGGGACAGAGCCACAAGCAGCTCATCCAGGGGCGTGAGAAAGGGGGAAGCTCCTGCCACTATCCCCACCCCAGGACGGCAGGGGGTATGCCTCCCAGATCTGTGTGCAGAGTGAGGGCAGGTGGCTGCTGCGGGCCAGGGCTAGTGGTGGGTTCTTCCTGCAGGGGGGCTGGGCTGCACTCAGGGTGGGTGGCAGCAGTGCTGGGAGCAGGGGCTATAGCAAATTTCAGGGTGGCTGTAGCCCCCCCATGAGGAAGAGCCCAGCCTCAGCCTGCAGCAGCAACCCATGCACAGATCAAGGGCACGTGCCCCACGTGGCTTCCCAGGGGTGTGTGTATCAGTGGGATTCCCCCCACCTTGCAACCCCCAGAAAAGCCATGTGGCTCTGTCCCTTGCCCTGCACCAGCTGGGCAGCACCTGCACCAGCCCCACTTGCACTATCACTGTGGGGGCCTTGATCTGCCCCCCACCATGGCCCTTCCCTTCCCCCCACCCCTTCCTCCACAACAGATTTACCAGTTGAACGCTGCTCTCCACGCTGCCGGACTGCATTCCTGGCTGTCTGCATGCTGCACTGCGGCTGCACACATGAACAGGGCGTTTATTGGCAACATTATCAGCCATTAAAAGCAGATTGCCAATAATATCATTTTCCTTATATCGGTACTGATATAATATGGGACCGATGTATCTGTACACTTCTACTTATGGTAGTTTCAATGACTGAAGCAATATGAAGTGAAATTGTATGCTATAGTTGAGATATGGAATGCCAATTTTATAGCACTTGGTAGGAAGTGGTGTTCCTTTTAGCCATCTTTGTTCTTTTCCTTCCTAGTTTTTTCCAGTGCTGCAGAGATCTAGAGATCTGTTTAAATTACAGTAGTCTACCTGGGTTACTTTCTAAGTTCTTACACCAGATGAGTCCTCCTATGAGTAGATTTGGGGCTTTTAAAGTTGTCCCATACTCTAGCACAGTAGTTTTTAACTTTTTTTTTTTAAATTTGTGGACCCCAAAGAATTTCAAATGGAAGTTCCAGACCTCTTTGAATTGTAACTGTGTGTATTCACATACCTTTTTATTATAGTAGTCTTTTGCAGACTCCTTGGACATAGTATGCAGGCCCTCAGGGGTCTGTGGCTCACAAGTTGAAAACCACTGCTTTAGCACTCTTGCTAGAATGAAGAGGAAGGAGAGGGCTGAAGATCTTGATACCCATGAGGGCAAACTCCCCAAAATCTAGTATCTCTGGCATTTTTCAGAGCCCTGCCAACCACTTATAAAGGCTGAGCCATATGGGGCCAAGATCCCCATGAGACTTCTTGCTAATCCACAGTGTAGTGTGCAGGGACAATTGCTAGATACCTTCCATTCCCTAAAGACCACTTTGGCCTGGGAGACAGGCAAAGGTTCATGGTTCAATGATATTCTCCTTTTTGCCACTACCAGAGAAAGGAGTAGATGCTTCATGAATGGTGTCACATTTGGGGAAGGAAACTTAGAAAAGACAAAGAGCTAGTAATAACATTTTTCCCCCCGCAAGACGGGAAAGAGAAATGGAAAAAAAAATGGTGGCTATTCACAAGATGGATACTTTTGGAGTAAGAGTTTCTACTTTGTGTGATTTTAAAAAGAATCCACACATCACAAAAAGCAATTTTTTTGAGAAATATTTATGCTGTTTTTTTGTGATGTGAATGTGGCGAGAAATTAAGGCAATAATTACATGTGATCACATCATTTTGGTTTTAAAGTCTCTACATAAACTTATTACAGCTAACTTGTATGCTTTTTAATATTCTTAACAGACCAGCTATTACGAACAGCCAGTCAGCATTCTGATAGTAGTGGTTTTGCTGAAGATCCTTCTACAGATTGTTTTTTACTTAATCCCCTTCAGGTAAGTTTCCTGTATTGTGGTGGAAATGGTGGTTGGTTATTGTGATATTGTAGCAGTGCCTTTTGTTTTGATTCACACTTGACAATTAACCTGGATCCTGATAAGATTTTTTCCATTGCAGGACTGGACCTGTCCAGTCTCCCTTTTGACCTTTGCATTAAAGTTTTAAAACTTTCAAACTGGATGATCTTATCAAACGGAATGATCTGGGCCCTGGAATAAGCTTTAAGTTCAGTATTTTCTGTTCACTGATTTTTTGGTAAATCTGTTCTCACTGGCAGAGCCTTTAGAATTTCTGTTCATTCCCTTTTAAGAATTTTCAAAGTGCTAAGCTTTGAAATAAGATGAAAATATTTTTGGGGGGAGTTAATTGTTTATCAATAATTCAGTTTTTATTTGTTTGTTTCTCAGTCAAATTTTCTTTGCATATTTTTTGCTTTACCTTAGGGCTTGAATTATTGACAAAAAGTAAAAATAAATTTATATTAACATACTCATGGTTAAATTAGCCAGTATGAATTAGTTTAAACCCCCAGCGCTGGGCTGCCTTTCTTCAGGCTCAGTCAACTATTGCCTATAATATTGCTCCTGGAATTTACAAAAATAATAACTTTAGGCCAAGTCTTACTTTTCTTGAGGGAGGGAGGCAGATGTCTGTATCTTTTTAGTCAGTAATTTCTCAGTGACTTTTGATGACCAGATACCAGTCTGTAAGTTATGATACTGCTATTCCTTGCATTTAGTGTTTGGTAGCTTTCCTCTTCCGTTGCCAAAGTGTAGAGAAATATGTGCATTATCTAGTTTGTATCCCTGTGATGAGCTACTAAAACAGCTTTAGATGTATATACAATACTTGGACTAGAGATTTTGATGGCCACTCGTATAGCTGGAATCCAGCCTCCACTGCAGTTTTTTTAATATTTTTTTTTTTCAATTTGCCACATGGAAGGTATCCTAACAATGATGTTCTGTAACAAAATTAAAGCTTGAGAAACTGATTCTACTCGGGACTATTAGCAGTGAATCTAAACTAGAGTTAATGCTTTTGTGACACGAGAATGAGTCTAAGAATAAAATCACTCCCCTGCGCTCTTTATAAACTGATGACAAAACCTGGTGATGGTCTCTTCTACACTGCTAAATCAAACTAAGTTGCAACTAATTTCTTTCTCTCAGTGGCCTGGATAGTTTCTGTTAGTGAAAGTTGTGTGTAACATAGAATGCTGCATTTTTCTGCTTTTTGTGTTGCTTGTCTGAATGGATGGATTGAGAGAGAGCTTACAGTGAACAAGACAATTCTGTGTTGTGCTCTGGAAGCCTTAGACTCTCTGCTCTTGCTTTCATTGTCTTTACTCCAACTAAAAACTGTCCAATTTAGAAAAAGATGGGTGACTTGTAAGAGTAAAGGGAAAATGAAAACTTGGTAGTTCAGGGAGTGGACTTGAAAAAAGTGTAAAAGAATATACAGATTATGTTTGTTGTTTCCCAAAAGTATGGCAAGTTAGTGCCATCTACTGTTAAATGATTTAACCAACATACTATTACATTATTCAGAAATACAAGATAGAAGTAGTTATCTATGTTAGTTTGAAGTAAGGCAGAAGGTAGAGTAGTTTTGTACCTTTTATAGACTAACCAAATCAGAAATGTATAGCACAAGCTTTTGTAAGTAGAAGTTTAATTCACAACATGCTATGAAGGGATTGCAGGAAGCAGAGCTTCTAAAGAGAAAATGTGATTAGAATATAAAGGGTAGAGAAGAGAGGAGGAAAAAGAGGGGGCAGTGCTGAGAGATGTGATGTGAGGAGGGAAAAGAAAAAGCAGTTAAGCTAAGAAATACAAGAGCATACTGAGAAATGGGAGATGTGTATGTACTTGTCCCCCAGAACCAGAGTCCTAATGTAGAAGATTTCTCCATCCAACAGTTCTAAGAATTGTCGTAGATGACTTGTGAGTAAATAAGGTCATACTAGATGGATACAAAGATCCACAAATGTGAATTTTAAATTGGTTGACATGAGGTATTTCACCAGAATTTTAACATTTTCGGAAATGCAAAAACTCTGGGCAAATTTACTTTCCTTAGCTTGAACAACATTCCCCTTTTTTCAGCCTTCCGTACTTATCTAGTGGAGATTTGTGCAATACAAGATGAATACTTCTGAACATGAAGCTCAAGGCTGCAAATTCTTTTCAGGGCAAATGACAAGTGGAATTAGTGCTTGACATATTTCATAAATAATCTAGCAGTAGTGAACTAATGGATATAATCTTTACAGTGGTCTATAGCTATAGAAATTGGAGACGGGAAAAGTTTGCTG
>NW_017728949.1:35523656-35573210 GCF_001723895.1 Crocodylus porosus | reverse complement strand
TCTTTATGATACATTTTCCTAGTGCCTTTCCCAGTTTCTCTTTTTAAGTGGACCAGCCAGTGGGGTTCTTCGTAGGAACCATTCCACATTCTAATAAATCTCAGTCTCAGAGTAGCTCTGAAAGCTACCATTATTTGTTTGAATTATCATATTCATTTCGGTACCCTATTAAATATTAGAAGCTACTGTCATATCCAGGTATTATCCAGGTACATAAGAAAACACATGATTTGCCACAATGTAGTTTTAAAACAAGACTCAAAAGTGGGAATGGTGAACAGTGGAAGGGGAGAGGGAAAGATGCTGATTGTTACAGCAATGTATTAAAGTAGTTACATAGGTTCTGCATTGTATAACATAATTGTATGCTGTATGTGCAGCTGTAAAATACAAGTTTAGCCTAAATTTTCCTATAACTCCTACTTGCACTAAATAATTCCTCTCACTCCATGATGAATGCCCCCTTTCTTTCTTTTTTTCTTAGATATTTCAAAGACAATTATCATCTGTATGTATCGGATTGAATACAAAATCCGATTCAAGTGTTATCTAGTTTTTCCAACCTGCTTACTTTTTGTTCATCCCTAACCTAAAATATCTATATCTACTTTAGTCTTTAAGACAGTCCCTGAAGTCCCACAATCACGTTGCTGTTCCACTTTCTGGTCTGCCTCCATTTTTCTTTTCTTTTTGCCAGTAACAGGTCAAGGAGTGAAAGTACTGTTAGAACTGTATAGAAATGCTCCTTGCTAACTTGTTCTGTAACATGCTACAATTGTATTTTAAAGCCATGTTTCAATGAGCTTTTGGTGCTGTATCTCCACGCATGATCCCATTTAATTTACTCTCCACTAGAGCATCTGACTTTCTACTATTTACATAGCTTATACTCAGGTTTCTCACTTATCTCATGTACCTGTAATCTCAGGTGCTTTTCTCCCAGAAATATGGACTTTTCTTGCTGTTTGTCTTAATAAAAGTTAAGGTAAAAATAAGGCTTTCATTAAGGTAAAAATAACTATTTGTTTTCATCCTTTCACTGATTCTCTCTTATCTCCAATTTGTTTACTGCAGGTTCATGACTCTTTGCAGGCTATGGGAAGTAGTGCTGACAGTTGTGACAGTGAGACAACAGTAACATCGCACAGTGAGGAGCTTAGGACACCAGTAGCCAAAGAACTGCACAATTTCAATGAGTTAGAGGAGGAGGAGGAGGAGGAAGAGGAGGATGAAAAGCTTCTCCCTGAAATGGAGGGACAAAAGTTGGAGGTACCTTCTGAAAACAGAACAAAAGGTGATGAAGCAAACCTTGAACGTGAAACTAATCAGAACCAAAGAAGAGAGAGAAATGTGTCTTGTACATCAGATTCTGCTCAAAGAGGTCTCAGTATAGAAAGTGAAGAGATTTCTACTGAACAAAAGGAATATGAGGTTCTAGAAGAAGATAGTGATGAGAGTGATCTGGAAAAAAGCAGTGAACATGAATTTCCACAGTACAAAACTCACCATATTCTTAAATCAATGGCATCTGTTGAAAGCACCAGTTCATCCCCTTCTTCTATGGATAGGGTTCATGTTGCTTTGCAAAGAGCCCAGATGAAGATCAGCAGCACATCTGGTTCCAGAGTTGGGCGCACCCTGCTCAAGTCAAAAGACCTGCTCTTGAAGCAAAGGCACTGGGTTGCTGAATCAGGTTATCCTCTTAGGCGATCCCAGTCTCTTCCAGCTGCATTACTGAATCCAGTGAAAGTAGTTTCCTCAGTAAATGTCCGGCTGTCTCCAGGAAAAGAGACTTTGTGCAGCCCTCCTTCCTTCACCTATAAGTACACACCTGAGGAGGAAGAGGAGGACCTGATGACTGAGGACAAGCAGTTGGTGAACAAAATGAAAGACAATCCACCTCCATGTAAATCCACATTTCATGTTGCCCCTTCATCCATGAAAATGGAAACTACCCAAAGTGGGCTGACCAGGTTGGTGGATGAATCTAGTCACAGTAGACTACAGAGTTGCCCATTGCACATACCTGCACACATGTCTCAGTCAACATGTTCTCTCCACTCTCTTCATTCTGATTGGCAAGACAGGCCTCTATGTGAACATATGAGAACACTCAGCACACACAGTGTCCCAAGTATCTCGGGATCTTCTTGCAGTGCATTAGCTTCTCCTTTTGGTTGCCCTTATTCTCCAAGGCATGCTGGATACTGTCCTCGGCCACATGCCATTAATCCACCCTCTACTGTTGAAATGCAGCTACGCCGAGTCTTGCATGATATCAGAAACTCTCTCCAGAATCTCTCTCAGGTAAGAGGAAACCAGATTCAGAGCTGTGGGGGAACAAAGAGATTTTTGTTGCAGCCAATGTGAAATGTTAATCCATTCTTAAATGTGCCCATAATGTTACTTGTGTTGTTGAGTAAAGTGTGTTTTTAGGATAAGATAAACAAAAAATATGACATTTTATGCACGTTAATTTGTTGTTAATCATGAGCTTCGATATAGAAAGTAGCATTATGTTATCTTTCCACCCACCCTTTGATTTTTGCCTTTACCAGCTTACCTCAAGAAACTTGACCCTGTGCTGATTGCACTTTCTAGATGTTCTTGGGGAGGGAAGTCTGAAAACTGTGCTTGTTCATCTTCAATTTGCTCAGCTTATTGTTATTGATTTCTGAAGCTGCCTGTCCTTACCTTCATGGATCTCTGTAACTCCCTTCTTGCCTTCAGTTTAACCATCTTTTTATTTAGTTATTTTTGTTCCCTACTCCTCAGCTCTGTTAACAATACCAGCTTCAGTGACTCCATTAGTCCATGTCCCTTCCACACACATCTCTACACTTTTTTTCATGCTGCCCTTGTGTCTGCACTGTTACCTTCATTAGCTGACCCTGAAAACCCATTATTTTCTTAGTCTTTTCGCCTGTGGAGACCTTCTGCCAGAACACACCGCATAGAAGATGCCCAGCAACCTCCATGCTGTGCCCAGAATCACTGCTGTGGCCACACCTTTCCCACTTGTTTCTGTTCCTCGTGTGCCAACTCCTGGAGCAGAAGCAATGTAGTTGCCTCAAAGCTGAGCTGAGCATGTGTTGAGCATGTGTCAGCGAGCTTGCCTCAGACCAAACCTACAAGCAGTGAGGGGTTTGTGTTCATGAACACTTTAAGGTGACTACATTGCCTCCTTCTCAGAAGTTGGCACATGGTGAGTGGGAGCATACAAGTAGAGTGTTTTTCAAGGTGGCATTTGGGGCATAGCACGGTGGAAGTGTATGTGTGGCCTGAGACAGTGACCTTGTTAACATTTTAAAACCCACTCTTTATTAAGTCTTGTGTTTTATCTCTTGCTCTTTAGTAACCTGATCTTATCTAAATCCTTCCTCTGCCACCATCTCTGTCTTGCCATCCTTTTAAATGGGTAATTTCATATTGTTGAATTTAAGCCCCAGTCACGCAAGCTGCTTTCAAGTAGGCACAGGGTCCTGTATGTGCACATACAGAGCAGTTGCAAGATCAGCTTGTTGGAAACCTAGCTCCCTAATGTGAAGTGTGTGGGAGGACCCTTATGTCTATGTGAAACCCTAGTGATTTTACTAAGTTTACCCAGGGACAGGCATCTACCTCCATATGTCATGTTGCAGGACTTGGATAGGGATGCTGATTTGTCTGTTCATAGGAGATGACTAGGATTTATATGGGTACTAGTAGAAATAATGAAGTTAGTGATCCTTTCCTGGTATCCCATTCCTTGAATTGTTGCTTGTCAAACTTTACAGATCAGTTCTGCAAATACTTTTGGGTATTTGGGCATGTCTACATAGCACAATGTGGTGCTGTGTAGTACAGAGGTATCTCAGCTAGATATGAATGAGCTGGGTTGGATTCCAGGTGCAGGTTAGCTACATTGGTGTGGGGCTCTACCCAGGATCTCAGACTGTTCAGTTAGTTCGGTATTTCTAATCCCACTGAAGCGGGCAGGGTAAAAATCCTTTGAAGTCCAGAGGACTGTTCAGAATTGTAGCCATTTTGCCTAGGAGTGAATGTTAACAAAACTAACTTTTCTACATTGAGGAAGTTTAGGGATACTGCTCATTGGAATTCCACTGTAATATAGACAACGATCTGATGGTGTATAATAAACTAACTATATGAACTTAACTTGCTGAAGAGACAGCTTTTGCAGCCTGTATGATACTGGTGTGAATACAAGTCATCTGATAGAAATGAGTACTAATCAGAATTTAGTTATAAAGTATCTTAGTGTAAACAGGGCAGCTATCCTGCAGCAAGCATAACTCGGCTAAGCCTGTTTTTTCACTTATTAGCCATTCTTAGATGTTTCTATGAAGGGCTTCTCTTTGTCCTATATGCTTTTACCTGCCATTTTTATTCTTCAGTTGACATTATTCTTTGTTATATCATGGTCACTTGTTCTAGAAACAACCAATGTGTTCCAAACACAAGATTGGTGTGTTTAGAGGAGTAATGCAAATGAGCAGAAGGGGAAAAATGAGAGAAAAAATAACTTTAAAATTATTGTACTTAAACTAAGTTCCTCTTGAAATGAAATGTATTCAGAGTTTCCATGACGTGTCATTGGTTCCTTGAACTCTTTTGAAATTACATGAACAAACCATGTTTTACTTATGTTTTAAAGGAATAAAATTTTCTCCCATCTCTGCAATTTGTAGCTGTGACATGTGGGAATACATAATACTTCCTGTATATAGTGCTTTGTCCCTTGATGCAGCATACAAAAAGAAATTCCTCAAGAATCTTGTTTTCTGTCTATTAGAGCAAGATCTGATGCAGGCATTATAAAGAGGGAAATTTGAACAAAGATCAATTTCATCATGATACAGAAACTGTACCAGTTTTGGTCTTTTAAAATGAGGGTGCAAAGCAGATTTACAGGTTGCTGTTGCTTGTATTTTAATATTACATTAGTAGGGCAACCGAAACTGCTACGTTTTCAAAGACATTATGCAAGTGGGTGAATCGAAACACCCTTTCGTCACGTATCCTGTATCGCAACAACTTCTAAATGTTGTGGGGGGTTTTTTGGTTTGTTTTGTTTTGTACTTATGTCTCAACTTCTGATTCAATGCTTTTATATTACAGAACCTTGACTGTGCAACAAAGCATGTTTTAGTTATAGGTTGGCATTATTCTATTGTGCTGAGGTCCCTCTTCACACCAGAAGAGCCCCTTGTTCCGGTAGCAGAATACATTTTGTCAGAAAGGAAGCATTTGCCTGTTGCTGCAAGGTTTAGTTTACTTCTCAGTGCAGCTTCCCTTCTGCATTAGGGTTTTGAGCTGCTGCTTGTCACTGTGGCATATTGAGAGGGCTGATTTATTAACATGGTCCTACTGGCATTTTCATTTCAAATACTTTCCCTTTTCCTAGTACCCTGCAATGAGAGGTCACGATCTTGCTGCTGCCACCTCTTACAGTACTCAGAGATCATCTATTCTACCTCTTTATGAAGTAAGTATTATTTATACTTATATGTATTTATAAACACCAAGTAACAATTTAGTAATGCCCTAAATGTGCTGTTTACCCTATAAACAGGCCCTGTTCTGAAGAGCCAACTTCAAAAAAAAAAAAAAAAAAAAAAAGATGAATAGTTTCCCATCAGCAATGGGCAGTATCTTCATGTGAATTTTTGCAGGATAACACCCTGAATATTAATCACAAATCTCTTAATGATTCTTTACTGGTTGCTGCCTTGAGTCCCAATTTCTGTTCCCTTCATGCTGCCATTGGGATGTGACTTTGTGAAAGTCAGTGAGGCCCTGCAAGTGCCTGTGTAGGAGCACTTCTGCTGTAGGGTCTACCCATTTACCTGTGCATTTAACACTTTCTTGTCCATATCTCTTTAGAATACTTTCCAGGAACTACAGGTAGTGAGACGCAGTCTGAACTTGTTTAGAACTCAAATGATGGATTTGGAATTGACTATGTTACGTCAGCAAACAACAGTATATCAGCACATGACTGAAGAAGAAAGGTAAAATTATTGTGACTGTTGATGTTTAGAGAAAGAGAATACTGTATTAGGTAAATACAAGACAAGGTTCTACCTTCCCTAATCAGTGGTGGGGAGGGGGAAGCTCTTTGTCTTACAAGAAAATGTTATTAAATCCATTGTCTGTCATTAAACTGTTGCCAAAAGCTGCATGTGCTCAGTAATGAAAACCACCTATGAAGTTGAGAAAACACAGCCAATACTCAGCATGACTATAAAACACATAGTACATATTGGGCAAACAAACTGATGGGACCGTGTGTGTGTGTCCCTTAAAAAGCAAAAAACAAAACAAAAAAACAGGCAGGTGTTTCTTCTGCAGGGAACTGGCCCTGGGCCTGGACCTCCAAGTTGACACCAGGAGGGCCAGATTCAGCCTTGACATCCCCTTTTCTTGGGTGCCAAAAAGGCCGAGTTGGTGCCAAAAAGGCCAAGTTGCTGATGGGAACCTACCACAAGAATAGGTTAGTGCAGCCCATCTGGATAAGATGTATTGTAGTGTGAAATGTGCTCAGTCTCCTTCAGAGCTGACTCTCTTTTTAAAGTCATGGTGAACCACTGTTTTGAATTTAGACTTCCTCTTCACAACCACAGCTGAGTAGTGGTACACATTTTCTAGTGATTCCTATTTCTTCACCAGTCTTAAATGTCTAGTAAACACCACCAAGTGGGCCCTAAACTGTGCACCCAGAATCCCTCTATCACCCTTTTCTCAGCCTGTTGCATATAACTGGTGTGGCCCCACCCTTCATGAGGCAGAACCAGACCAGGTTTCCCGGCACCTCACCTGCATATATATTTTTTAAGAATCCCAGGGCTCGCAAGCAGAACACACAGTTCCTGTCATAAGTGGAGGGACTAATTACCACATGGGTCCTTTGTGGGAGGTATCTGAAGTGCACACAAATACAAGAAGCACTGGGCAATAGTCACCATGGTTTTAAATACTGTTGACTCTGCTGAGGCCTGGACCAATGAACTATATGGACAGATGATGTGTATAGTTTCTATTATATATAAGTAGGTACAAAAGTGCTGCTTAAGAGTGTGTTTATGGAATACCTGTGCTAAAACTTGCAGCAGTTTCAAAAAAGGTAAAATCCATCCATTCTAGATGAAATAAATTACTACAAGCATGTTTATTTCAGTCATTGTTTTCAGATTTGCCTCTTACTTCCATGTGTGCAGGGAGACGAGGGTATGACAGTAAGGAAGGGGCTGCAAAAAAAAGGGGGGCAAGGGCAAAGGGGCCACTTGACCTCCCCCCTCCCCCAGATTTATTTCCCTGCTGTAACAGTGGATGGGGGACAAATTCAAGGCAAACCTCCAATAATTAGATTCTGTTCCTGGAAAACTTAAAACCTATTGATACATTTTCCATGTATAAAATCTAATTATTGGGGGATCATCTTATATTCAGGGCCATCTTATATTTGGGTAAATATGGTACTTCCTTATTTGCTGCTGTGAAAATTATAAAGTGATGCTCCTTCTTCCACTCAAGTCAAAGGCAAAACACCCATTGACCTCAGTGCGAGTAAGCCGAGGTCTGAACTCTTATCAAACTATCTACTGTCTTCCCACCCCAGTTCGGTGATACTTTTCTCCTTATGGCTTTATGCTCATCCATCTTTTCCTCCAGCAAAACTTTTGCCATGAACGTTTTTATAGTTGTGGGTTTTAACAATTTTTTTTTTTTATCAGAGGCCACTTGCAAATTTCTTCTTCTCTTACATTAAATATTTCTATCACAGATCTCTTTCTGTTATTTATAAATTTATATAAAAAATTGAAAGCATTCAGATGCTGCTTCAACCCACAGCTGCCACTAATAGTTTAAAACACTCAGTAATCTGCCTGTATTGTTGTTGCCACCAGTGCTGTGAAGAATCATGCAGAAGAAAAGCACTTAGATTGTTTATTGCCATTGATTTTGTTATTGCTGATTGAACAAAAACAACATGAATAACATAACAATAAATATAGATGTGTCTAAACTCCAAATGCTTGAATATATTGAATGTAATTGGAAACTCATTGGAAGATTTTCCTTGTTTGGCACTGGATGTTAGTTTTCCCATTGAAGTGATAGGTTTTTCTCTCAAAACAGAACTCCATTTTTCTGAAGTGATGAGAATCCTTTGTTCCCTTTTCCTTCACTACTGCTCAGGATGCAGGAGGTTTCCTGTGAAAGAGAAGCAAGCAGAACCTTCCGTGCCAACTGCATCTAACTCGCAGTGCTTCAGAGGACGTGATGGACTATGCCTCTTTGCTAACGGAATGTTGTTTCTTTTGTAATTCACTTGCCTTTAGATATGAAGCTGATCAACTCCAGAGTTTAAGAAAATCTGTCCGCATGGAGCTGCAGGAGCTAGAAACACAGTTAGAGGAGCGTCTGCTTGCTCTGGAGGAACAGCTTAGAACTTTACACATGTCTTCGCCTTACCGATCTCAGCCACTCATGGTGTGTGTTGTTTTGGAAGTTACTATATTTATGATATCTCTTAGCAGCATATTTCTTGAATTACATGCTAAAGTAAACCTAATGTATCTGTTATGTAGATGCCAACTTTGAAATTAAGACTCCAATTAAAGATCTTCCAAACATTCTTATTGATGTGTTTGGACTCTGATCTGTAGAATTTGGGTGACAAGTCTTCTGTAGATCAGGAGTGACATTTTGTTGTTTTCATTGGTTGTTCAACTACATGCGATTCCAGGATTTTTCTCAGGATTTTAGCTCGGAGATGTCAGAGCTCTATACCTCTTCCAGTATTTTCTTCCTTTTTTAAAATCATTTTATTCCCCCCCAAGGAGTCTACCAAGATTCCAAAACAATGACTATGAATTATCACTGCAAGCCCAGGCTATAATGTTATTCTGTCTGGAGTTCCTCTGCTCTTTTTACTAGTCAAAGGAGGTAGCTGTAGAGGGAACCCAAGGTGTTTCTGTCTGAAAGAGCTAGATTGTGCTGCCTCCACAGTGCTTACCCATCCCATGTGCAAATGATTGGACTTCTTTCTGTCTTTGCTGTTGCCATCCTTTAAGTTTCTTTCACTTTGTGTCTGTGATGCTTCTTTTATTGCTTCTCTTCTTGCACCATACTGTAAATTGTGTGGGCCTGAGATAAAAAAAAAAAAAAAAAATAAGGAAATTGTGGAAGTTCAAGGAAGCATAAAAAGGTATGTATTTGTAGGGTAGAACAGAGGTACCAACCCCCTGCCTGCAGGCCAGATCTAGTTCCTCACACCATGTCATCCATTCAGTGGGGCTCCCTACATTACCATGGGAAGCCCTGTGTGCCATAGCCCGATGCACTAGGTCTGGCCCATGGGGTCGAATCCCGGTGTGCAGAGTGGCATGGGGTCCAATCTTGGAGCATGGGGCCAAAACATTGAACCTGGCTAGTGTAGACGAAAGATTGCTCATGATATTCTGTTTTTCCAGAATATCACATGCAGCAGCAGCAGCATACTGTTTGTAATGCCACAAACAGGTGTTACATTTCTAGCAGGAGAATTGCTGATCTCTTGGTAGAAATTACAAGTATAACAAGTGTTCATTCAATTTCTTCAAGGAGGAATCATACCGCTCTGGGAGAATGGTCTCCAGGGTGTGACCCTGGAAGATCCCCATAGCAAGAGAAACTAATAATTTAGTGTCTGCTGCAGGTCGATCTCAAGACAAGTAAAGTAGCACAGATTAGAATCTCCTAATTATTGTCAGTTTTTGCTCTATGCTGGTCAGTGATCTTGCAGAAGCTTGTGTCCAAGCACAGCAGAGACACCTGCCAAATCATCCTTTTCTGGATTGCCAGGGAAAAAAAATTGAACAGCAAGAACAAGAAAATACGGAATTACTGTGATCCCAAGCCAGACTAAAAATACTTGGAGCTTTATAAATATCTTTTTATTTTTAAATCCATTCATAGAAAGGAGCCAGCTTTTAAAATGACTAAAATAAACTTCTCTGGCCAGTTTTGTTTACTTTCTGACTTCTATGGCTTTACTTCTTCAGGAAGTTGCTACACACTATATTATGCATTAACATTTGATAGTTTTAAAGAACCCCTGTGCACTAACTCCACTTAATATTTCAGGGTATGTATGGCAGCAGGAGCACTGATAATCTTTCATGCCCTTCTCCACTGAATGTAATTGAACCAGTAAGTAATTTTATTTAAACACTATTAAAAATAGGATAATCAAAGGCTTTCTTAATGGAAACTGGTCAGATTTCGTATTTGTTAGAGGCTGGATCCTACAAGCAGCTGCTTATATGCTATTGAAAACAGTAGCACTGCTCACAGGAACAAAGGTTGCATGCACAAGTGTTTTCAGTCTCTCTCCCGTGATTTAGGAGAGATGTGTGGAGGTAAAGTCTTGTTTAGGAGCAGCTATTAGCATGTGATGAGTTTGCTGTGGTAGTTCTCTCTTTCTATTTTGGTTAGTTCTTTTTGGTGAATATTAACCCAGGAGCCTTGGATAAACACCTTTTTTGTTTAATTTAGATGAAAGCCAACAGAAATATTATAGAGTGGCTAAAAAGAGTAGTTCAGAGGTTGCAAAAGCTTAGGTATCCCTATTTACCAAGCAAGGTGGAACAAATCAAGACTTATAATTTTTCAACAGCTTTGACTAGGTACAGCTGGTGGCTAGAGACATGGCAGTCATTTCTGTTTTAATGTGATTTAAAACCTTTTCTTTATGCTTTTTTGCTGAAGTCACTAAGGGAAAGCGTGATTATAAAATATTTATAGAAATACAGTAAATACAATATGTATGCTATGCGTAATTGTGAAGATTAATACCATATGTTTGATTTTTTTTTTTTTTAAATTAGTAGGTATAAAGTGTGTGTGTGTGTATCTGTATACCTGTATTCATGTATATATGCACACACGTACAAATATATCTTTATAAACTAATATGAGCGTGTGTGTGTGTGATGGAATGAGTGACTAGGTAACTAATAAGAAATGTTGCTTTTGTAGATGCAGGCTTTATTTGGTTCTGAAGAACAGTGTAATTGCCTGTGCTTATGAAGGCCTCAGACAAATCACTAGTGACCTCTGATTTTTAATGTTTGTCTATAGCAATTATAGAAAATACTAGGAGAAAAAAACCCAACCTTTTCTTCCTGAATCTCTAGGTCTCTGAACTTATTCGAGAACAGACGTTTTTGAAGTCAGAATTGGGATTAGGACTGGGAGATCTTGGATTGGAAACTCTTCCAGCAGAAGGATCAGAATCAGTATTCTCTCATGGAAACTCGGATTCTTCTTCCGTTTGCTCCAGCCATACAGGCAGGAAAGCTGGTGGAAACTTATCTGAAATAACTGGAAAGTCCAAGATGCAAAGCAAGAGGGTATACCGAGCATCTGTTGCCTTAACACCAACCCCACCAACAAGACCAGGTAGCATGCAGCAAGCTGAATGCCCTGAGGAATATGCAGATTCCAGATCAGAGGCAGAACAAAAACTTGAAAAAGTTTCTCTTGCACCTTCAGTTGATGAAATTCACAGAAGCGTGGAGAATGAGGAGCTACAGCAGGTTATACGGGAGGTAAGGAAAAATGTGGTGTCCACTTGGGTTAGGCTTTATTGAAACATTGGTCGGTTGAAGTTTTTAGTTGTACTGCATGCAACTCTGACTACTCTCCTCTTCTCCTAGTTTAACCTTAAAAAAGAAAAAAGAGCCTGAGATCAGAGTTCTGAGCAACAGGCTGTTCTCACCACAGGGCGTAGCCAGAATTGTATATTACATTTGCATTACCTCCTACCTAGATAAAAACAGTTGCTGCATTAATGAGTAGTTGGTTAACATTATGGGCATGGGTAAGGAGGTATTTGCTCTTTACTAAAATCACAATAGAGTCTGTTTCTCTTTAAAGTGTATCTTGCTTTAAAAGCTAGTTTAGTTTCATCTACCTGTAGAAGGGTTATAGTAATCCCAGAGGTACTGCTTCTCTGCCAGCTTTTTTCACCCTTTATTGGCAAATAACCAATAAAATCCAGAGCATAAAGCACCTCTTCACTTCCCTCTACCCAGTCTAGCAATATAAATGGGGTTGAAGTCCAATCCCAGGCTTCCTCGCCCCCCCCTTTTCTGCATTGGTCAAATGGGGAATATTTATTGCCCGTCATCGTGGCTTTGTTGTAAAGGATATTTAGCTAATAGCTGCGCAGTGCTTGGAAGTTGTAAAGGGATATTAACGTTGCCAAGGAGTGTCCTGCTCTTCCTCAGTCTTTCATGAAGCAGAGGTTTTCTTCATGCTCTGGAAGAAAACCTAAGCAATAAAAATGAAATTAAAAAAAGAAGTTATCAAACACTAAGAATATTTCCGGGCTGTTAAATGTAAAAGGCTTGGAATATGCATTCATGTTAAATAGAAGAACGATGGTAGTGAAAATGATACATGTTCCTTAGTGCACAGTCTGTAGAATGAGAAGTGGTGGTTGGAATTCACTTTGTTTAGCTTTAGGCAGGAACTGCATAAATAGCCAAGGATAAAACTGCAAGTTCCAGCAACCAATGTTAAAGGTGAAGGAGCTGCTATTATTAAGACTGGATGCATTTAACTTGGCGCACAGATTTTTCGGTGAGGTCAAACAAAATCAGCTTGCATTACACTTAACTGATGCTGAACTGTGCTTGATGCCATGAGTAACCTCTACTGAAGTCACTGGCACTCTTTGTGGAGTATGGTGTTATCAAGTGTGGGTAAGAGTATCCCAGTCTGGTTGTCAGTGAGGCACACCTAGAATGATTACATCAACATTACTGTAATTCATTTTAAGAATCTGACACTTTCTAGCAGTTACTGATTGTACAGTGGGATCTGGTATGCCACATTTTACTCCTCTGCTTAAGATAGGCAGAAACTATACACAGTAAAAGAAATCTTGTATTCTCTTATTCTCAGATTAATTTCTTCCTGATCCTTTTTAGATAGCACTTTTCTACATGTACCAGTTACTGAGGCCAGTAGATAATTTGCACAGAACAGGTTTCTTCTGCAACTTGCTTGTCCTTCTGCATTGATCCTTCAGTGATGCCACACTGTTACATTTGTGGCATCTCCATTTTTTAAGCCACAGAATGTAATGTCAGATGTGGGATTATGATTTCACTACAGGATGTTGCCAAAAGAGAAGCTGAGAGAGGAAGGAGAAAGGTATCATTCAAACAGTGTGTAACAGTAGCAGAGAAAATAAAGAAAACATTGCTGTTGTAGTGGATGTTCTTTCCAAGTTTATCCCAGTGTGAAAGTCCCTCATTAACCTTATTAGTTGATATCAGATACAGGAGGTGTGCATTTTGCAGAGAGAAATGAGGCATTTGGCTGTGTTTCTGAGTACTCTGTACAGCTAAATAGTTCTGTACTGAATTGCATTTAATTCAGAACCTGGGATTTAAATATGCTTCATTGATAGTTGATCTGGATTTACTCTGCAGATGATGTCTGAAGGCTGCCATTCAGTATAATCTTATTGGCATCCAACTGAGGAGAGAGTAGGCCCTGAATAGTAGTTGCTTTGTAAGTCAGCATTAAGGTAGACTGGCATCGAGATGTATGTATAGATGTTTTTGCAGTGTCTGACCTTATTACTGGATAAATGTATGCAAATCTTTATATTTTAATAGACTGAAATCTACAACAAATCAAAAACTGTCTCCCTTGTATAACTACATTACTAGTAATGACATTGTTAGGATTGTTTTGTTGTAGGAAAGAAATGCATTCATGTGCATTCTTGATGTATGCCTTCACAAATGTAAAATCCACTGTTTGTTCAGTAATTCCTCCCCTTTTGTATAGGCATGTGGTTGCCTAATGGAGGCAAAAAAGAGTAGGCAGTGTTTCAGAACATGCTTGGGTGGATTGTAATGTATGAGTTTTTATCTGTATCTATGTACTGCTTAAAAAAACAGAAAAAAACAAAATCTGCTAACTTGCAGAATCAATGAATTCATTCCCACAGAAGAGTATGCAAAAATGTTAAATGTCAAGATACTGAACACTGGCCATCTTGTTTTGTTTGAAAATACAATCTGAACTCCATTGAACTATCACATACAATACTTTATTTTTGACTCTGTCACAGCATTGCAAGGAATGTAGCATATCCTTTATTTGATTTAACAGAAACAGTAGTTTTTTAAAAAGTTGTACATAAGGAGACAATGATTGTTTACGCGAGCATGAAGCTGGTTAGAAGAACGGTTTCTTCCGATTTTTCTTTGAGCATCCTGTTTAAATGAATGAAATGCAAGTGCATTTCATGGGGTCAGAGGAATGACTAATTATCTTTGATATGTATCTTTTTGTGTGTGTTCCTGTAACATTATGGAAGGTTTTGTTGTACTTCTGTCCCAGAAGACTGAAGAAAACCATATCCATCACTACAGTTGAACCTAGACTGCTAACTGATCTAACATGGAGATTAAATGATTCAGCCCAACAGGATTTTCTTCCAGGTTAGCATTAAAGGGCAGTAGGAGCAAGCCTCCATGTTCTACATGTTCTTTGGCTTTTTGGAGGACTTTAGTGCCCAAGCTGTCTATCTGGCACTTCCTTACCATGAAGAAATGTATTGTTAGCTGTATGGTATGATTGCAGCAGGGTAGGTGGTAGACGTTTGGGATGTTGGTTAATGATATTTATAAATAATATTGCTGTTAAAACAAGACTGGCACAATGCTTAGAGAATTATTATATTCCATCCATTGAGCAAATGTAATTCTGGGTTTTAAACCTAAGGGTGAAGTAGGCTTCAACTTCCTTTTTATTCATTTCTTGTTTGTTGACTGGCAGAGCACTGTGGCCTATACAGAATAGGAGGGGTGTATACCTTGCCTTGAGAAGTTCATAATCAGAAAGACAAATATTTGGCAATTATCATGAGACATGAAAAGTGGCTGAATCGCCACTGGAACTATACATCTTGCGTGCATTCAGGAATTACCATGATCAGTTGTAAGAATCTGATAGAGGGCTGAGCCTGGAAAAAAAGAGAAGAGAGGAGTAGAAGGTGCGAAGGAGAAATACTGAGATGGAGTAAACAATGGACAAAGGTGGCGTTCTTCAAAGCCTTAGAGATGAGGACCCAGGACTGAATCCCAGAAGGGGGTAAAGTAGAATTCACAGCCCTTATTCATGTGCCTGGACAGAGGGCTATCTCTTTGATCATGCCCCATCTTGTCCGTGTACCTTACTAGGGACTAACTGCAGGGAGGTACCTTGGTCCATTGGGATTCACAAGTTAGATTCCTTTCCTGAAGTTAGACAGCAGAGCCCCATCTCAGACACTGAGCAGAATGTCAGTCTTGTGGTGCTTGCACCCCTGTTGTACAATATTCTGCCTCTCTCGCCTCCCAGGAGAAAGTCCTGACTCCTACACTATAGGACATTCTGGGGACAGGGCACTCCCCATGCTTCCTGTAGAATTTGTTCCACTTGATATCAAGTAAAGGTTTACTGAGCCAGAGAGAGCATATGAGAGTGTGATGCTCTAGCCCAGGGCTGTCTTCTTTCTGAGTTGCTAGGAACTGTGCAGGCCTTATGTCATACAGGGTGCAGATCCCCTGGGCCATATACTACATGGGCCTCCCTCTGTCACATTCCTACAACTGACCGAGGTAATTCCTGAATGGATGCAAGATGCATTGTTCCCATGGTGACTCAGTGATTTTTTCATCTCATGATAATTGCCAAATCTTTGTCTTTCTGATTATCAACCTCTCATGGCAAGGTACACACCCCTCCTATTCTGTATGAATACAGGATCTGAGAGATCCCAGCTGCAGCAGTAGCAGGAGCATTGTGGGGTGTAGTGCCCATGCATGAGCCTGCAAGCTTCAAGTTAACTGTGTAGGCCAGATGTGGCTCATGCATAGCCCTGCACTAGCCTATTTAGGGCATACACTGTGGATGGGGGAGGCCGAGGTCTGTGCATGCTTCAAGGGCCACTTGCATACCTCTAACATAAGAGTCACCGCCTAAGTTCTTTAGTGCCTCTGCCCATGTTTGTACTTACTGCCTTTCTGCCAAGGCCAAGATTATTGCTGAGAAACAAGTCCTGTCTATTCAGTCTCTGTGTGTACCCAATCTGGGAAGTTAGGCAAAGTGGCTTAGAGGGGTGCAGTGGCTTAGAGGGAGTGTCCATGCTTAGTGGTGTGTACACACTAATACCTTTTTTAAGCTATGTATATATATCTCAAGTGTAGCCATGCTTCTGTGGCTTAGTTCTCCAACTTCCAAAGTGCCCCTAGTGTTTCCCTTCCTTACAAGATGCATACATTTTTTATTGTGAGGCACTGTGATACTAAGAGAAATCGAAATAAGTTGTGTGATGAGAGGGAATGAAGACAAGGAGAGAAACAGGGGAATTGGGTACTGAGAGAAAGGGAGCATGTCCTAGGGTCAGTGACTGGAACAAATGTAGAGGAACAGGATGAACATCTCCTTTGTGTTAGGCAAGTCAGATACCTACCTGAGTAATAAACACAAAATACTTCTGAGAAATGTTTGTGTTTATTTTTATATGCTTTAAGGACACACTCAGGAATAGTGCAGGAAACTGCTGACATTCAGGAAAGCAGGGTGATTTTCAGTTTTAGAATGCTGTTGTGGTAGCGATAATGCTGTGTATCATATAATGCCTTCCAGCTGAGGAATCTCAAAATATTTTATAAGCATTAACAAACTTAACCCTGGGGTGGGGGAGACATGCTGTAATCCCAATGGGGAAGCCAAGACACAGGTTTAGCTAAAGTGGTTTGCCAAGGTCATGTAAATGGTCTGTGGCGGACCTGAGAATAGGACACAAGTCTCCTAACTCCCAGTTTGTTCCTTACCAACGGACCATCAGTCTTCTTTGGTCATTAGCTAAGCTAATTTGGGAAGGCTTTATCAGATTATTTTGGAAAGCAGAATTTATTTTCATCTACCCTGTTAGAGAGTGGGCACAGCTTATATATTTTGATTTCATTGACATTAGGGCTGGAAGGGACCTTGGAAGATCATCAAGTCCAGCCCCCTGCCCAGGGGCAGGAAGTCAGCTGGGGTCAAAGGATCCCAGCAAGATAAACATCCAAATGTCTCTTAAGAGTCCAGAGTAGGTGCTTGCACCACCTCTGGTAGCAGTATGTTCCAGGTCTTGGGAGCTCGGACAGTAAAGAAGGTTTTCCTTATGCCCAGCCTGAAACGGTCTTGGAGGAGTTATAACTCTTTGACCTTGTCATCCCTTGGGGCGCTGTAGTGAACAGATGTTCCTCAGATTCTGATGTATACCTCTTATAGACTTATAGGCAGCCACCAGGTCTCCCCTGCACCTGCGCTTTTCCAGGCTGAAGAGCCCCATTGCTCTCAGCCTCTCATCATAAGGCCTGTTATCCTGCCCACTGATCATGTGCCTTGCTCTCCTCTAGACTCTCAAGCTTCTCCACATCCTTTTTAATTGGTGGAGCCCAGAATTGGATGCAGTACTCCAGCTGTGGCCTCACCAAGGCTGAGTACAGGGGGAAAATGACATCCTGGGATTTGGTAGAGAAGCATCTATGGATGCAAGCCAGAGTTTTGCTCACTTTACCAGCTGCAACATCACACTGGTGGCTCGTATTCGTCTTGTGGTCAATCATGACCTCCAAGTTCCTTTCAGCTGTGGTGCTAACAAGCATAGCTCTGACCAGTCTATAAGCATGCTGCGGGTTTTTCTTCCCAAGGTGGAGTACCTTGCATTTTTCAGTGTTGAATGCCATCAGGTTTTCATCCATCCATTTTATGAGCCTGTCAAGGTCAGCCTGGATCACCACCCTGTCCTTGGGTGAGGATGCTTTACCCCAAAGTTTGGTGTCAGTGGCGAACTTGGCCAGTCCATGTTTGACACCAATGTCCACATCATTAGTGAAGATGTTAAAGAGTATAGGCCCAAGGACGGAACCTTGGGGGACCCCCCTGGTCACGGCGCACCACAGTGATTGACTTCTGTTGACTACTACTCTCTGGGTCCAGCCTCGGAGCCAATTCCCCAGCCAGCGGACTGTGACGTACCCAAGGCTGCAGTTGGCCAGTTTTTCTGAGATGGTCATGGGATACCAGATCAAAAGTTTTTTAAACATCAAGATATATGACATCAATCTCTTCTCCCTTGTCCTAGTGATAGGTCATAGAAGGAGATGAGATTAGTCAGGCTATTCCTCAGGATGTTGTCATCAGCCATTTTGTCAAGAATGGTCTCTTTGATAATTTTTTCCAAGATCTTCTCCGGGATAGAGGTCGGGCTGATGGGCTTGTAGTTCTCTGGGTCTACTTTCCTCCCTTTCTTGAAGATAGGCACCACATTGGCCTTCTTCCAATCTTCAGGCACTTCACCTGGGTGCCAGGAATTCTCAAAGATCCATGCTAGTGGCTGAGCTATGATGCTTGCCAGCTCGTAAAGTACCCTGCGGTGTAAACTGTCTGGGCTGGCTGACTTAAACGTGTCCAGCCTTTCAAGGTGTTCCTTCACATGGTCAACATTGATGAAGGGTAACAATTCTCTCTTGCCCTGGCCTTCCCACACCGTATTGAGCAGGGCTGTCCCTTGGGGCTGATCAAAAACCAATGCAAAATACCCATTAAGCAGATGGCTTTTTCCTGGGCATCAGTTGTCCCATATAGTTTAGCAGGGGTCCAATGTTACCCTTGCTTTTCCTCTGGCTCCCCCACATATCTAAAAAAGGACTTTTTATTATCCTTGATACATGTAGCCAGTTGGAGTTCCATCACAGCCTTGGCTTTCCTGGTTCACTCCCTACAGGTCTGGACCAGTGCAGATCCTTTGAGGTGGCTCTAGTCTTCCATCCTTTATAGGTCTTCCTTGTTAGACTCAGGATGTCCACTAGTTCCCTGCAGAGCCAAGAGGGCTGCTGTGCCCTTTTGCTGCCTTTCCCCCGAGATGGGATAGACATTGCTTGTGCTTCCAAGATCACTCCCTTGAGGAGCAACCACTCATCCTGAACTCCCCTCCCCTTTTGGGTCATGGTCACTTAGGGCCTCACTGACAAGCCTCCTGAGCTTGTCAAAGTCAGCTTTCCTGAAGTCAAGGACTTCTGTATTGCTGACTGACTTGCCAGCTTCATGGCGGATGGTGAAGGTGATCAGCTCATGGTCGCTGTCTCTCAGCTTCCCTTTGATCGTTAGGTCACTGATTAAGTCATCCCCCATTGCCAGTACCTGGTCGAGCAGTGCTTTGCCTCTTGTCGGTCCATAGACTTCTTGAGTCAGAGCTCATCCATGCACGTGAGGAAGCTGTGTGACCATTCGGATTTGGCCGAGTGCTCTTCCCACGAGATGTCTGGGTAGTTGAAGTCTCCCATGACAGTCATGCACTGGGAGCATACGGCCTCAGCCAATTCCCTGGTGAACTCCTGGTCAAGCTCTTGATCCTGGGTAGGAGGTCTGTAGTAGACCTCCCACCATTGTGTCGCCTGTGCCATATCCACTCTGGGTGCCAATATCAGCTTGCAGGGATGTGTAGCTTTTTTTGACATAGATAGCTACACCCCTGTGCCTTTTGTCCACACAATCTCTCCTGTACAAGGTATAGCTGTCTATACCCATGGCCCGGTCATAGGTGGAGTCCCACCAGGTCTCTGTTTTCCCTATGAAATCATAGTCATTCTTATTTAGCAGGAGGACCAGTTCCTCCTGTTTGTTCCCCAAGGTCCTGGCATTGGTGTACAGGCCCTTGTCTTCCCTACACATCATTCTGGGGCTGGGGAAGGGGTGGGTTCCCTTGAGTGCCTTAGCCTGCTGGTTTTACAAAAGTTGCCCAGTGGACTTGCAGTGGCGGTACTCCCTCCCCCCCAGTCCCCCAGCAGGTTTAGTTTAAAGCCTGGTTGAGCAGGTCAGCCAGTCTGGCTGAGACGAGCCTCCTCCCCAGCACAGTGAGGCGGAGGCAGTCTCTTCCCAGCAGACCACCTCTCTCACCTAAGAGCGGACTGTGATTTGTGGAAGCTGAAGCCTTCACAATGACACCACCGCAGTCTTTGGTTGAGTACCTCGATCCTCCTCTCCCTCCTCAGCCCATAGTCCAAAATCAGGAGGATTTGGAATGGACTTGGAGACCTAGCTTGTGGAATGAGAGTGCATTATGATAGAAGAATGGTGCCAGTGCACAGGAACTGTCATGTGACCAAGGAAACCTAGAATCCCTCCAGCACCAGCCAGCATCTTATTGTGCCATCCCTAGCGAGTTTAACAGAATGCATATGATTACCTGAAGAGGGGGAGAGAGAGAGAGTTAAACCAGAAAGATAGTTATTAAACGAGCAGCTGTCCCAAGTTTGCTTTTTGGTGTTTAGTCCCAGCATTACAAGAAGCTTAACCGTGACCTTTATTATTCTGTAGTTTGATTAACTAAAATAGTAGAAATGGTACGCATGTGTATGTGTCTGAGGTTTTATGGTTGTCAGTGAAGGTCCTAATGATCCAGGAGCAGTATTTTTTCTCTCTCTCCAGTTAACGACACCCAGAGGTCAGCAAACTATCCCACTGAAAGATATTCGGAAACATTTTAGGTCCTGCATCTCTGCTTGACATGGCATAGTAATAAAGTTATGAACTTCTGCCACTAATGGCTCATGGCTTTAATTATTTCCCAGCATGAACAAGAGATAAATAACTGTTGGTAGACTTGCTGCATCCCTTTGACATGGCCATTTAAACTTCCTGACACACCAGGGGAGGATTTTCCTGTTGGAGGTGTGTGAATAATTGTGAGACACTAACACTGGGCTTTACATGGCGAAAGAGCCAGAAATACATTTGCTCTTGAGATGTATGTTTCAACAAATATTACACCCATTTTACTGATCAGGAAAAGACTGTGGAAAGACGCACCCAAGGATCAGAATTAATTACCGGCAAAGCCACAGTTAGAATTCTCTATCTTCCTAGCATCCAGCCTCACATTTATAAAGTTTACATCCACTGCTTAGAAAAGAATACTTATTCAATTCCAGTATAATAACTTATTGTTTACGACACAAAGCAATTTTGCCTCTAAAAATAACCCTTTTTAACCTGAATGAGATGGGTAATGTTACTGACCATGAAATGATTTTAGAATAGTTTTCAAAACGTAGTTTTGATTTTGCTCTCCCCATCCTGGTGCCCCACGTCTGTCAAGTTAACACTAGGTAAGCCAGAAGTGATTTGGCTCTAGAGATCTCCCATTCTGGCCAATAGATCAATGCATTTTTCTGTCACTCCACCTTTTTCTCATTCTAATGCACTGCTTCAGTGCCACCTTTTCTGCTCATTGCTTTCTTCTTCTTTTCTTTATCCTTTAGCCTAGAGTAATCTATTTTCCCCTCTGCTTTTTCCCATTTGTAATTAGGTGCTTGCTGAAATTAAATCACCTTTTTAATTTTTATAGTGATCTGAATTAACAGATTCTTTGCTTGACATAAATAGTATTCCCATGGTAAACTGAAAAGATCCAGCGATTGATATATTTTGCTATAAAAAACTGTTTTGCATACTACAAAGTTGGCTTCTTTAATTATATTGGGGTCTGGTCTGAAGTTCTGCATGCATTCAAGTGAATTTTTAATAAATTTGGGAAATAATTAGGTGACACACCCCGCTTCCAAAGCATCTTGGTCCATTGTGGGGTAATTTCAGTGTATATTAGATGGGATATTTTTCTTACCATCGTTGTTGGTTTGGATGTTGTTAGTTTTTAATCTAAAATTACGAAGTGTAAAAACAAGCAGGTATTAAGTGGGTTAGCAAGATGAAATGACACTGCAACATCATGATTGCCAAAGTCCTTTATATTTAGGTGGTTTTATTTTGCAAAAGATGCTTTTCTCTTCCATCTGTACAGTGTTTTCCCGCTTGTTTTTAACATTATTGTTCATGTGGCTTTGGAGTTGTGCATTTTCATAGGATAGGTTGCTGCTATCAAATGTGTCTGTGATGCTAGTTGGTTTTGTCTCTCTTCCCCCAGATCAGAAATGTGCATAACTTAATAACCTCAAAACTCTGTTTCATCCGTTTTAGATCAAAGAATCTATTGTCGGTGAAATTAGGCGGGAAATAGTAAGTGGACTGTTAGCAGCTGTATCGGCCCCAAGCAGATCTGCCAATACAAAGCAAGATACGTAGCCATAAAATGGATACTACAGGTAATTCTTCTGCATTTTGCTGGAATGGTTAAATGCCCTCTTGAAGCTTAATGAAGTGGAAAGAAGATTTTTTGTGATGGAAAATGTTTTCTTCCTTTTTTAAATGTTAGGTCAGTTTTAATGACTTCCACATTTTAAAATATAAACGCTTTTAATATAGTCACAAAGGAGTAGTCTTATACTGCTCTTTATCTCAGACATAAATTACATTAGTTGAGGTTTCATTAAAATAAATGGAAGATATGGATCTAAATCTTCTCTCTAGCTTCAAAAAAGTCAACTATTTTAAAACTGGTGAAGCATCTGATGGAGTGAGATTTTGTTTACAAAAGCTTATGCTCTGTTCATCTCTTGATTTAGTCTGTAAGGTTCATATTTACCCTGCCTTCTTCCTGACTTCAGACTAACACAGCAAAACCTCTCAGCTTTGCCTGTTATATAATGCTTTTACTTCAGTATGCTCTGTAGACTCTTGTGTGCTATCTGTACTAGGTAGCTTGACTTTTACAAGTACTAAGGTTATGAAAATGTGCATAATATTTAGTTTTTTAATGCTTTCAAGGGATGCTACAGTGTGTAGCACTTCTTCAAGAAACTTGTACCATTTTTAAATGATGTTCAATGTCTTTGCTTTTCCTTTCTCTCAAAGGTTGGCATGCAACCCAAAAAAGCTGGGGATTTCTGCTCTGGATGATGTGTGCTGGTGAAGGTGTCAAGCTATTTACTTGGGCTTCAGGAGACACTAAAGCTGCTGAGTTGGGCTACTGTATACAATGCTTACGTCTATGATGCATACTTTATTACCTTTTCTTGATCCCGTATATAATGACTTAAGGCACTTTGCTTAGCGTGTTACTTTCCATCAACCATCAAGAAAAACTATTTCTGTTTGAAAGACCTAATATTTATTTGTATGTCCCTGTTGTAAATGTGTGTAGTTTTATTTCATTGTGTTAGAGGTGTGTCATGAAACTTGAAGAATTCCAGACCTAACCAGTTTATAAATAACATACGTCTTCTGCCTAGCTTTTTTTATATGTGTATATATAAAAAAAAAACCCAAAACACTGACCTCTGTGAGGTATTTACTGTGCAATAACTGATTCACTTTTGAGAGCTTGAAACAACCGATAATTGTTTCCACTGCTGTTACTTAGTACCACTTCAAAAGAAGAAAAACTCCTGTTGTAAAAATTGCAGTTAATTCTTGGGAATGTTGCTATTAGCAGAGTGGTAGAATGATATGAGGTTACTTAAAACTACTAAAAGTACTTACACTGAAAGCCTTATCTTTGTGCAGTGGACAACTTTAACTTTAATTTTATTTTGCTTCCCTACAACTCTATTCCCATCTTTCACCCTCTTTGGAAATGTGCCTTACTTTAAACACTGTCCATGTCTGTGTAGCCTGCTTCTCTGTTATATCAAGAGAAGTCCTCTCTTCTGTTTTGTATTAAGCAAAATTATAATAAAAATATTTCTATCATTAAAGTAATGGGAATATGCGACTCTCAGTAGATGGATTATGACATTAGCTATTTTATGGAGGAAATTAAAATAAAGTAGCTTTCCCCTTTTCCTTCCATCACTGATTATTGTAGCTCAGCCCAGTGAAAATGTATTTGTTCCAGTGGATAAAATCGGAAGCAAATGGGGTTCTTATGTGGTCAATCGGCATGTAATGCATGTGTAGCATCTGACTAGTCTTTGGATTCCCTCTTATGCCTTTGTCATTTCCAGCTATTAAAAATGTTTATATTGTTTCAATCTTAATCAATGAATAGTTAAGATATAACAATATTATATGAAAAGCTTTATCTGAAAGATTTATAAATGTGTTAGGAAGACACACACAAGGGCTGATTTCTAAGAAAAGGTGTATATTAATCCAATAAAATATTTATTTTGCCTACGCTCTTTGTCAGTGTGTTTTTTGTATTTGTTCATTTTCTATTAAACACCCTCCCCACACACACACACACACACACACACACACACACTGATGCACTGGAATGAATTGTTAATGTAGTCTGAACCAGCGGCATGGCATAACCACAGATTTGAAATATTGAATGTTGAATTTGCCATAAATGTGAGAGAGATGTGATTATAAATTTGAGGAAATGGTGCCATTTGGGACCAAATAGTCATAAGAAGTGACGTATGCTGAGTGAACTCCCATTGTTCTGAGTGAAATCTGTTTTATCCTAAGCCGTTTTCAAAATCTGGCTGTTCTTCTGGATGTGGATCTATGGCCCTAGATGTTTACAAGTTGAAATATAAATGGGTATGTATAAATGCTGCTGGAGTGCTTGTAAGAATATAAATTATAGCAGGTCTCTGCTGTCTTTCCTATGTGAGGAAATGTTTTAATTATACTTCAAAATTCCACCCCAAAGAATGTCTGGATAAAGCTATGAGCTGCAAAGTTAAATGTAAAAGTACAAGAAAAGAAATGTAGACATTAGAGGAGCAGTAGCTCTTCTTTTTCCTCTTTCCTGCCCACAACCCTATCCATATCTCAGGGGTAGACCCAATTTAAGTTAAAATTCTCTGCTTGCATGTACATGATATGTGCATATGCACACACTCCATCAAACAGGTTTTCCACCCCTCTATATTGTCCCGATACGGCTCAAATAAATATATCCCCTAAAGGTCAAACATGAGTAAATGCAGGCTAGGATAGAAGATAATACTGGAGAGGAAAGGGGTCCTAAAACAGGACATTCTGCTGGCAACCTTCTTTCTTGGCAGTGTCACTACCCCAAATGATCTCTGCTGTGGCAGTAAGTTGGAGAGAGAAAGAGCTGATCTCCTGGGTGGATAAGAAAAACCTAGCCTATTTAGGACTATGTAGGTCAGAGCCCATGAGAATATTAGATCTTGCTAATGCTACTTAATATTTGCTGAGAAGCAGAGATAGTGCCAGTTATTTATTCAGTTGACAGGCAGATTAGTGAGGTCCTATCTCAATGTAGAAATAAATACACTACCTAAAATTACAGATGAGCAAGCTGTCCAATTGCTTATAATCCTGGTGCTACAACACCACCTTTCTAGGACTATCAATCACTGAAATACTTTTTTCAGTTGAATGTCATTTTTTTAAGAAATTGGAGTTTATCTCTGTTTATAAAATTCCCACTGCTGTCAAGCAAATTAATCTTAACTGATATCTTAAACCTTACCGACATTTTTGCCTTTATCTTAAGAACAGCTTTCACTTATCACCAAGGCAAGGAAATATGCCTTGCCTTGGTGCATAACCACGTGGTACAGCCAATTCAAATATAATGAAAGAGTTGACTTCTGGGAGGGGGACAGGATACCATTTATTTTGTTTAAGTGATTGAAATAGCTCTCTTCATCACAAATAAACACAGACTTTGCCTGCTGGTCTTGCATTTTGACACAAGTCTTATGCTGAGTGACACAATTATTAGTGGCTAATGAATTGTTGTCAATTAATTTCACCAGGAATAAATTTCTTATAAGTGTCAGAGTTTATTTTGGAATCTTTTCTGGACTTTGTTTCGAGAGTGCTTCGGTGATGACCGGGTGGGTGTGGGTTTGTGTGTGTTTTATATGCATGTATATACAACCAAATGTTGTTTTAAAAAGCCACTTTAGGGATTGTTCCCTATGCAGGTTTAATACCTGCCTCCTTAAGGTGGCCGTTCAGATGATCTAGATCTGCTGCAGTATGTCAAATGCTTGTGCTAAGTCTATGTTATAGGACAGGGCTCCAGCTCTTGGAGTCATGGAAGTGCATCAGAATTTCATCTTTCATTTTTAATATAAAAGTATTTTTAGCCCTTGAGGTTACACAGAAGACTAAAGTTGGACCTGAGTGCAAATATACAATGTCAAATTTGACTATTCAGATAGCTGGGAATTGTCCCTTGTATATGTGGCAGGAGGAAGATGAAGATAGTTGGTGGTCTGCCCCTTTCCCTAGTAGATACACCTGAGCGTCTGGGGTAAGTAGGGGAGTCTTGTATAGACACTTACGCTGCCTCTGTAGGGGAGATTAGGGCCTCCTTCCATTCCAGACAGGAGAGAAGGCTACTGCTGTTCTTTCTATCATAGACATAACCCTAGGACTACTCTGTGGCACCTCATTTTGTCCCACAGTGAATGGTGTTAGGCCCCTGATCACAATAGTAAGATTTTCTGTGTTAGTCTCTACTCTCTTCAGAGAGTGCCACATGTTACAGTGTGCATTAAGCGCTGGGTTATGTTGATCAAGTCTTAACTGGCACTTGATTTAAGGAGAGAAGTTAACTTAAAACCTCAGTAATACAGTTCAGCCGGAAAATGACAAATACTAATACAGCTAGCTTTGTGAAGTGGCATCTGCAATCTGCATCTTCCTAGGGGTTTTGTAAAAGGCCAAACAAATAGCACTGTTCAAAATACAGTACTGGCTGGAACATTTTTGGCTAAATTTAAATTTCAGTTAAATATGCTACTTCATCCAGTATTTCTGTTTCATTTGTAAAGATGACCAGCTAGGGAGGAGGAGGACCCCAACTGAAAACCTGAGCTCAAGCCAGTAGTTTGACAGGATTTTCTTTTGCAAAACTGTTTTAAAGGGTGATTCTTGTTCCACACTGGAGCAAGAAACAAATTTTGAAACCTCAGAAGTTGCCAAGGGGAATTATTCTCCAGACAGCTCTATTAAAAGATAATATAGAACTGTCTGTCTTTACCATGCTGAACTAGCATAATGAGAGTGATAACAATAGTATACAATCAAATTCCCATAAAAACTGACAAGCAGTTTTACTCCTGATTTACATTGTTATAATGGAATTAAGACTCTGAGTGCGAGTGTCATTCATTAAAACCACCAGCACAAAATACCACTCAAACCAAACAGTTTAACAAATCAAGATGACACAGTGAGGAGAAAAGGGTTGACACTGTAAAAGATGTATAGTATGGGCTCCTGAGTGAAAGCATCATGCAACAAATTATACTAATTTTAGAAACACTTTTCTCCCTCCCTAACAGTGTAAGAAGATCAGATCACTGGATATATTTATACATTGTATAGTGGTTAGTAATTAAATTACTCTAATAGGATGACAACACATTGAAAGCTAAACACTGTCTGAGCATGTGAAGAACTGTTTTGCTGATTGCAAAGTTTTAAAGGATGGATACCGCACTGCTTCGATAGCTATTGCTAAAGTAGGAGGGTTACGTAATTTACTACTTCTCAAAAGATACTTTTATTTTCCAAAATGCTGCTGATTTCCATTAGTGGTCTGCCATAACTCATTAGCGTGTTCTGCAGGCCTCCTCCCCTCCCTTGCCCTTCTCCGTGAAAATACAGACACAAACATTTCTTTTTATTTAGATCTCATAGAAAAAGGGGAAATTATTTCAGAGGGAAATGTTTTATGCATCAGATTAGAAATTGCCAAGGCTAAATTTACTTTATGCAGAAGATGTTTTAAATGCATAGTTAACAAAAACATTTTCTTTTTTAGGTGGGTAAATACATAGCTGGGTAGGAGAGAGAGAAAGACAAAGCAGTTAACTCACTGAGGGAGACTGGGTTTATAATCTAATCTAAGTAATGGGATAAGAACCTGTAGTCTGTGTTTAGACCATATTTAACACAATCCAGTCTGTGGATTTTTTGTTCTGCAGTTTTTCCTTCAAGTTCGTTTTGTCGTCAAAAAACAGCCACTGAAGTCAGTCCAGGAACATCCAGGGAGGTTGAAATGTTCTGCCTCAGGCTTGTCTCTCTAGTATTAATATCAGATCAGTGTTCATTCATTTACACGTAGGGATCACCCCATATGTCCAACGTAGACAGCAGAGGGGCACTGTAAGCAGCTGATGCATATATGACATTAGGAGAGGTGCAGGTAAATGAACTTTGGATGTTACAATGCACGTTATTTGGTTCAAGGATAACGTGCCCTTTTAATGAGGGGGCACAGCTGGCCTCTGATATCTCCCAGCAGAGCCCCCTCCATTTTCCTCTCTCTTATTTCCCTATCATTTGTATTCTGATGATTGCTTCCTGCAGTCTCTTCATTGCATCTGATGAAGTAAGCCTTCTGCTTACAAAAGATATACTCTACATCCCTGACTTAGTCAATAAAAGTGCAAATCTACCCTGCCTTCTGACTGACTTGAGACTTGCACAGTTAACTATCTCATTTAATGAGAAAGGTATTTGTTTTTGAAGGGTTGAATTTTGTAAAGATTTGTAACACCAAAAACAATCCACAAATGTATTTCTTAGCAAATTTTTAAAGCTCTTCGTTGTTTCTTTAATTCCCTAAAATCCTTAGATTTCAACTAGTAAAAAGATTGTAGTGTGTATCAATTGCATATATTTTAAATATTTTAACTATTGTATAATCTTATAAGTGGCAGTTATAGTCAAGAATTTGCATTGCTAAGAATTCTGCATTGCTGCAATAACCCTTTAAACTTTTTATCAGAAGGTATTGGGACAGATATCATCATTGGTATAATTCCACAGTTGTGATCTTACTAACATGAGTAAAGAATTAACAATGCATTTTTAAAATAGTAAAGTAACGAAGAAGTTTCTTGTTAAATCAGAACTGAAATTTCAAAAGCCACAAACCCCAAATTTGCTCTGATTTTTTAAGTTGATTCTGAATATGGCATAATGGTCTCTTCTGTCCCTACTGATTGCTTTCAATTAGTAAGGTGATCACGTAAGTTTGTTTAATTGTATCTGAATTATGACATCAAAACCCTGGTGATTTATCCCTGTTATATTTATAAAGCTCTTAATAGCCCTAAACAATAAATTATTTAAAATAAGAACAGAAACTCTGTATTAAAGAATGAAGTTACAAAATAGAGTCAACTTTTGTCAAACTAAGTAAGATTTTGCATTTAGTATGAAAGGCGGTAACAGAACTTCATAGTAAGGTCTGTGTAAACCTTCATAGTTTGTACTGAAAAATTTAGTAGGTTTATCATATTCTTGGTAAGACACCAAAATCTATTCTCACTTCCTGCTGAAATAAATCTAGAAAATTAAGTTATGAACATGTTAATGTTGAGACCTGTTAGATCTTTTGAATATCTAACAAAATTAGGTCGCATTAACCCAGCTCATTTTCTATAACTCGGCCTTGCTCTTTTACAAACAGCAGCAGAAGTAAGGCGTTACCAATAAATGCTTGTACATTACCTGGCAGTCTGGAGAGTTGTTAATGCCATTAAAAGCAATAAAATGTTGTTAGTTTAATATCAGTGCTTACGTTCTCAAATTAACATACTGTAAAGCTAACTATTATTCTTATTCTCCTAAGTATTATTTGCTCTCACCCAAATATATCTAGAAATAGTATTTTTCTACTTGACTAACACAAATCCAATATACAAATTGGCATTTGTGTCTGAACACTATTGTATGGTAGAAGAAGATTCAAGCTTTAGAAGACACCTAGTCAGGCTGCTACTGGACCAGTGCAGGCTTCTTAATGTGTAACATGCTTGTCTGTGCATGCTCAGCAGAGATTTCTTTCCTACATCTTTGTCTGCCTGCCATGGCATTTACTGCTGACAAAACAGAGACCATCTGCTTGTTATTTTCACCTCTTCATAGTTTTTAAATCCTTTATATTCTCATTGGGCATATGCACAAATCTGAAAACAGTCAAAGCATGTCTGAGAATACTGCTGACAACAAAACATTTGTTTATTTCTTTTTTATAGAAGTCTTCTTTGAACATTTCTTTCTTTATTCTTGGAATGTTTATTTCTAATTTAAGAACTATGAAAAAAGCCAGATGGAGAACTTGAAGAATGAAGGCTTTTTATCTACCAAGCAGGTACAGCATATGCAGCTTTCTCTTTGTAACACTGTCAATACACCCTCACCTCTAAAGAAAACTTATAGATGGATGAGTCTGTAGCTTTTTTCAGTGTCCATTTTATCTGCAAATACCAAACCTGTTGCTGTGACATAGGTATTTCAAAAAAGGGTGTTATGTTAGTCCCAAAAATTCACACCACAGGAACTTTGCTTCATGTATATGAAATATTTGGATGGGTCAATAGATTACAAACTGAGAGAGAACAGAGAGCTTTAGGAAGCCAGAAGAGGTCCAAATACATTGCTCCAAACTTCCTAGTGTAGGATCTTGTTGCTGTACAAATCCCAATATGCTGCCTGCCCTGGGGAGTACACTAAAAGGCTGTGATTACATTGCTAATTAGGTTCATCTTTATGCCCTCCCTCAAGCTCACACTTACTGTACAATGCTGTCATTTGTCTGTCTTAAATCCAGAGGCTGTACTAAACTTCAAACCCCCAATTCAAGCTTGATTTCTTAGGCATGTCTTCCCTACAGCATATTTGAAACTCACCCTGGCATGGCAGGCCACAGGCATAGTGAGTCCTCCAGCAGAAATCCCACAGTTCCCTGTCCCTGACTTGACTTCCAGACCTTCTAGAACCCACTTCCTCTCACCACTGCCTGTTATTCAAGCAGGAGAAGCAAATATTCTGCAGACTAATTCCTAGATTAAAAGGACTCTGTATGAAAAACAGGAAGTATGACTGCTTTAACCCACAATGTAAGATATGGATGTTAAAGGACAGTTTATGGGCTCAGGGTGATCTTCAGAGTCAGCTGTACTGCTCCAAACTAAATGATAACAAATGGAGAAGGTGTGGTCTGGGACCTGATTCATCATCTCTTTGCAAAGGGACACCCTCAGGGAGTTGCTTGTGTAACTACTAAGGAGGATTAGAGCTGCACCCTGAAATAACTCTTGATAAAATGTGAAGTGCAAACAGCACCTGCCCTCCTCCAGGCTGAATCCTCCCTCCACAACAAGAATCAGTATAGTTCAGAAAACAGTAATTTATGCTTCCATGCATCATCTTTTGGGCTATGGACAGATATCCAAAAAGCCTGAGCCTGAATTGATTTAATCTTTGCATGCCAGTTTGTAACCACGCAGACATCCCCTCTGGACTGACGAAATGCAGGTGTATGTCTTAAGTGTCTCAGGCTAGAAGCCAGAGAGTACCAGAGCAACCCTCCCTTCCCTTCTTCAGTGCTGAGCTGAGGAGGCGTGTGTGGCCAGGCTCTGGCAGGATGCTCTAATTAGAGAGGGGTCCCCTCACCACTTGCTGTCCCTCTTGTCAGAGATGGAGCCTGCAGGGAGTTGCACAGCATTTACTTACACAGAAGGGAGTTACACAGCATTTATCAGCCCATCAGCAAAAAAAAAAGCCTCTCTCATTAGTTTAAGCTCCTCTTGAAAAACTTTTTCCAAGGGAGGAACAGAGGGACCAGCTGATTAGTTCCAAAAATCCTTAAGCAGACACTGTAATGTCTGCCTTACACAGACACTTGTCAGCATTAGCTAGCATATGACATGCTGACTGGTCTATACTGTGGGAGAGAGGAGTGAGGGATCCCTGCCTGAGTGGTGAGGGGGAGATGTGGCCTGCTGTACCTGCAAGTCTCTGCTGGAGCTCCAGCCAGGGAATGGAGAGGTGGGGCCAGCTTTGCTGTGGAGCCAAGAGGCCCACCCAAGGCTGCAAAGCATCTGGGATGCTGGAGGACTCTGGTTTAAGTTAAACCAGGAAGGGGCCTGGGACAGGCATTGCATAAACCGGTTTGACCCAAATCAGTTGAGTCTGATACTACATTCAACCAGGTTTATCTCAAACTAGTTTCAGTCATTTTCAAACTAGTTTATATGCACTAAATGTCTGTTCTATTACAGTTTTAAACCAGTTTCTGATCACTTAAACTGGTTTATGTGTAATGTCTGTCTCTAGCCTTAGTAAATTGACACCATGGTATTAGGAGCTACAGGCCTGAGGACTGTGACATGCAAAGTGGTCTGACGTCTTCCATTGTCTCTGTCTGGTACCTAAATAAATCTCTGCTCACATACTGAGAAGTTCATCTGAGAACAGAAGACATGAAGGTTATGCAGGAAGAGCAAAGGCAACAATATTTAGGATCCCAGTATTCAAAGTTTGTTTGGTCTTGTGTTTCATTCCTAATGCTATGCAGCAACCAGATTATCACTACTGCCAGAACATCTCCTAAAACAGAGGGAAAATGTGTAAAAACAAAAGCTATTAAGTACAATGAATGGCACAAAAAGAAGACACCCAGTGTGCACCACTAGTGTAAGACACATCACAGAAAGAAAACAAGCACAAAGCTTGTGATAATGTTTTTTTATTTCAAATGTGCTTATTTTCCCCATGGTAGTTTTAGCTGAGTCATGCAAAGTTGAAAGCATTAAACAATAGAACATATATATATAAGATTAAAAGCAGTAGATGTGCTAAAAAAAGGGTTTGGAGTACTTATATGAACTTTCAGCTCTCAATCAAGTTATAATGCAGCCATGGAAAATGAAAGCACTTTTTGCCTGGAGGCTTACAATGCTATCATTAGATGTAATGCCATTAAGGCTAATGGCATTTCATAGGCGTAAGTGAAATCAGGATCCAGCCCTTCCTTGTGTCTTGAAGGCTAGAATGAACAAGTGTTTCCTTTTCATGGGCACTCTGCTGAGCGGATAGCCTTAATGTAGGCTGTTCTTGTATGTTCTATTTTGGGAAACCCCACAGAGGTCTATTTAACTCCTAATTTATAGCAAGTGCCTTATGCTACAACAGGAAACAAACCTAGACCGTAAGAATAGCCTGAGAAAGAGGAAGAACTACCCTGTAAAGTTGCTAAGGGAATGGGGGGAGGAATAGGGAAAATGGTAAGGTCATATTAAGGAGAGAGGTTTGATTGAATTATATATTAATAATAGCCATTTGAGATGCAGTGAAACCTCAAAGAACTACCAGATATGTTTCTATAACTGCAAAATGAACACAGCCTGCTCACACAGATGTGCTGCATTGGTCTAGCTGTCAGTGTCATAGATCTGGCAATTCTATTTTATTTTACTTTTTTAGAAATTGAAAGTACCATTTTGAATTACACTACTGGTCCCTCTTTCATGTTTCCAGTAGCAGCCAGTATTGGTTATTGAAAATACTGGATCCCTCTTAAATATGGCCTTTGACTGCTGGAGTTTTCAAAATGAAATTAGTAGTATCCACTACAAAGTTAAAAATGACATGCAGTACACCTAGGTGCTGGCTGCTGTATGCTTGCTTTACTAGTTATAAGCTCATTTATGTGTTTATAGTTCTGAAAGCTGTTGGACTGATCTCTCTGAACAGGTACAAGGCAGAAAGCTGCAGTAATCAGCTGCCGCATACAGCCCAGAAATCCTAGATACCAGCAGTCTCAATGGCAGTTTCCCATTATAGCCCGTTCTTGTTCTTGTCCGAGTCTCTACTGAAACTACCAGCAGAGGCTGCTTACACTGGTAATTTCCTTGTGTGATCACTACGTGCAATAATCAACCCTCAGGGCACCTCTGCTAGCAACAACTGTCAGTTCCTACTGATCAACCTGGTGTTTCACCAGTAACCTACAAGTTAAATGGACTTTTGATAATCTCCTGAGCTTCTTAGTGATTTTAGCATTCCTGAACAGTTTAGAATTCAACTGACTTTTATTGTTGATGTAAGGAATATTAAGCCTCATATTAAGAATAGACTGTATGATAGAGATGTATATAGGTATGTTTATTATAATGCTGTTTTCATTTATTTTTTAAGGCCCTCAAGCCTTTGCCTGTAGTTACTTAGAATTTAAAATATATTTTTTAGTTTTACATCAAAAGACTAGAAAAAAAGTTTCAGGATACTTTACCTGGGATAAGGGAGAAAAGTACACCCTGATATTAATAAAAGAAATAATAATAACATTACCATTATTACTAATACATTATTAATATATATTATTAATATATCAATAATAATTATATTAATAATTATCTTTTAAGAATAAAAGAAAGTGTATGTGAAATCTTTCATATGTAACTCACAACCACAGACCTGTCTGTCTATATCTTGTCTGCCTTTTGTATGTGGACCTGTTATTGAAGCACCTTCCCCCCTCACACATCTATCCCCTCCACCCACCCACACCCACACCCACACCCCCCAGACAGTTCCCAAACCCTGGCCTTCTAACCCCCATCCCCTATAGACTAACCTGCATGCAGCTGCTAAGGCTGCTCTCACCACCCTGCCTGGCTGCGTGCTGGCTGTGTGTCGCACGCACACTCGCATGTGTCCCCTGCCTTACAGATTCACAGAAGTTCAGGGCTGGAAGGGACCTTGTGAGATCATTGGGTCCAGCCCCTGCTCTGGGAAGGAAAGACTGCTGCGGTCAAATAACCCTAGCAAGGTGTGTGTCCAGTCTCCTTTTGAAGATCTCTAGGGTAAGTGCCTGTACCAGCCCTGCTGGAAGTCTGTTCCAGAGTCTGGTCACACAAACTGTAAAGAAGTTTTTCCTTATATCCAGTCTGAAACCTGCTTGTAGGAGTTTATGACCATTGTTCCTGGTTTTTTCCCTGGGGCGCTTTGGTGACTAGTTGTTTACCTAGCCCCTGATGGTCACCCCTAATATATTTTTAAGCTGCCACCAAATCCCCACAAAGTCTTCTCTTTTCTAGGCTGAACAGTCCCATATCTGTCAGTTTTTCCTCATACGACTTGCTTTTCAGGCCCCTAATCATATGAGTGGTTCATCTCTGGACTCTCACAAGCTTTTCCACATCCTTCTTGAACTGAACCCAGTACTCCAGCTGTGGCCTCACCAGTGCTGAGTAGAGTGGGAGAATAACTTCTTTAGTTTTGCTTGAGATGCAACGGTCGATGCATGAGGGAGTATTGTTTGCTCTGCTATCTGTAGAATCACACTAGTGGCTCATATTCATTTTATGGTCAAGTGTAACCCCCAGGTTCCTTTCAGATGTGGTGCTAACTAGTGTAACACTACTGAGCCTGTAAATTTGTTGCATATTTTTCCTTCCCAGATGGAGCACTTTACACTTCTTGGTGTTGAACAGCCTCTGGTTCTAGTCCACCCATCTAACTAATCTGTCTAGGTCTGCCTAATCTGTCACTGGCCTACCCTGAGGCATGGCCATACTTCCCCACAGCTTAGTGCCAGTGGTTAACTTTGCCAGTGTGCTTTTCACCCCCATATCCAGATCATTGATGAAGAGGTTGAAAAGCACTGGCCCAAGTACCAAACCCTGGGGGACCCTACTGGCTACCTCCTGCCAGGTCAGCACAGATCTGTCTATCAGTACTCTCTGGGTCTGACCCTGCAGCCAGCTTCCCACCCATCTGACCATTGAATTCCTGAGCCCATAGTCCCCTAGTTTCACCTGGAGAGCCTCATGGGGCACCAAGTCAAAGGCCTTTCTAAAGTCCAAGTAAATGATGTTGACCTAATCTCCCTTTTCCAGGTGGTGAGTAACCTGGTTGTAGAAGGAAAGGAGGTCAGTCAAACATGACCTACCAGTGACATAACCATGCTGGCTGTCATTCAGAATTTTGCCTTCTACTAACTTATCACATATGGACTTCTTGAGAAATTTTTTGAGGGTTTTTCCTGGGATTGAGGTCAGGCTGATTAGCCCGTAGTTCCCTGGTTCCTCTCTTCTCCCCTTCTTGAAGATGGGCACAACACTGGCCCTCTTTCAGTCTTCCGGGACCTCTCCTGAGCACCGTGACTTCTCATAGAGGTTTGCCAGTGATGACTTCAGGTAGATGGAGGTAATCTGGTCCTGCTGATTTATAGATATCCAGCCTCTCTAGCTGTTCTTCCACCAGCTCAACATTGACAGTTGGCAGGTGATCATCCCTACTGTGACTGTTCTATGTCACGTTTGCATTTGCAAGCTATCACTCTTAGACTGGTGGAATACAGATGCGAAGTACTCATTCAGGAGTTACCTACGTATCTATAAAAAACTTCTTATTGTCTTTGATTTCAGTTGCTAACCTAAATTTAGTCACCACCTTTGCTTATCTAATCTACCCCCTACAAGTGTGGGCCAATCCCACGTAGTTCTCCTTGGGGCCTGTTCCTAGCTTCCATCATTGGTAAGCCTCCCTTTTCTTTTTTCAGAAGAGCTGCAACTTCTCTATTGAGCCAAGATGGCCTCCCAGCCCCTGTCACCTCTAGTCACCCTCCTGTGCTCCCACCAGCAGAGCAGAGCAAAATCCGGGACATCTATTCAAATTTAGGAAAAAAACACTTGGACAGAGATTGGAGGCTCCAAAAAGAGAACATGTCCAGGAAAATCCAGAAGTATGGTAACCCTAGTTTAATTTTAGTTCTAAAATGCTCATATCCAAGATTTTAAGTCTATGTACAGACCTGACACTTAATGAACTTTAAGCATGCAGAAATTGCTTTACACCCATAACAAAACAGATAGTCATGGCACATAAAGCTCTTTAAAAATTGTGGATCCTGCTCTAAGTTAGGATCTGTTAGTACACATGCTGGATGGATGTGTACTAAGCAAAAGTGCACCTGTTAGAGTGCTTTGTTGAACGTTTGTGCCAGGTCCCATTGAGAGTTAACTTAGAGCTCAATCACTGCCACCCCAGGTGCTGTTGCACAGGGCTGCTCTATCCTTGGGCAAAACTCATTTGCTTTACCCGAGTACCAGGTTGTCCCACCCCCTCGGCCATCACTGACCTGAGCCAGTGACAGCCTCTGATGCCAGCCCCACATGCAGCCTGGCCGGGGCAGTGGCAAGGGGGGTTTCTATCCCTGCAGCTGCCCTGGTCCTATGGTGCACTGCAATCTGGCCAGGGGTGGCTGCAGGGGAAGGAGTTCAGGGTCTCTCTCCTGGCAGCCAGTTCTGGAGTGGCGCCTCTCCCCAGCCCTACCTCATCCCCCCACCAGCTGGTGACAGGGTGGAGGGGCAGCACTCCAGCAGCCACCTGGGAGGTATGTGGGGGTGCCCCCACCTGCTCACCTTGGCCAGTGCAGACAGGCACAACGCCCACCCCCTTCCCTCCACCAAACAGCACATGTCTGTTTAGTTGGAATACGCTCTAACTTACAGTACTTTAAAGTGCAATAGTTGAGCACTTTCCTCCAGGGGCTTTTTGAACATCTGTACTTAGCCTAAGGGCTTTGTAAGTCACAACCATTTAACATGTTCTTAAACATGACTTGTCTCTGATTATTCTAGAGTAAGACATCAATTAAAATGTGTTATTTTTTTAAAATCAGTTTCATACTCTAGACTAAACCAATGCTTAAAAATTTTTGTGATACTTTACTGTTATGAAGTGTTTTGTTGACAAGTTTCTGCCCTCACTATACAGTTGCTAGATTTTGCAAATTATTCAATCAAACAAGACACTAACTAGATTTCTCCTCATGCTGTTTGTAGGCATTACATTAACTACCTAGCAAATGTTGCTACCTGTCTATATTCATAACTTACCACCTGCTCAAGGTATACAACCACAGAAGTGATTGCAATATGCCTTATTACAAATGCAGTAATATTTTTCACTTATACATGTACAAAACAAACAAAAGTTCTGTCCTGACTTTCTGACTTACATTGGATTTAGGGATAGATTCCTTTTTTGTTACCTCTTGTTCCATTTGTTTTGTCTATATGCCCTAACTCAGCTCCCTGTGAAATGCATGGTAAAATGTCCATTGAGTTTAGAGATAGCAGAGTTACGCCAATCTTGCATCCTTCTGAAATCCCACCCATGATATTAAAAACAGAAATGGGTCTGTATCAAAATCAGAGATCCAAACTTCTCTGAGTTTTGGTGAGGTTCAGATCTAGATATGAAGTCTTCAGCTTTTCCCTCTCTGTTTTAAATCATTGCCCCAGATCCAAATTCTTCTAAATTATAGGAAAGTGCATGTCTTCTTTCCAGTAATGGCCTTTCTTTAAAAATTAAAATCTCTTATTCTTAGTCATGAATTCAACAATTTCCCATTTCATCTTTAATTATTATTCCCCTTCCCTATACAAATAATTTGCAGATCTTGCTTGTATCTTATTTAAATGTTCTCCCCTCATTTTCTCTTATAAATGACATCCATCTTCATCCTAAGTAAAGCTGTTGCAGTTCCTCGTCATCTGTCCTTGTCTTTCTTAAACTGATGCTAATTCTTTTTCTCATGCTCTCTTTCTTCTTTGTGGGGGACAATACATTGTGTTGAAGGAAACTGATATATCATTTGCTGCTACAGGCTTATAGCCAATCTTTTGTCCTTTGACCAGTCGGTTGGAGTGCTCTGCCTTAGCTGCAAGTTTTAGTTTAAACCTTTGTTGCAAGAGTTTTTTATGATTCTGCTCAGGAGGCATTCATTTGAAGCAAAGATGTATGTTAGGTCACTTATTTTTGAATACCCGGGTCATGAACTTCTTACATAAGCCATATGAGCAACATAAGCCTTCTCCCAGCCTGGCTTAGCTTGATGGAAGTAAAAGCCGTGGTAGTATATGTGAAGTAAAATTATGGAAGTAGGATTGTGAGCTGTGAATAACGCCAATGTGTCCTTTTAATGTAAGGAAATAGGTGGGAATTGATTCAGCACAAAAATGTAACCAAATTGGGAAAACCTGTATTAGGTATATAATCTATGATCAAGTTGTATGAAATTGGACTTCCATGAGCTCAACACTGAAAGAAGAACTACATCAATGAAGTCCCTGAAGGAGCAGTGAAGCCTAGCCAGCAGACCTCTCCTCCTTCATAGCCAAGGCTATATAAGCAGTATCCTTACTTACTGATGTAAATAAGCCATTGCTATAGTGTATCCCAATAAAACTTTTGATTAGTGACTGGAATAGTCTCAGTAGTCATTAGTCTCACTCTCAACCTTCTACAGTCTACAGCCTACAGTCCACAAATAACATTTCTGGGTGAAGAGGACATGCAAAGTAAAAATAATTAGATTTTGAAGATATTATTATTGCTATTATTTTTCAAACTGCTTCTCTGGGATGGAGGCTCTGTAAACTTAAAAGAAGGCACAGCCCTTGTCCTCAAACACTTTATTGTTTAAATCTGAGATTGACAGCATGGCAGAGGCCCATATAATTAGCAGTTCATAATGAAGGAACTCACATATATCTATGTAGGATTATTATTGAAAAGCTTCCAGGAAGAAGTATATTTTACGAAGGTATTTGAAACAAAAGAGGATGGTTAGTTGGGTTGAAAGTTGGAAGGGGGAATTACGCTCACACTGCATAAAAATAGAATTAATTCACCCCTACTGTCATTTCTACCCCAAAATCTGAAAACTTCTTGATTTGTGTTCATCAATAATTAAGGGCCCATCAGCAATACTCAGAGGGAGCTTACATTGCACTTTTGAGCAGCCTGTTAGTAATGTACAGTGGATAGATCCTCTTTTTCAAATCCCAGGGCACCAGGCCATGCAATGCTAGTATTGCATTTTCAATTAGCTACTGAGTGAATGCTTGGCATATGTAGAAGTGAACTGGTACACAATTAGCTTATTGTTCCTTTCAGCTTTGTGCTGAGAGGATCTGAAGGACTGGAGACACACACACACACACACACACACACACACGCACACACATACACATAATTTGTCAAGCCAGAGGCATTTCTGTGGATGTGGAATGAGGGAGCTGCTCAGCTCATACAGATTCACTTGCTAACTCAGGAATTACAGCTGTTATTAAGAAGCACTCACTGTGGCTTTAGGGAGTGCGCCAGGGGATAATAATAGACACAACTCTCTTATTTCAGACGTTCTGGGCTCTTTTCTCTTCTGATTCTCCTTATTGTTATTATGGAGCCCAACAGTCCTAAAAAGATACAGTTTGCTGTGCCATTATTTCAGAGTCAAATAGATCCTGAAGCAGCTGAACAGGTAAGCAAGCCAGGTTTTTTTCTTTACCTAGGGAACAAGGTGTGGGTGATAACAGGTAATATTCCTGGTCTAAATATTTCTTGGTGTAAAATGAAATTAAATCCACTGATTTATGTGTGGTATAAAAACAAAGTAGCGGAGAGCAGGATTTGTCCTGTTGTTAAAATGCTTGTTTCTTATTTATGCAGGTTTTTAAAAGTGTATCTTAGCTGTTGTATGTTGTTTTTAGAAAAGGTAAGCACACTTGATATGAGCACATCATCTCAAACTCTCTGTTTGTGCAAAAATAGTTAAAATGCATTGTTTAAGATATTCTGACATACATTTGGTAGTATGAATTAATGGAAATATTGTATAGTCAGGTTAGAAGACAAGGCACTTGCCATTTACTTTGACATGGGAGCAAATCATTCGAATTCTGCATAATCATTTATTCAACTATTCCCACATTTATAAGACTTATTTGGAAGTCTACTCATTCCATTAAATGCGTGTATATGGATATATGCATGGGTTTATCAATTCACACATATGCACATATAGATATAAATGCATTATTACAGCATGTTTTGACTCATAAATGTATGCAGGTAAAGCTCATATTAGACAGAAATGGTATTGACTTGTATGTTTATATCTGTATATAAAGAATAACAAGTACAGAATCTTAGATGACAGACATGGATAATATCTATTAGTTTGTCTAGTCCATCTCCATCAGTGTATGACTGTTCCCTGTTGTACATTTACTAATATTTTGATACATCTAGTTTTAGTGGTACCAAAGATGCAATTTTAAATTTGACAATGTCAGTATTGGTGATGGCAATGCAATTGTTTGCATCTGCGTTTGAGGAGACATTTTGTTTCCTTAGTCTTCTGTTGTAATGTCTCCTAAGAGGAGGCGGTGTTTGCCAGAAAATGGTAAGTTGGAGCAAGCCATGAAATAAAGGAAGATAGGAGATGATAAAAGAAAAGGCATCCTTAGGCTTTCAGTGGATCCATAGATTATTTCTTTTGGAATAAAGTGTATTCATAATTTAGGGAATGATTCTGTAGTTAACTCAAGCACGACCTGTTCTCTCACTGTTTCAAAACCAATGAGAGTTATCACCTTCAACCACTACAAGATCAGGCCTTCACAGAATTCCTACAGACACAGAAGTATTATGAGCCATATTTTGCCTCTAGCTCTTTTTATTATCTGTTTTTATTTTACAAGCTCCCTATCATTTATTTTAGACATTGGATGAAATTAAATAAGTTTTGCTGTCAACTACATTTGTACAAATCTGGAGTAATTTCACTGAGACTGATTGAGCTACTTTCCATTTACACATCTGAGAACAGAATTTGCTCTGCTCAATCTAAAGATGTTGCTTTTAAACAATTAGGAAAGAACCAAGATATTGCACTGAAGTTATGTCTCAAAATGGTTTCTGGCTAAATATTCTTAAGTACTGTTGAAGAAATGTCAGGAGCCTGGAAGCTGTAATATAAAGAAAAGATGGCTTTCAATTCAAATATGTCCATTACCAAAGGTTTATCCAATGCCATATTAGTTAATTGTCTAACAGTCTTGTCAGACATTAATGGAATTAGAAAACCACTAGAGCAGAACCATAGAGTACTCATAAAATTTAACTGAAAAGAGACCCATACAATTATTTATATAGATAGACATCTAGAATATGCAGTACTTACAGGATTTTGTTTTGAAGGCATTTTAATATTGGCCTTTTTAAATTGCTTTAAAATAAAGATGCTGACATGACTTTTTAAAAGGTTCTTATAGTGACTGATAGCTTCCATGTCCCCTCTCTTAGCTTTTCTTATATGCTTCAGGTCAGTGGCATAATAGCAATTATTAGTGGTAAGTACAACAGTCTCAGATGCCCCTGCTCATAGAACAACTCAATTTTTTCCAGAAATAAAGAACAAAAGTAAGAATTTCAAAAATAATTAAGTGTCTCACGACCGCAAGTCCCAGTACCTTACAATATGACTTCTGCTCCTAAGTCCCTTAGGTGATTTTTGAAAATCCTTCCTTAGGAAGTCATGATCTCCCAGTACACTGGGGCTAGTCTGATTGTGATCATTATTATACTATTAAAACAGTGCTCTGAATGCTGCTCTTTGCGTGTTTGCTTCTTTCACTTGCACGGTTTGATAGGGCCCTTGATGGACTTGTATTTTGTACTGGATGTAGGGTAGCTAGTGTCCCTAATGACTCTGCTTGGGCCTATGTTTCTCACAGATCAGGAAAAGAAGGCCTACACCAGCATCACTCGTCATTATGAATGAGCCTGCACCCCCAGGTAAGTAGCAACGTGTCTTCCGAACTGCTGCACTCATATATAGGGGCAATATGTCTTTTGAAATATGATGTTACTAAACATGTACATTCAAGGAAAAGTTAAAAAAGGTATCATTGAGCATAGAGCACTAAATTTTAGATTACAAATCTTCAGTCTGTTTATAGTAAATACAGTGAATCTATAAAAATCTTGGCCCCATTGGTGTAAGTGCAAATTCCCATTGATACCAGTAGAGACAGGATTTCAGCATCTCATGAGTAAATCTCCCATGTTGCAGATGAAAGAAGGACTCCACTGAAAGAAGAATTTAGTTGCCCCAATACCCTGTGTTGCAGATGAAAAGAGGACTTAGTTGCCTTTGCGCTTTGGACATGAGTGCAGCGATTTCCTCCACAAATCCTCTCCTCCATTGCTGGGATGTTGAGGGGAATCTTTAGAGCTGAGTTAAGCTCATAGAGTTCTTGGTCTTCCAGTTCCTAGGGGGATACAAGTCTGTTATATGGAGAGCCCAGTAAAAGAAAGAAGTTTTAGATGAATGAGTCAATCTTTCATTGAAACAGCTGGTATTTGCACTCGCACATGAAAACCCTTGTAGATATTTCCTTCCCTTAGACCTCCTGCCAGAATTTTTTCTTCAGGAGTGGCTGGTTTGTAACTAATTTACATGCATGTGCATCCTTAAGGCCTCCAAAAATGTCTGGAATTTACTTTTAGGAAATCTGTGCAAAAGCACCAGAAAAAAGAAATTAAAAGAATGAATTGCAGAAAAATTTTAATACTATCAAAATTTTTAAATTTACTTAATGTAATCAAAACGATTCTGGAAAAAAAACAAAAAACCCTGCTGTGGGATGAGACTTAGCTTTCAGGATTTCCAAACAATCTCTTTCTATTCTTCTTTCAGATGGGGAATGAATCATTTACTATTAATATGCCACCTATGCAATGCAATTGAAGTTTTCTAATTAGTTTTCTCCACTGTTTAAAAGCTATTTTTTTAAAATGATTTTTTAAAGTCAGCAAGAACAGACACTCTGTGCAGTCCAGTAAGGAAGATACTCCTCTGAAAGGTGTGAATCCTAGGTTCCAGTCTCATCTGCTAGGACTGTTTATGCACTTGCATTAGACAATCATTGGCTCAGACACAGAAATAACTCTGGCAGTAAGAGACAGAACCCAGGATTGCCTCCTGAAACCCACGATAGTACTATGGCCACTAGGCCACAGAGTCATGCTTCCACTTCCTTGATCTCATTTTGGCCCCATGAATCTTGCCTATATGGCTGCCAACTGGATCAACTTCCACAGGAGGGATAGGGTAGGTCTGATTCTACCTATGGCAGTAGTAGTAGGGAAATGTAACATGTTGTTTTAAATCCTTGCAGGGTGACATGGGCCTAGAACGTAAGAGTGTTTAGACATGTGCTCTGCAGGGGAGGGCTTTAATTAGAATGAGCTTTAGTTAAAGTGCCCCCACTTCCATTTGCCAGCACAGAGATGCTGATGCATGAGACATCGGAATCTGCTCCAACATGCTGTAATTACAGTGCTTCAGAGCAGCCTCGCTGCACATCTGTAGGCACCCTAGGTTTCTGACATTCTGAGTAAGTGCTTTCACCGGTAGACTATTGGTCAAAATACTGGCACTGCCAGGCAGGTTTGATGCTGATGCATAAGCTTTCTTTTAGCATCAGTCATTTTTCATGTTCTGTGCTCATCTGAAGAATTGGGATTTAGGTGACGCTTAGGCACCTCCTAGCAATTTTTGGGATTGCATCAGATTTTAGACAAGAGTTAATTGCCCTGGTAACAATGTAGCATGTTTCTGAGCATAAGCAGCAGCCCAAATCCAGAGTTTTATTTCAGAGTAAAATGGAGATCCCTAATAAATCTAGGAACCTAAGTGTTTTACAGTGGCTGAACAAGGTTGATTTGGATTGCTCTTTGTGCCCAAATTCCACTTGAGTCCTTTCTGGACGCCTTAAAAATCAATAAGTATTCGACCCTCTATAAAGAAATCCCAAGTTTATTTTTAGATCTATTGCTTTCAGGTTCAGAGTTCTTCCTCTAAAGCACAGAGCACCTTCAATTTACACTCTGATTATAATTGAAATTTTCAGTAATTTGTAGGAATAAGCACAGAGGGTCAGACCTTGGGGATGAGATAATTGCCATGTAGTGCAGATTGTGGATGTTCAAAGACAGTATAAAGCTCACCTAGCTCAGTATCGTCACTTGTGTCCTTGGCTGGACTCCAGACTTCTCAACCAAGGGGCTGAGGTTACATTATGGGATTGTTGCAAAAAGTCATCTGCTAGCCAAGTCCTTTGCTTTTTGCCAGAACTCTGTGCTGGCACTGGGGAGAGGGTAGTGTAGAAGCCTTTCTCTTTTTGAAGGTTGTACGCTGTTACCCCCTCCCAGAGCTATACAAACAGACATAAAGACCAGAGGTGTCAGGCAGTGCAATTGAAAGGTACCCCAAAGCAACAAGAGGTCTACTGTTAGGTTCTGACCTTTGCTTAGCTTAGTGGGTCATACAATGTCAGGATTACTTGTCCTTAATTTAAAATAAAATTGCTTTGACTGTTTTTCTCTATCAAAGTTCCATCTGTACACTGAACACCGTCACATTTCCTTCCGTATATAGATTCTTAGTGCAACGTTAAACCAAAGACAGACAGAGAATAAGGACTCTCTCTGATTTACAGGAAACTTAACTGCAAACAAACTAGTTGCATGCTTATTGTCCTTTTTCCTGAAACGTTTATACTACAACCCCAAACAAATATTTTTATGACTTTTTACATTGCATTGAGTATCATTTAAGTTCTAGCTATGGCAGAAAAATGGTGTTAACCCTCTCAAATTATTTGTGCATGAGATAAATCATTTTTATAGTTCTTTTTGAAAATTCGTAGTGATTTCTGATTTCTTTCACTTATTGCTTTTTAAAACAAATCTTACAGCATTTTTAGTAAATTGTATGCGACTCTGATTTGTGCATGGATATGCTTGTATTCAGATGTGTATGACTGATGTTTGCAAATGTGCAGTGGTGTTTGTATTTTAGTGTCATTTGGTATATAGAAGTGTGGGTAGATTGTAATTAGAAGCCCCTTGGAAAGAAGAAAAATATATGCATCTTAAAGGTCACCATTTCCATTGCTACTTGTATTTTTAACCTATTAGAAGTGGTTGTGAAAATGCTGGCTTATACAGATGCATTTACATCTTATAAGATGCTAAGCAAAACGTAGGGATGCTGATAATGTTCAATTCTCACAGAAGTCAGCTGTAGTTGGGGGCATTCAGTATGTCTAAGCAGTATAAAACACCTTGCTAAAGCAAACTTCAAATGCCAAGACTAGGAATAGCTTTCACTCAGAAATTATAGAGCATCCAAGAACTGTTAAAATGATTTCTCTCCAATAGTGAGTAATTAATCAGTGTATGTGCTTAGAGTTAATAAATAATAATAATGCAGTCCTAATAATAGTTAACACTTCAACAAACAGCTGTGTGAGCATCATTATCACAGTTTGATAAATGGAAAAAATGTAGGGGAGAGAGTTGAAGTCAATTATTCAAGTCACAGCAAGTTAACAGGGAACTAAAACTAAACCCATTTCTCTTGAGTTTTAGTTTCTTGCCTTATCCAGTAGCCTACCACTTCCCCAGTTCAGATAAAAAGTTTAGTGCCAGGTGTACATCAAAATGTTTGAAGTTGAGAACTGAATGAGCTTCCAAATATTTGGATGTATACCAAATGTATTCACATTATCCAAAACTCCTTATTTTGAAGATGACTTTTCTGTAAGCTTTGTGATATTTGCATCTGACTGCAGCTGAAAAGTAAAGAGAGCATTTTTGTGGTATTTCTGGATGTAGCCTGAGCCAGAAATCAGAAGGGAGTAAAACTTGTCAGATCTATGTTTCAGACCTGTGTAATAATTCAATTTGAATAGTGCTCTACAAAGATCTGAGTGGGTTGTTTCCCGTCCCCCCAACCCCTGAGTCACTTCATCCCTCCTGAATGTCTACTACATATTCAGAAGCAAACAAGGAATGCATCTTCACGGATATAGTGAAAATATATGTGAAAATGGAATGGAAAAAATGGAAAAAATGCCAGAGCAAACTGACTGATCCTGGATTTGGCTTCCACAGATTTATGCAGCATATGGGAACATGGCTTGTTGTATTTGCCCATGTACTCTGTTGCTATCATCAAATGACCATGTACAGTTTCACCAATAACTTGCTAAAGGGAAGAGTTAAATCTCAGTAACTGCACCACTTACTGCCAAACAAAATTAAAATAAAAGATCAAATAGAAACAACAGCTGTCAGCTTTGTCTGTACCTGCCCTAACAATAATTTGGTGATGCATCAAAAAGTAAGGTGTTTTTTGGTGATATCTTTTATGGCATTCACTATAGATTGGAGAGAAGCTCAACAAGCTAAACACATATTTACACTAAATATGGACATCCTCTGAGACTAAGCAAAGTTTTTGATTGTTTTGTGTTTATCTTGTGATGATATTTTTTTAAAACAACAATAGTCAGAACCTGCCTCATCTCCTGTTCACCCCTTCGCAGAACCATGGCAGTCATGACGAGGCGTTTTCTCCCGGACCATGAAACATTGTAAATGAGGAATATGTCTTTTGGAAAGCAGGGTAGATACATACCTTTACAGATGACCTAAATAAGATATGTGTACAGAGCACAAGCTTTCATGAACCCAAATTCACATCACCAGATGCTGTGAAAGAACATGCAAAAAGCAGAGTCTTTGGTATATGAAATATAAATGGCACAGAGAAAAGCTGGTAACTATGGTAAAAAGTGACTTCTGAGGGGAAAAGAATTTCAGGTCATGGCTCAGATTTAAAATAATCAATATTCACTTTCATGAGAAGACAATGCCAGCTTCTTTGTATGTACTGGCCTTGTTGTCAATCCAGTACAATAGCAAATGGCCTGTTGGTACCATCTGTCCTGCTCAGGTCACAGCATTCAGGGTGTTTGACACTACTGTGGGCATTAGAATGCTACTGGGTCCTCAAGTTGGCTATGGCAATGCAAACATAAGGATGTCTGAAATTTATTTTTATTTCCTTTTTGGAACTAATTTTTTTTTTTTCCTCTTTCACATACCTGGGTTTTCCAACCCCATCCTGAGAACCTTACTCAGCACTTGAACTGAGGGCAGATGTTGCCTTCTGACTTGACTGCAAGTCTTCCAAACTGCCTTCTTATTAAGTCTCTGGTTATTATTGTTGCAAAGATGATCATAAAACATGCCAACCGATGGAACAAATAAATGACTTTTCAAAGAGCGCAAAACAATATCTCTGAGGTGTATAAACGTCATTCAGCAGATGTTAATTCAGTCTTTGTCTGCACAATGCAGAGTAGATTAGAGATATCCAGGTTAGCTTTAAATGAGCTAGCGCAAGTGCCAGAAACAGTAGTGGCAAAAGTGGCAATAAATTAGCTGACATGGAGCTGCAGGCTGTTGTGGCTATTAGACTACTTCTGTAACCTGCGTGAGCTGATTCAGACCTAGCTCTTCCCTGCTTTGAACTGTGCAGTGTAGGGCTAGGGACAGACATTCAAAAAGCCGGAGCCTGAATTGATTCAACCTTTGCAGGTTAGTCTAACTTGCTTTGGTTGAACCAGTTTGTAAGTGCATAGGCATGTGGGCACATACCTGCAGTTGCTCAGACCAGGAGCCAGGGAAAATAGAGCATACCCTCGTCTCCAGGGAAGCTGTGCTGGCAGGGCATGGCCAGTGCAGGCTGAACTGGCCAGAGAAGGATTATTCCCTCTTCCATCAGCAGGGACCCAAGCCAGGTCTGCCAGGCATTCCCCACTCACTGCTGCAGCAGTGGGCCAGCATGGCCCCTGAGGCAGATGGGGCAGGGAGGAGGGTTATTCTCTCCTCTACTCCAGATGCGGGGGGGGGGAATAACTCCCATCTCTTCCCCCCCACCCCCCCAGCCCTGCCCAGTGGGGGCTGGCTGGGGATCAGGCTTCCTGGGCTAGCTCAGAGGTGCTGGCGGGCGCTGAGCCTGACAGCCACCACTGCCATGTCCTCTGCCCTGTGCAGCACCTGGGGCTACAGCTACACAAGCAGTTGCAGTCTGGCCAGGATAGGGGGGCTTTTTTGCCCTCCCCCTTGCCTCCAGCTACTGCTGCCAGGGCTGCACCAGGCTGCTCTGAGTGGTTGGGAAGCTTCAGCCCCACAGCTTCTGCCCCACACGTGGAGCTCTGGCTCCAGTTGCTGGACACCTTGGAAGGCTTCAGTCTAGGAGCTGCAGCCAGAGCTCCATGCGCGAGGCAGAAGCTGCTGGGCTGAAGCCCCCCCCTCCCCCCCTGCCACCTCCCAGAGCAGCTCAGGAATGGGAGGGAGAGGAACTGCTTCAGGTAAGGAGAAGGTGGTTTGTCCCAGCAGAGCTGTTTTTCTCCCCTCACCTCCACCTGGGCACCTTCTGTCTTCCAAAGGCATCTGGGAGCTGGAGCTGGAGCCCCATGTGTGGGGCAGAAGCTTCCCGCCCCCATGCCACCCAGAGCAGTGCAAGGCAGAACGGCTCCCTGCTCTGGCCAGCCCACAGCTGCTGCACAGGCAGGGGGTGTGATGGTGGCAGCTGCTGGGCTTGGGGCCCACCAACACCTCTGAGCTGGCCCAGAAAGCCCACTCCCTATCCAGCCCCCACCTGGTGGGGCCAGACACTGGCCATCAGGGTCCCGGGGCCAGGGCAGAGATGGGGTTAGTCCCCCTCCCTCCAACATCCAGCAGAGGGGATAGTAAGGGGCTTATTCTGCCCTTTGGGGCAGGCAGACTCAGCTGTGGTCCCCTAGGATCAGTGGGGTAGAGGGGAGAATAACCTACCTCCCTGCCCCCTCTGCCTCACTGGCCCACTGCTGTAGCAGTGAGGGGGGAGCACCTGGCAGATCCGGCTCAAGTCCCTGCTGGTGGGACAGGGAGGCGGAATTAAACCCCACTCTAGCCAGACCCCTGACCCTCCCTGTCCCTGCTCTGGCTGGGGAGCAGACGGGCTGTTTGGCTGGAGCAGAGTCCAGCCCAGGGAGCACGCCAGGATGCTGGGGGACTCTGGTTTAAGGTAAACCAGGAAGGGGTCTGGGACAGACATTGCATAAACTAGTTTGAGCCAAATCAGTTAAGTCTGATACTACATTCAACCAG